>NW_017728886.1:213942806-213962258 GCF_001723895.1 Crocodylus porosus | reverse complement strand
TGACCCCAGTATTCTTTCCTGCCATGGCAGGGGGTCGGACTAGATGATCTGCTCAGGTCCCTTCTGACCCTAGAAACTATGAAACTATGAAACCTGAGGACAGCAGTGTATCACCCCCAAATGGATGGGCTTGTAGAACATTTCAATCAAACACTGTGAAACAGATGTTAAAGAAGTTTGTGGCCAAGAGCCCTCAGGAGTGGCATAAAATGATACCACCGTTGTTGTTTGCAGTACGGGAGGCACCCCAAGCCTCGACTGGGTTTTCACCCTTTGAATTATTATACGGCTGCCAACCCAGGGGGATTCTGGAACTGATAAAAGAAAGTTGGGAAGAACAGCTGAGTACAGACCAGATCCAATATGTAATACACTTGCAGGAACATCTTGAAGCAGCTCAGAGCATGGTAGTAGGAAACCTCAGGGAGGCGCAACAACATCAAGTGAGATATTACAAGTGAGGCACCTGGACAAGGAAATTTTGACGTGGGAGTTTGTGTGTTGGTTCTATTGCTGGACTGGGAGAGTAAGTTGCCCGCTCGGTGGAAGGGACCCTATGAAGTTATATGCCAAGTGGGGCCCATAGACTATGAGGTGTAGCAGACAGATAAACAGAAAAAGAAGCAGGTATACCATGTTAATATGCTAAAGAAGTGGGAGGACTGGGAATGCATGTACCTAGCCCTCCATCCTGAGGGATTAGAGTTGAGACCCTCATTGATCAAGGAGAGTGGACTGGGGAACATAAAACTGGCCCCGCGACTATCAAAAGCACAGAGAAGACAGGTCACCGAGCTAATCAGGGAGTATGGAGATGTATTTCTGGGAAACTCTTGGGGAAGCTCGGGGTGTGGTACATCGGATAAGGTGATCCGTGAGCACTGGCAACAGATTCCTCAGCGACTGCAAAGCCAGATAAAGACAGAAATAATGATGATGCTGGAGAAAGGCATCATATGCGAATCCCACAGTGACTGGCGGAGCCCCATTGTAGCTGTACCCAAGTAACAATGAGGCATGGCAGGTGAGAAGGCGGGTGGTTGGCCCAAAACAGGTGGGCAGGGTCACTAGTGGACAGACCCCGAAGAGGCACACCTGTCACACTGACCTACAGAGATCACCTCATAGCGCATAGATGATATGCTTCTGTCATTGACCTGGCTGCTTGGGCTGCCAGTTCTAGTTTTTGTACAGCAGGCTGTCTGAGACCACTGCATCATTTCATATAAGCCACACAGTAACCATTAGGTGGCACTAGCTCTTGATCATTACAGACATAGTTGGACTGAAACTTGTGTGAGACAGACAGGCTAACTTTGAGTACATTAGGAAAGAAGAATAGAGTAGTGAACACTGTCAAATGTTGGTAACTTAACAGGTTCAGCTCAGCTATGCTTATCCACAAATATACAAAACTATCCAAATTACTTTAGAAATCAGGTGGAAGATATTGTAACGATATTCTTAGCTCTGTAGTCACACTTCCTGCTGTTGGTCATACTATTGGACAATGCTGGGTAGATCATGACTGGATATAAACTGTTGCAATTCCATTATCAGAGGAGCTGTGAAAATTTGCAGTTTGAAGATTTGTCTATTCCCCACCTGTCTCAAATGTTGTGGTACTTCTAATATTGCCATAGCCAAAAGCAAGAGGTTTTGCATGAAGTCATGTATAGCCATAGGAAATATGTTAACCACATTTTTATTGTACTCTAAAAGACTTAGTTTGTACATTTTTTAAAAAATCTAAACATGTTGACCCAGATTGAATTCTCCAAACCATTTCTAAAATATGCATCAAAATGCATTTTATAAACTCATATGTAATTTTATTTATTATTTTAATATACTCTATCGTATAATAATTACTATTATTATTAGGGATACTGGTATTAGCTGATAAAAGCCCACAAATTCTCTGATACCACCACCAAAATCTGTGATTAAAATGAAATGCCACTATGTAGAGAGGTATCAGCTGAACACAATGTTTATTGATATATTTGCAATTTGGAAACCTATCAGTGCCTCAATCATTACAATAAAATGCTCTGAATACCTATACATTTTGGAGTTTGAATTTGGTTTTTTTTACCATGGAAAATCAGAGCTCCCTCTGCCCCCTTTATTCACCAGTACACAGGTCCAAGCCCCTCACTTCCAAGGCACAGCTCACACTCCCAAGCTCTGCTGGTGCCCCTCACTCCCCACCTACAGCCCCCCAACCCTCCAGCCCTGCCGGAGGGGGCTTCCTGCCCAGCTGCCCTCCCCTTTGAAGCTTCTACAGCCTAGCAGGTGGGACCCAAAACAGGAGGGCAGAGTGGGACAGGGTGGAGTGAGGGGAAATCTGTGCTTTTTTCTGTTTTTCTGTGAGAAACAGAAAACCTGGATCCCAGATTATTACATTTATGTTGCATTCTTGCCTTGAAATCCCAACCAAGATTAAGAATCCATTATGCTAGGCCTTATTCAGCAGTGGTTCTCAACCTTTTTAGACTCAAGGCCTCCCTTGTTAGACTCAAGGTACTCCTTGGAAGTTGCCAGCTCTTCGTTTTCATTTATTTTTTTGACTGTACAGCAATTCTTATGTTGCAAAGAATTTGGGAAGATCATAGCAGGTCAAAATATTTTTAATACTGTGGATTCCTATTTGAAATCTCTGAATGTGTCGCTAAAAGTGGAAATGTGTTTCCCAGGGAACAAGTAGCAGTGGCACATATTTGTGCCACTGCTAAATGGCCTCAGGCATGCTCCTGCATGGGTGCTCTGGTGCACAGCAAATTGCCCTGGGTAGGAAAGGGGAGGCTGGAGCCAGCACCTGGACTTGCCCCAGCAGACTTACCTGAGGTCCTGGCAATCTAGGCATGCAGAGCCTAGCCAGCAGCCAGATCCAGGCTCTGCCCAGCCAGGCTCTGGTTTCAGGCGGTGCATGCTGTAGCCATGTGCACTGCCCTGCTTTTTTCTCCTGCTGGTTTTTTACATACCAGGATTTCCCAATATCTAATTTTGCCATCGAACTGCAAATATGCAGCATGTTGGAAAGAATTATGAGCACCGCTTGCATTTCATGGTACCACAAAAGGCTCTGAGGTGCCACATACTGCACATTCCTACTCATGAGGACGTGGCCTCTGCATCATGTTTGCATACTGTATAGTGCTAACATTGCAAGGCATGCCATGTCACCCTTGAAAGGATCTCCAGGTACCCCAGGGTGCTATTGCCCCCTGTTTGAGAATCACTGCTATACAAACACATAGTAAAAAACAGTCCTTGACTTCGAAATCTTACAAGCTAACTAGACAAGGCAAGAAAATCTCTGTGTGTGAAATAAGGCACAAAAAGTTTAAATGACTTGCCAAAGATCACCCAGAAAACCTGTGGCAGAGAAAATAAATCTAGCTTTTCTTAATCTCAGTCTACAGCCTTAAACATTCCTGTACAGTTTACTTCTTGCCCTGATACCCAGTAATGTAGTTCTACAATATTCCAGTAGCATAATTAAGTGTATGTGTGTGTGGTGCAGGTGTGTGTAATATCAGGCACTAGTTTTGGGCACCAAATATATGTGGATGTCATTCTGGGGCACTGAGTGACAAAGGGAGGCCAAGCCTGGTCCAAAAGCATGGTCCACCCCAGCAGCAGCCTGGTCCAAAAGCATGATGCTGTTGCTGTAGCAGTAACAACTGGGGAAGGAGATCATGCCACAGCAGCAGCAGCAGCAGCAGCAGCAGCTGGGGACTTTGAGTCCCTGGAGCAGGTAAGACTCCCATTCCCCTCCTTCCCACTCTTAGCACTTTCTCCCCTATGGTGCTCAATGGCCCAGGGCATAAACCTTACTAGTTATATCTCTGATAGGTTCTATGTGGATGACCCTTGTCAGAACTGAGTATTGCATGTGTCTCAGGTAATGCTTTATGTAGAACTGTGTGCTTTATAAAATATTTGTGCTAATATGAAAATGAATGTCTGTATCCTTTCTCCATATATTCTAAAAGAAATCAGTTAACCAGGCTGTATTTCAATCAAGGGGTTGCTGCTGTTCACAAAACAGCTTAAGCTGTCCTCTCATAGTTTATGATGTCAGCAGGACCCTTGATTGAAATACAGCCTTGAAATCCACCTCTCTATATCAAACTGCAGTATATATTATTCTTGTAGTTTTAAAGACAGCTGTGTGAATTAATGAACTGATCTGAGAATCAGGGTTGGCCAAGAGCCCCATTTAAAAGTCATGTAGATGACCTCATAAAAACAGCAAAGAATGCTTACAGCTTGCTTGTAAAACAAATCTATTCCTTAATAACTCAAAATGCCCACATAATTCAGTACACATTTTAACCTAAAATGATTGCTTCATAAGAGAAGATGAAAATTTCCCATGAAAAAGACATTTAACTAGTACAGGCAACTATAAACCTTAATTGATATTTCACAGTATGTACAAGTTTGCTCTCCTGGGAGTGTAGAATATCATTTTTGCACCTGCACTCTAACTGCAGTCTTATAGTATTTCAGCCATTAAACATTTTTCATTAAAGCACTTCATATAGAATTAGTATAATCTGATTTTAACAAAAGCATTCTATATATAGGCTTTTCACACCATATTAATACATAACTGTTAGAACTGTAGAAGCAGTCTTGTGCTGTCGAATCTCATGGTTCTAGCCTCTGGCAAAAATAAGGGGTGGTCTGTGTCCAGAATGCCACATTTGTAAAACATATTTATGGTAATGTTCTCTACCTTATCCTGAAAGAAAGGTATTGCTAATAAATTAGGTTTCTTTCACATAAATTGCTTTTTGTGCTAGATTTCCCCAAAGAAATTGAGGAATCTAGTGAAAAAGCAGTTTATGGTAGAACACAATGCTATCACATTCTTTACAACTTCCATCCTCAGCAGTCATAAAACCTAACAGTAGAAGGAGTGTTTGCATACTGGGTAGCAGAGGGAATATTTTTGGTTGGCTATAACTTATCAAATCTGCAGAAATATTTGTCTTACAGCTTGTATTTTATAGTTGTTATCTTGCTGGCAATCTTAGGTGAACAGCTGTGCAATTTTAGGATGTATGATGTTAAAACAATTAATTGAAGGCTTTACTAAGTGGTGCAGATTAGATGTGGGTAGTAGTGAACATTACAGGGCTTTTCACCTTATGTTTGAGACACAGAGGGTGCGTCTAAACGAGACACTACTGTGCATTAGCAACAAGGTATTCTGCAGCAGCTCATGTCCACTGCGCAGTAGCAGCTGAAAAAAAATCATGCGGGGATGCTGCTGGGCAGTAACTGCAGTAATGCCAGTTACTGCACAGCCTGCCACTTGTGTAGACACAGCCTCATAAAAGTGGCCTAAAAACTAGAAAGGCTGAAGTTCCTTAATCTTTTGTGGGACACCCTTGAGAATATCCACAGCTAAGAGTTCCCTCTTCAAATACATTTTCTGGGATTTTCTTTGGGTTGGTATTTCCTTCTGATAAACTTTTTAGTTGAGCTGGCTGGAACAGCACCATTTCACTTCAATTCTGTTTTGACATTTCGAAAGCACAGTGTTTTGTTTCAAGTTTCATTTAATTTCATTTTAAAACTGCTGCTGCATTGCATTTCATTGAAACTGTTTCACTGTTTCGAGACTGTTTTGACCTTTCACCCATAGGCTTTAATGAAGAAGCACAAAACTGCCTATAACTTTGTCATTTATTGACTGATTCAGGTGAAACTTACAGGGATAGTAGTCCCTTCTGAGGCCATGAAGCCTGAAAAGTTTCAAGGAGATAGGTGCAGGGCTTTCTGGAAACCTGCACCTCAGATTCTTGAAAGCAAAATTTGTGTCGTGTGTGTGTTAAGGTGCAGTGGGGTGAAAACTGCAGGCATGATAGGCCCTGCAGAGGCCACGAAGCCTCCCAGCTTTCAAGGGGATAGGTGTAGGGGTGTCAGAGGGGAGGCAAAAGCCCCCCCAACATGTCCCAATGAGCCCCAGTACTTACCGCAGGGACAGAGATGAATGGCAGCTGTGGGGAAATGCCAATGTAGGCTTGGCAGTTCTGGAGTTACCTACCCTGAGAATCAGCAAGCCCCAAGGGCGGGGCTTCGTAGAAGTACAGGCTGCTCAAAGAGCAGCTGGAGAGGCAATCAGCTGGCTGGAGGGAGAGGAGTGGCACACCGACTGGGAGATGCTGGCTGTGGAGCCAGGCAGCATCAGCCCTGGACAATGAGGGATGGCTAAACCCATCAGGCAGCCTGGCGAAGAGGGAGAAGCAGGAGGTGGCTGCACTGGAGCTCTATGGAGAAGTGACAAGTACCACCAGGTGGTGGGACCAGGAGTGATTAATTCTGAGTCAGCTTGGCCCTGGGAAAATCACACATGAGGGCGGCCTGCCCCCGAGTCCTCTAGGAGGGAAGAGGCGGATGGATTCCCTCCCCCACCCCAGGGTGGACAAAGGGGTCCTGGGAGACAGAATCCCAGGTTCCCATTGGCAAATAGTGAACATCTTTTCAGTTAAAATTGTCCTAAGTTACAGTCAGCCCATGCCGGGGCAGGTTTAGTTGTCCAAAAGCTGATGCAAAGACAAGGGATCAACTTGGGAGAGATTGATGGCCAGAAAGACCTGACCCAGGTTGAGGTGGGTAATGTGGATGAGGTGAAATCATCCCGGGAAAGACTACAGGGAGCAGGGTTTTCCCAGGTCATGGATGTGGTAAGGGTTGGGTAAAGGGAAGGTTTGGAGCCCCATGAAAAAAAGACCAGGGTCAAGATCCCTTTGGGGCCAACAGCAGGGAACTGCCTTCTCTTCAACTAACATCAAAGATGTGGCAGGTGAGTAGGAGCAGTGCCCAAACCATCTAGGTTGCACTGGAGTGCAGTCTCACCCTGACGTCACTAGGGAACAAGGCACTGACCAGAAAGGGCCCTGTGTCCTTCCAGTCTGGTGCTAGGGGTGTTGGCCTCAGGACATGGCACTGGTAGTAAAGGTCTTTTGGGTCAATCTAATCTGGTATCTTTTAGAAGACCAACTGAATAGTTACAGAAATATATCTTAGCCAGCTTTTGAGTTGAAAAACCTTTTGTCAGGCTGATGAAGCACCTGCAGTTGTTGTTGTTGTGTGTGTGTTCTTCCTGGATGGAAGGAATCGCAAAGAAGCCAGAGGCTGTCATGCAATGCAGGCAAGAAAGCCAGTCAATGAAAATGGAAATGGAGGCATCAGGGGATGAGGGACAGGCTGGGGGTGGGGGGCAAGAGGGGGATATAGCAGTGCAGGTAAAAATAGAGAGCTCCCTGACCCTGGCAGAGTGCAGTTTTAGTGGCCATGCCCAGGACCTGAGGTCTCCTCCTTCCCCATAGCCCCAGTCCATACCTCCAAGTTCATCCTGGCATGGGAGTTCAGCAGGGACATGTTCTTCCCCTGTTAAGTGATGGTGCAGTATGTGCCCCCTCCAGCTCTGAGAGTAGGGCATTAAATGGCTTGTAAAAAATGAAAAAAGGAAACAGGTGTGGATGGAGTGAGGAGGGTGGCATTCACTCCATCTGCACCTGGAGCTTAGGGAACAACATCAGTGGGAGGTTCACCTTGGGGAACACTAGCTGCTCCAAGAAACAAGGATCCCAGCAGGTGCAGTGGGGTGTCATAACATCCCCAGCAATGCTGAACACCCTCTCATTTGGAACACTGGTTGGTGGACAGGACAGGTGTTCCTGGGCAACCGTGGCCAGATCTGGCCACATCTGGCTGCAGCTTGCCTAGTAGGCTACAGGGTCGCACAGCAGTGGCTCCATGTCCTTGGTGAGATAGGTAGCCACCAAGGACTGAGTGCTACCTGCCTGATGGGGTCTGGTGCCTCTGGATCCCACCATGGAAACCATGCCCTTGGCCCACATTGGCAGCACCTGTGGTGGAGGAGGAGACTGGCTGGTGGATGGCATGCTAGCATGGGACAGTGGATCCTTCTCTTCTACATTCCTCCGCCTCTGCCATTCTTACTTCCCGATTGTCTTCACCAACAGCTCCATCCAGTGATCCAGGGTTTGGCAGCTGCATATGCTGCCCTTCACCCTTGGGTCATACATGGTGGCCATCACATGGACCATACTGGACTGCAAGGGATCAAACCTTTTCCTGATGCCCTCCTTCAGCCGCGTCATCAATGCCTGCACATCTAGTGACAGCAGCTTGCCCCAGGCAGGAACATTGATCTCCTGGAAACTCTCCATTTGGCTCTGAAGTTCCTCACTACAGGGATCACCTGGCTAAGGAGGGCATTGCTGGTGCTGAGGGTCTTGGTGACTTTGAGGAAGGGGTTGAGCAAGATCTGGAAGATGGTACCTCACTCAGCCATGTTAAGGGGACCACTGATCCCAATCTCCCAGAGCAAGATTGCTCCACCAGCCTCTTGAGCATCAGGTATGTGGAGTTCCACCGAGTCTCCACATCCTGCGTGCTTTTGTGCTGCAGGATGTTCAGCTCTGCTTGTTTGTCCCACAGCATCTTGCCCCGCTAGATGCTGTGCTGGAAATAGCCTGCCACCTTCCTGTATTTGGAAATGAGCTTGCTGGTGGTGTTGGGGCCATCACTGGCAGCCCTGTCCCCCTCTAAGGCATCCCTGACTATGAGGTGGAACTTGTGCGCCACACAGGATATGCCAACAAAGGCATCATGGACTGCCTTGAGCATATTGGCCTCATTGTCGGTGACCATGAACCCACAGGTGAGCTCACCCTGCCCAATAAGCCACCCCTGCATCAAGTGGTTCATGGCCCCCATGATCTCTGTTGCCATGTGGGACTCATCCATCACCTCGGCTTGAAGGAGATCCCATGAATGGACTCGCTGGTCGCACCAGTACCCTGTGAGGGGGAGGTAGGTGTGATCTCCACCCCAGCTGCTCCAGATGTCCAAGGTGAAGTGTAAGGTGAAGTGTGGTCCTGCCTCGTGCAGCTCCTCCCTCAAGTAGTCCCTGCATGCCTCATACAGGGATGGCACCACAGTCCTACTGAAGGTGTTGCATGTGGGCGCTTGGTAGAATAGGACCACGAGAGCCTTTAGCTGCCTGAATCCTGGATGCTCAACTAAGGACAAGGGCTGACTATCCAAAGCAAGCATCTCTGGGTGACCTCACTTGCCTTGAGAATGTGCCCCTCTTTGTCCCCACCTTTCCCCCACTGGTCCAGGGTGGCCTGCCTCTGCATTGCTGGGACGGGGGCTTTGGAGTGAGACAGGGACTTCCTTTTGGGCATGCTCCCATTGGTGCCAAACTGAGGAGGAGCAAGGGCAAGGGGGTAGTGCCTGCAGAGATGCATCAGCATCCCCATGGTGCTCATGTGTTTTGTTCCCTTGCCATGGCTGGTTTTGGCTTGGCAGTGCAGGCAGATAGAGATCATATGTCAACTCAAAATGATCCTAAACCACACTACCTGCTTGCTTCTGGTGTGTGGGTGCATGTGTGGATGGTGCAATTTCCCCCTCATCAGCAGGCAGAGGTACAGCAACAGGAGGAGCAGACTCAGCTGAGCCACTTGCCTCCGCAACCTCTACCTCAGCCTCCTCTAAAGTGCATTCTAGGGCAGGATACCCGGGTCTAGGGGAAACTTGAGGGTTGTAGAGCACAAACTCAGATGATGCCCCCTCCTTCCCCAGAATTTCCCTTGCTAGGGCACTCAGATCCAGATCCAACTCTTGCTCTGGCACTGGAAGGCTCAGCATAAGAAGTGAAATGGGGGTGGAGGAGACTGTCATTCTGGTGCTGGTGGTCCTGCTTGTTCTCATGGTGGTGGTGGGGGTGGTTATGGCTGGTGCTCCTGGAGGGGATGCAGTCTCAGGCAGTGGCAATGGCACTGCTCCCCTGTCCTTGCTGCTTCTGGAAGCCTCATCCCTACTAGTTGTAGGAAAGAGGCTGCCTCTGTTTGGGGAGGGAGGTGAGGAAAATTACAGCTGTCCCTCTACGCCCTCTTCTGCCCCTCCCTGAAGGCTTGCCAGCTGCATAATGTGTTTCATACTGTCTTATTTTTATAAAAGTACATAAATGTATCTGCATTCCTATATAAATTCTATAAGGTATGTATATGCTGCAAGGTATAAATGTATAGAAATAAAATATAAATGTATCTCCCTTCCTATATAAATTCTATATTGTGGAATCCCACTTGCTAGGCTAGCAAGTAGGAAATCATTCAAGCCAATGGTAGTAGAAGCCTTCATTGTCTAATGCTCCCGAGCTGGTGGAAGATAGCTCAGTAACTGTTAGACTCCATGACAGAAAGCAGTCCAGTTCAAATAATGCTGCTTTTTATGCTCTTTTCCTATCCCTCCCCCAGAGCCCTGGAATTGAAAGGGACCTCAGGGAAGGATCACAGTCACTTGCAAGCTGCACAGTCAAGATGAGAGTAGTCCTTTCCCCCTCTTACCCCCTCTTTCCCATTCCTCTCTTTACTTTCTGTTTCCCTGTAGGCAAGCCTAGCTTAACTTGAAACATTTTGAAACTTTCGAAACGTATTGACTTCCTTCGTTTTATTTCAAGGCTGTTATGAAGCCCTTTGTTTTGTTTTGATTTTGTTGTTTTGAGCTTGAAATGAGTTGAAACAGTGTCAAATGAAACAAACAGTGAAATTTCACACAGCCCTACTTTTTAGCCTTATAGACTATCAGCGCCTTTCTACATTTTGAAAAGTGGCACTTTTTGGCATTGGTGCATGTAGAATTTGACTATTCATTTTTTCTTGACCAGTTAGATAGGCTTATAAATTAAAAACAAAGTTAGGTTGGCTGTCAATTTCAGTGGTTTTGAGTGGGTTTTAAACTCTGCATTATATTACTGCCCTAAGCAAAACCCTCTAGGCAGATGAAGCCCAACTGAAAGAAGAAGGAGGTAGCTACACTTTTTTTTGGAAAGTCATCTACAAAGAGAAGCATTCACGGGGTTGGCTTTGCCATCAAACACACAACTGTCAGTCAGCTTTCAGAACTCCCTGTGGGCATTAATGAATACCTTATGACTCTCAACCTCAAGCTCAGTAACAACCAGTATACTATGGTCATCAGTGTATACATCCCCATGCTTGACAATGAAAAAGTTAACAAGGAACAGTTCTATTGTGCTCATCACACAGTCCTGACTGCCACTGCCAAGGAAGTCACCTCATGGGTGACTTTAATACAAAAGTTGAGAGAGACTCTGAACACTGGAGTGGCACCATTGGGAAGGTGGGGGTGGGGCAAGGCAACTCCAATGATATGCTCCTCCTCAAAAAATGTGCAGAGCGACTTACTCATCATGAACACCATCTTCAGACAGAGTGAAAAATATAAGACTACTTGGAAACATCCACACTCCAATCACTGGCACCTTTTTGACTATACATGATTGTACTACTGTCTATATCCCCTGAGTCCTGAGAGGTGCAGATGACTGCTTGATGGACCATCATTTAGTCAGATCAATCGTGGACATACAGCTTGTACCACAACACCGTAAGCAACCGACAGGAATGTGGAAGAGATTTAGCATCAAGGCACTCCAAAACAAAGCTAGATGTGAAGCTCTATGATCTACCTGATGACATCAAGGGCATCCAGGCATCCTGGGATGAGCTTAAGAACATTATTCACAAGGCATGCACTGAATCAACTGGATACTTCATTTGCTGTCACCAAGATTGGTTTAATGAGAACAATGAGGAAATCCTTGTACTTATCCATTAGAAGGGAGCCACATTCTACAGTTGGAAAAATTAACCTTCCAACCAACAAAAATGAGAGGCTAACCACTGTCTCAAAGCTGTAATTCAGAGGAGGCTATGGGACATCAAGAACCAGTGGTGGCAAGCCAGGGCCATTGAGATTCAGAGTTTTGCTTACCAACATAACATGAGAAGCTTCTGTCAAGCAATAAAAGCCATCCATGGGTCACATTCCAATGGCCTAACCCCTTGTGATCCCAGGAGATCTCCACTCTTCTCATGGACAATGTATCAAGCAACGCTGGAAGGAGCACTTCAAGACTCTGCTCAACTGTGAATGTAAGGTTTCAGCTGCCACCCTCAAGTCTATCCCTAAAAACCCAGTAATAGAACCTCTTGTTGATCTCCCATCTTGCAAGGAAATCTGGTGTGCCATTACTTAGACCAGTAACAATAAGGTACCAGGCCCAGATGGCATCTCCAAAGGGGGCTTCAAAGATGGTGGAACAGCACTAACACAAACATTTCACCAATTTCTCATTAAAATATGGGTTAACAAGGAAGTTCCACCTGACTTAAAGAATGCCAACATTGTGACCATCTTCAAGAAAGGGAACACGTCAGTGTATGGGAACTACAGAGGCATTGCCCTCCTCTTTGTTGCTAGGAAGATTCTTACTTGCATCCTCCTGAATCACCTCTTCCCCCTTGACAAAGATGTCCTTCCAGAATCTCAGTACGGCTTTAGACCATCTGGGGGTATCACCAACATTATTTTTGTTGCACGAAAGATCCAGAAGAGGTGTAGAGAGCAACGCCAGGAGCTGTTTGTGGCATTCATTGGCCTAACCAAGGCCTTTGATTCCATCAATCGTGAAGCCTAATGGAAGGTGCCAGCTAGGTTTGGTTTTCCACTGAAGTTCATCAGTGTCCTTAGGCTACTCCATGATGGGATGACTGCTACAGTTCTTTACAACGGATCAGAGACAGACCCATTTACCATCTGTACTGGTGTCGAGTAAGGCTACGTCATTGCCCCAACCCTTTTCTCCATCTATCTTGGATTTTGATTCTCATCCATGACTCTTCCCCCCAGAATTTGAGTTGAGTATTGAATGGACAGTCAGCTCTTCAACCTGCAGTGTCTTCACTACAAAACAAAAGTTACCAAGACTAGCATCACTGACCTTCAGTATGCTGATGACTACGTTATCCTCACACACACTGAAACTGATCTTCAATCCTCCCTTGACCTTTTCTCAGGTGCTCATCACAGCCTACCTTAACATTAGGAAGACTCTACCTTAACATTAGTGCTCCATCAGTCTGCTCCAGCATGAGCTGACCCCCTCCTCCCAAAAACTACTATTGTTGAAGAACTCCTGGAAAACATTGAGCATTTACCATACTGAGGCAGTCACCACTCCCAGTCAGTCAGTCTTGATGTAGAAATTGAAATAGAATTTTCTGTGTCAGCATATCCTTTGGAAAGTGGATTCGCTGTGTCTTTGCTGACCAAGATCTGCAGATAGAAACTAAGATCCTGGTCTACAATGCAGTAGTTATCCCCATGGTTCTATACATGTGTGAGATTTAGGTGACACCTTGAAGTCAACTTAAGTGCCTGAAATGGTTCCACCAGCATTGCCTCAAGAAGGTTCTTTGCATTAGATGGAAAGTCTACTGCACCATCCTTTCTGCAGCTAACATAACCAGCATTGAGGCAAAGATCATAAAACATCAGCTCTGGTGGGCAGATGGCTGATGCTCATCTCCAAAAAGAAGTCCTCTTCTTTCTGCTTAGTCATGGTAAGAGGACCTGTGGAGGACAGAGGAAGTGCTGCAAGGACACCTTGAAAGCATACCTTAAGAAGGATGGTATCAACCCTACAATCTGAGAAGTGCTGACTGGTAACAGGTGTCAATGACACTGCATCAAGCTACAACCCACTTCAAAGAGAACTGTCTTGCTCAGGAAGCTGAGAAATGGCAGGGGAGGAAAGAAAGTGCATGACATCCTAGCCAACAACTGTGCCCCCTTCCTCCCCAGCTTCCCAAGGCACCACTTGTTATATCTACGGAAAAACTTGCAGTTTGGATAGGTTTCCTCAGCCACCTTAAAACTCACCAGCAATCCTCCCCTCCCCCCCGGCAGACATTATCCTCATATTGAGGGATAGCCAATGATGATAAAAGTTGTGGGAACAGAGGAAGGACAAATGATGATATCTAAAGTGTTGTGAGATACAATATTTTCACTCCCCACCTAAAGATGACAGTAAATCATCTTTAGTCAAAAGTAGTATGTCTTTCAAGTATATCACTTATACCAGACTCTATTGCTTAAAATCATATGATTACTGTAGTAACAACTGACTCTTTTAACTGAATTTTTAATTTGGAGCAGTGATATAGCTAGGAATGGAAAGCTGTATGTCTCACTGATGGTGGATAGTCCTAACCTGCAAAAATAATTTAATTGTCCATGAAAACATGTCCCCTGTTGTCACTTCCACCTCAACCATAGATTAAAGTTTCAAGCATGTATTTGTTATTTGGGCCATACTACCTTTTCCATGGTTGTGTCTAAATGAGATGCTACATTGCTGTAGCAACATGCTATGGTGACATAGCATCAGCAGGCAAAAAACTGCGAGACATACTCCCTCACTACAGCACATTGCTATGGTGACATAGTGACTAAAAATTACTGTGTGCTGCCAGCATGACACAGTAACAGCTGTTACTGCACGGTCATTTAGTACTTCCTAAAGGATGCCATAGAGGCATGTGTAGATGCACCCTGTATCTCCACAAAGCAAGGGTCAGAAAACTCTTACTCCTTGCCCTTTCCTATACTACTGTAGGTATAATATTTGGATTTTCATAGATTTCATAGATATTAGGGGCTGGAAGGACCTTGTGAGATTATTGAGTCCAGTCCCCACCCTGCCATAGGTAGGAAGTCAGCTGGGATCAAGTGACCCCAGCAAGAAAAACATCCACACTTTAATTTAGAGTCCGGAGTAGGTGCTTGCACCACCTCTGGGGAGAGTCTGTTCCAGACCCTAAACACTCACACCATTAACAACTTTTTTCCTATGTCTAGTCTAAATCAGCCTTCTTGGACTTTATGGCCATTAGACCTTGTTATCCCTTGGAGAGCTCTAGTGAACAGCTGTTCTCCCAGGTCCTTTAGTACCCCTCTTATATAATTGTACCAAGTCCACACTGAGCCTTCTCTGTTCCAGACTGAAGAGTCCCAAGTCCCTCAGCCTCTCCTCATATGGCTTTCCCTCCAAGCCTTGGATCATATGAGTGGCTCTCCTCTGGACTTTCTCAAGCTTTTCCACATCCCTCCTGCAGTGAGGGGCCCAAAACTGGATGCAGTACTCCAGCTGTGGTATCACCAGGGCCGAGGCAAGTAGGAGGATGACATCCCTCATTTTGCTTGAGATGCATCAGTGGATGCATCCCAGAGTTTGGTTTGCTTTCCCAGCCACAGCATCATATTGGTGGATTCTCTACAAGAAGATAATTTTTTTAAACTCTTCTGACCAGGGACATCGCTTTATGCATATTCCATAGTGTAATGCATATCTAATAAATATGGCAATTGGAGCATCTGCACTATATTTCTATAAATCTTGATGCAGCATGAAGATTTTGATTTGGTATTTGCAAGCTATATATCCAGCAGCCAGAATTTAAGAGAAAGGGAACCACCCATGATGATTTGCCATATGTAAGATATAATGAGATTATTCTTTAAGTGCTTAGTCCTTTTTAATAACTACAATACCTGGCTCAAATATTAGGCTTTTTGCCATCAGATCTCAAAGCACTTTACAAAGATCAGTATCATTAGCCCTATTTTATAGATGTGAAAAGAGGTAGAGGGGGTCTGTCCAAGGTCATCAAGTGGGCTAGGGGTATTGCTGAAAACAGAAACCAAGTCATACCATATCCCAGTCCAGTGCTCTTGTCAAACAGAAACACTGCCTCTCTACCACTTTATCCTTTCATGCTTTAGGGATGATATAAACATAACCTAGTAAAATAACCCAGACTTTCAAACTTATATTACATTATTTTTGTACCCAGCTTTAGCTGTCTGAGATTTGATCGTCATAGTCATTGAACTCCTACTGGAGGTATAGGTACCCAGCATTGGGTGTCTGAAGCTGGGACCAGAATTTAAAGGTTTCTTCTCAAAATTAGTCCGATTTGTTCAACATTTATTGCAGTAGGCAGAGACCTTTAATCTAGAACGATGACATTGACCACTACCAAATAGTCTATTTGCATACATGTTGGATGTCAGTTGTGGAAGCATCATTTCCATTGTAGTCATCTTGAACAAAATGTATAGTGGAGAACCCAGAGTCATCATTTATCTTTCTTCATACAAATGGTGGTTGTCTCAGATATCCAAACATTGATTCTATAGCATGACCTTCTGGAAGTTTTATACAAATAGAGGTGTTAGTCATTTGCAACTCTTTCTGTCTGAAGGTTCAATCAATGTATTTACTGAGCATTCAACACATCTGAAAATGGGGCCTAAAGATTCATAGATTCATGACACTAGAGCTAGAAGGGACCCCGGAGGATCATCAAGTCTAGCTCCCTGCCAGGGGGCAGGAAGTCAGCAGGGATCATAGGATCCCAGCAAGATAAACATCCAAATGTCTCTTGAAGGTGTTCAAAGTAGGTGCTTGAACCACCTCCAGTGGCAGTCTATTCCAAACCTTGGGGGCTTGGACAGTAAAGAAGTTCTTCCTTACATCTAGCCTGAAACAGTCATGGAGGAGTTTGTGACCATTCGTCCTTGTCATCCCTTGGGGCGCTCTGGTGAACAAGCATTCCCCCAGATCCTGGTGGTCACCCCTGATAAACTTGTAGGTGGCCACCAGATCACCCCTAAGCCTGTGCTTTTCCAGGCTGAAGAGTCCCATGGCTCTCAGCCTCTCATCATATGGTCTGTTTTCCTGACCTCTGATCACGTGCATGGCTCTCCTCTGCACTCTCTCAAGCTTCTCCACATCCGTTTTTGAATTGGGGAGCCCAAAACTGGATGCAGTACTCCAGCTGTGGCCTCACCAAGGCCGAGTATAATGGGAGAATGATGTCCTGGGATTTGCTTGAGAAGCATCTGTGGATGCAAGCCAGTGTTTTGCTCACTCTACTAGCTGCAGCATTACATTGAAGGCTCATGTTCACCTTGTGGTCAATCATGACCCCCAAGTCCCTTTCATCTGTGGTGCTAGCCAGCATAGCATTGCTGAACCTATAAGCATGCTGCGGGTTTTTCTTTCCAAGGTGGAGAACCTTGCATTTTTTGGTGATAAACACCATCAGGTTCTCATCCGCCCATTTCCCAAGTCTGTCAAGATCTACCTGGATTGCCCTCCTGTCCCCAGGTGTGGATGCTTTACCCCAGAGTTTGGTGTTGTCAGAGAACTTGGTCAGTCCACTTCTGACACCAATATACATCATTAATGAAAATGTTAAATAGCATAGGTCCTAGCACACAGCCTTGAGGGACCCCACTAGTCATAGCACACCATGACGATTGACTTCTGTCAGCCACCACTCTCTGGGTCCTACCGCAGAGCCAATTCCCCAGCCAATGGATTGTGGTGAGGCCAAGGCTGCTGTTAGCCAGTTTTGCCAAAAGGTGATCATGGGATACCATATTGAAGGCCTTTTTAAAGATATGGCCTTGTCCAGGTGATATGTCACCTGGTCATAAAAGGAAATGAGATTGGCCAAGCAAAACCTACCCGCAACAAACCCATGCTGACTATCCCTTAGGATATTGCCATCAGCCAGTCCATTAAGGATGGCCTCTTTGATAATTTTTTCCAAGACCTTCCCCGGGCTACAGATCAAGCTGATGGGCCTGTTGTTTGCCAGATCCACTTTCGTCTCTTTCTTGAAGATAGGTACCACATTGGCCTCCTTCAAATCCTCAGGCACTTCACCAGAGCACCAGGAGTTCTCAAAGATCTGTGCCAGGGGATGAGCTATGATGCTTACCAGCTCCTTGAGTACCTTCGGGTGTAAACCATCAGGGCCAGCTGACTTGAAGGTATCCAGCCTCTTAAGGTGTTCCTTCATGAGGTCAGCTTTGATGGAGGGTAAGGAATCTCCGTCACCTAGGCTTCCCTGTCCTGTAGTGGACAGTGTCCTTATTTTTAAGGAAAATCTTTTTCAGGTCATTGGCCAGTTGTCTGTTTCTTCAGACATATGCAATGTCATTTCATAGTTGGTAAGATCAGAAAGGACCTGAGCAGATCATCAAGTCCGACCTTCCCGCCATGGCAGGAAAGAGTCCAAACAACCCCGGCGAGGTGTTCATCTAGCCTCCTCTTAAAGACCCCCAGGGTAGGAGCCAGCACCACTTTGCTTGGAAGCTGGTTACAGATCGTAGCCACCCTGACCAAGAAGTAGCGCCTCCTGATATCTAGCCTAAATCTACCCTCTGCTAGCTTGTGACCGTTATATCTTGTTACTCCTGGTAGTGCTCAGGGCAACAGGGACTCCCTCAATGCCTGCTGGTCCCCCCCAACTAGTTTGTAAATGGCTTCTAAGACCATATTGACACATCTAAATAAGAGGTCAAGCCATGCTAGTAGCCTTAAATGGGTAGCTGAAGATTTCACTGGTGTGTGTAAGAGCAAGTGGATGATCAGAAGCAAGGAGGAGCAGTAAAAAATGAACCCACATTTCACATGAATACCTACAGGGCAATGAGTTTTAGGAAGCTTTGCTCAATGAAATGGTCCCTAAGTTAGCAGTTTTAATGCTAATTTGTGAGGGGGACTCCACAAGCCATCATAAGGGAAAGTGGAAAATCTTTGCCTTACAACTATTTCTAGTCTTTACCCACTCTATTGTACCAGAAATTCATTGTGTTAAAAGAAAACCTTCATAAATTGGCAACTACATTTCCATTATTTTGGGATGTGTACTGTAATGTTTTTAAATGTCTCTTCAGCTTCCTGAGCAGATTTTGGGAAGAATTTAACATGAGACACTTCTCTCAGAAATCCATACCAGATTCGACACTGTGCCTAATGCATGTTGAGAAAGGACTTTGGACATTTGTGTTTCATAACTGCAGCCTTGTTTAAAAAAAACCCTATAACAGCTGAGCCATGAAGCTATGATAAGTTCAGTTTCTGGGAATACTACAAGCAACACCTTTGAGGATGCTAGAAGGCTACAGTGCAAGGCAAATTACAAGATGGAATATTTCATAGATTTCATAGACATTAGGCCTGGAAGGGACCTCAGAAGATCATCGAGTCTAGCCCCCCACCCAAAGGGCAGGAAGTCAGCTCGGATCATAGGATGCCAGCAAAATAAGCATACAATTTGCTCTTGAGGGTGTTCAATGTAGGTGCTTGAACCATCTCCGATGACAGGCTGTTCTAGACCTTGGGGGCTCAGACAGTAAAGAAATTCTTCCTTAGGTCCAGCTTGAAATGGTCTTGCAGTAGTTTATGACCGTTCGACCTCGTCATCCCTTGGGGTGCTCTGGTGAACAAACGTTCCCCCAGATACTGGTGGTCACCCCTGATAAACTTATAGGTGGCCATCAGATCACCACTGAGCCTGTGCTTTTCCAGGTTAAAGAGCCCCATAGCTCTCAACCTGTCGTCGTAAGGTCTGCTTTTCTGACCTCTGGTCATGCACGTGGCTCTTTTCTGGATTCTCTCAAGCTTCTCCACATCCTTTTTGAATTGTGGAGCCCAAAACTGGA
>NW_017728886.1:213941549-213942706 GCF_001723895.1 Crocodylus porosus | reverse complement strand
AGGTACAGTTGGCCTTCCTGACTGCATCCCCACACTGCCGGCCCATGTTCATCTTGGAGTCAATGATGACTCCAAGATCCTTTTCTGCCTCTATGCTGACAAGAAGGGAGTTCCCCAACCTGTAGGTATGGTGTTGTTTTTTCCTCCCCAGGTGCATCACTTTGCACTTGTTGGTGTTGAATCCCATCCTATTCTCATCCGCCCACCCCTGTAACCTGTCTAGGTCCAATTGCAGCCTATTGCTCCCTTCTAGCATGAGGTTCTCATCCGCCCATTTGCTGAGCCTGTCCAGGTTAGCCTGGATCACTCGCCTGTCTTCTGGCATGGATGCTTTGCCCCAAGGTTTGGTGTCATCGGCGAACTTGGCCAGTCCACTCTTGACTCCAATGTTCACAACATTAATGAAGATCTTGAACAATATGGGTCCAAGGACAGAGCCTTGGGGGACCCCACTGGTCACAGGACACCATGATGAGTGACTTCCACCAACTGTACCCTCTGGGTCTGACCACGGAGCCAATTTCCCAGCCAGCGGATCGTGGTGGGCCCAAGGTCACAATTGGCCAGTTTCGCCAAGAGGTGATCATGGGATACCAGATCAAAGGCTTTTCTCTTGTCCAGGTGATAGGTCACCTGGTTGTAGAAGGAAATGAGATTGGTCAAGCAAGACCTACCCACAACAAACCCGTGCTGGCTGTCCCCCAGGATGTTGGCATCAGCCAGTCCATTAAGGATGGCCTCTTTAAGAAACTTTTCTAAGATCTTCCCCGGAATAGAAGTCAGGCTGATGGGCCTATAGTTAGCCGGATCCACTTTTCTCCCTTTCTTAAAGATAGGTACCACATTGGCCTTCTTCCAGTCTTCGGGCACTACACCAGAGTGTCAGGAGTTTTCAAAGATCCATGCCAGGGGCTGGGCTATGATGCTCGCCAGCTCCTTGAATACCTTGGGGTGCAGATTGTCAGGGCTGGCTGATTTGAAGGTATCCAGCTTCTCAAGATGTTCCTTCATGAGGTCAGCATTAATGGAGGGCAGGGGATCTCCCTCACCCGGACCTCCCTGTCCCATAGCGGGCATGGGCATCCCATGGGACTGATGAAAGACCGATTCAAAGTACCCATTTAATAGGTTGGCTTTTTCCTGGGCGTCAGTTGTCA
>NW_017728886.1:213918547-213941383 GCF_001723895.1 Crocodylus porosus | reverse complement strand
TTTTAGCCTCAGGAGGTCTGCTAGGTCCCTGGAGAGCCAGGGGGCTGCTGTGCCCTCCTGCTGCCTTTCCTCTGAGATGGAATAGACTTAGCTTGTGCATTGAGGATCACTCCCTTAAGGAGCAACCACTCTTCCTGAACTCCCCTCTCTCTGGGGTCGTGGTCCCTTAAGGCCTGACTGACAAGCCTCCTGAGCTTGTCAAAGTCAGTTTTCCTGAAGTCAAGGACTTCCGTGTTGCTGACTGACTTGCCAGCTTTACGACGGATGGTGAAGGTGATCAGCTGGTGGTCACTGTCACCCAGCTTCACTTCGATCACTAGGTGAAACAATAGTACCAGTACGTATATTTTACTCTGGGGACAGTGTATGTTTGGGAGTTTAGTGAGGTTATATTTCTTTCTAATCCCTCATAGCAGATGAAATGCAGAATGCCAGGGGCAATATCAAATGGCTAGTATGCAGCTCTGTTACCAACATACAGCATGGTATTAAGCAAGTTCATTACCTCTGTGTAACCCCTTTTTCCTCTACCACCATTTCTCTCTCTTGTCTATTTGATTTTAAGGTCTTTGAGGCAGGGACCTTCTTTTGGTATGTGTTTGCATGGTACCTAGCACAATGGAGTCCTGACTTCTGCTGGGACTTCTAGGCCCCTGACAGATGTTACACTTAAGACATAATTAAAATATGTGTAATTAACTTTGTGGCTGTTTCTTATCACACTTTTAATTCAATGTGTGGCCAGTGCCCAGCCTCTGGAGCTATTGGGAGCCTTTCAAGGCTCCTGTGTGCTCCAGAAGCTAGGAGACCCTGTATGCTTCCATGGCTGGGACCCTAGTCAGATGATCAGAGATCCCAGCCAGGGGCATGCACCATAAGAACTCTGATTGTTTGACATGGCTCCCAGCCACAGAAACATATGGTGTACTCCCCCAGCTAGTAGCCAAGCTTGCTACTTGCCAGTGCAAGGGGAGACCTGCACCAGCAACATGGCACAGTGTGATCTGATTTGGGATCCCACAGCCACACCTCCCGCCATGCACATATGGTATGGCAGGAAGCCCAATTGTTGGGATCCCGCATCAGACCCTATTGTGCCTTTTTATTTTAATGTCTGTCATGGGTCCTAAACATTGCTGTAATATAAATAATAATAAATGGGTTCTGCCATATATGGAGGCTTCTGGAGTGAAATCCTAGCTCACTAACTTCATTGGAGAACACAAATTGCCTTCAATGGAGTCTACAATTCACTCCTGAACTTTTACAAAGACAGTCTAAAGGGAACAGGTTTTTATCACACTTTAAATTCTAGGTCACGCTCCAAACCAGATGTTACTGCATACAAGGCAAATTAGATCCTATTGCTAGCATTTCTGCTAGGGACAACTCTATTATTACATGAAGACAGAAAAAAGCAGACTTTAAGTTTACTATGTTTGAGTCACTTACCATGTCAGACTTAATTTGATAAATTCTATACTTTGTATGGCTTGACTACATAGATTTAAAAGATTGGACTCTAAATATGGTTTTAGTAAGAAAACAACAAGCAAACAAAAATAACATTTACTAAGGAATCCTATCAGTGAATTGTAGTTGATTTTTTTTCAAATTATTTAAGTTTCTATCCACCATCACACCATTTAATTGTTGAATACACCTCCATTATTAGGCTTGCAACTGGACTGATTCTGTACTTATTCCCATATTTCAAATGTTAATTTTGCTTGATTATGTGTGAAATAAGTTTATCTATGGAGCAATCAATCAGTTCTGTCTGTTTGTACAGTTCACATCTGTGATGGTAGCTTCTTTTATAAATAAGACACAGTAAATTCCATAATCTATGAAATAATTTTAACCCAAATGAGCATTCTGTGCCCTTCTTTCATGGAGATTGTTTAAAACAAGGCACACATGTTACAATAGTAATTGAACCCTCACCGAGAAAGTGAAGTTTTCCATAGTGTCTTAAATCAATCATTCTTACATATTTGAAAAAGAGTCAGCACAGTGGCTTGAGCAGATAATATGGAACCAGCACTTCCCTTTCTCAGGACTGGGAACTGACATTTTCTTTTTTATCTGAATGCTTTATTTGCTTTTGTTACACCCTTACTATAACTTTTTTTTGGAGGGGTGGGGGTAAATGCCACAGCTATGTAGTCTATCAAAGTACTAGCCATTTGTTAAAGACATTTATAATCTGATCCGCTGATATGATACATGCAAAACCAATTAAAATCCTTTTTATAAATAATAGTAATAACAGTTTTGTTGGAGCAACTTTGTAGTTGAGACAGAAGTTAGAGAGGTTTTTGGGTACAAAGTTCCCTTCTTCAGTGCTCTGGAAGAAGCAAAAACAGCTCAAGGAAAATACCACTTAAAACAACAGGATTACTACTTGCATAAATAAATACATTCAAGTCTCACATTTGGGCTTATGATGCAAGATATAAGTTGTATATTTAAGGCCAAATAAGTTATCTTCTTTTACCCATTAACATTAGGCATCCAGTTTTGTTAAACTCTTTTTTTAAACACAGCTGTTCTTGTAAATATTAAGGAACAATGTAAACTGGCATAGTTCTATTGATTTTAGTAGAGATATGCTAATTTACTTCAGCTCCAGATCTAGGCCCAGTTCATAGAATTATAGAGAAGCAGAACTGGAAGAGTCCTTCAGAGATCATCTAATTGATCGTAGTTCAACCCATAGTTGCAAAGAGAAGTTAAACTTGATTCTTGAAAGATGAGTATAATATCTACTGAATTAGCTCAGGTTTTTGTCTCCAGGGTTGTAGAAGAAATAATTCATTATAATCTCTTTCTACAAGGCAGGAGACAGAGGAGTTCTGATTCAGTTCAATTTGGAGGGTTCCAATTCAATTCAGAGAGATAAAAGGATCTCCTGATTACATTCGGATTCGGAGATTCAGCCACTGAATCGGGCCGAATCTCTGCCAAATTGAATCAGAGACCAAAGCTTCACACAGCCCTATTGCTTACCAAACAACTGAATCTACACATGCTGTTCTCAAATGCATTTGTGGCAGACTTCAGCTTTTTAAACTCATAGTTTCCCTAGAAACTGTGAAACTATGAACAAACAATGAATTGAATCACTGTCCCCAATTTGGGCTGAATCCAAATCTGAATTGAGTATGGCCTGTTTCACACATCCCTGGTAAGCAAGGTGACTGCAGAGTAATATGTGACTCTTAGGGTTTGTCTACATGTGCATTTAAGCGTGCCTAAATTTAATGCACATTAGCTTAATGCACATTAAGCAGGTTCAGGCAGATGTCTACATGTGCAGGCATTAAAGCGTATTAGCACTATGTGTGGGCTGCCTTGGGATTAAAGTTAGCCCCAAGGCAGTCCATAGACACAGGGTTAATGCACTGTAAAATATCTACACATTTGTTAATGCACTTTAACCATTCACACCTAAATTTGATACTTAAATTTGTAGGTATCAAATTTATATACAAATAGCTTAAACTTTAAACTTTAAATAGTTTTAAAGCTTGTGCATGTGTAGACATGCACCCATTGCACCTTATATTTAGGCTAATGCACCTTAGCCTAAATGCCCATAGTTTGGATGACCAAGAGATTCAAACCTTTTGCACACTCATCCCATTAGCCTTTGGAGACTAGTTTATTCGCATTAAAGTATGCATTAAAACAGACTGTTAGGAAGGCAGTTTTGTCTACTCGCTATAATGCAGAACTGTGATTTGGATCAAAGTTTAATCATCATGCCTCAGTCTCCCTATATATGATACACAGACAATTCTACTAACCTCCTTTTGTAAAGCACTTCGGGATCTACAGTGAAAAGTATGATATAAACGCTAAGTACTGTTATTGTGGGAAATTTCTCAAAAATTCTTTTGTAGGTCAAAACTTTTTATTATTAAGAAATCTATGTTTATTCTACTTTTCCACTGACATATTTCAGACCATTAATGTTTCTACCAACCCAAAGCACATAAGAGCAACATTTTACATTGGCAACATTTGGTGGTGTTACATGAGGGGTTGCTAGTGTCCCTCAAGAATGGGTTTTATTTTGTTCCTGTGCTGTGTTTGCTTATAGGCTATGGTACAAATGGATCACTTCAGACTTTCAGGCCAGCAAAAAAATCTCTCCCTTTTGCTTTTTTAAATGAATGGGAATCTTGCTTTTTTAAATGAATGAGTGGTTGCCTTATTAGCCACTCACAGAGTATGTCTACGCATGATGCTATGTTACCATAGCAACATGCTACAGTGACATAGTATCTGTGGGCATCTACATGTGATCAGCAGCCACATCGCCACAGCAACACACTCCCCCATTATAGTGTGTTGCTATGGTGAGGTAGCTACTGAAAATAACTATGCACCATGCATGCGCACAGTACGGGTTGTTATTTAGTACTTTTGGAAGTACTAAATTATGGTGGAGTAACAATGTCGCCATAGTGACGTGTAGATGTACCCACACTCTGTATAAATTTTGGTCTTAGGTCTGCAGAAGTATTTTTCAGTAAGGAAATACTTCCTATTAATAATCTTTAGCATGCTCTTTTATTGATGGCGAGCACACCTTTCAAATGAGAAATCATGCCCCACTGTGCGTGTGTGTGTGTGTGTATGTGTGTGTGTGCGCGCGCACGTACATGTATGTTAAGGAGGATCTAAAACAATGACTGGAGTATATAGTACATCTTTGGAACAAATGTATTTCTGTCTAAGCTATTCTCTTCTTGCCAGCAAAAAGAAATTCTGACACTTTCAAATTTGATAATTTTTTTCTATGGTTTACTTCAGAAAAGATGGAGGTAAAGCAGGAAAATCACCAAATGTATGCCAATGGAAGTTCCTGTCCAAAGAAGATTAAAAGAATTAAGAGCATGAAACACATATGTTTTCAATATTAAAAGGCACTTGTAGTTTTTGTCTGTCAGGCAGGTGAAATAAAAATAAAATAAAATGGAATCATCATTTTCATCAGAAATGTTCTCACCATTATAGAGTTTTCATGACAAATAATTATGTGTGCACCTGCAGAAGCAGTCATTTTGCAAAGCTGGCTTCCCAAGCTAATGACGTAGCTTTTCATTTTTTTCCCAAAGACCAACATCTGTCAGAGATCAGTGAAGGCATCAGTGTATTACAGATCTCACTGTTCTAAGGCACAGCACTTAATTTTCCCTTGGGTAAACAGAGTCAATAATAGATAAATACTATAGGATCAAATATCTTTAAACTATCAGCAGGAGTTGTGACTGCAGTCTTTAATCCACATCAGAAGTGAAAAAGAACAGAAAGTTAAAAATTATGACAAAAGATTTCTAATCGTTTCTACGTTGCATTGTAGTCGGCAATGACAGATTTAATGCCACTGCTGGAGGAGTGTCTTGGAAAGACTTACTGAGTTGGAGTATAAAAACTGCAGTACTTGAATTTAGATATGGAAAATCAGGGTATTCAAACAATTATTTAACAAGTGTTTGCTTTATTTTAGTATTAAATTCAAAGTATTTGCCTTCTTCATTCATGTCTATGGGTCTAATACTGCCTTGCACCCTCTGTAAAACATGCTGGGAATACATACAATAGCTTCTTGCAAGTGTTGCAGTTTTAAGACCTAGCCCAACATAAAACTGAACTTGTGACACTACTGCCATTCCAGTGCATGGCTGGTGCTGTAACTGAGGAACAGATTTCTTAGGGAAGCCGACAGTTTTAGTTTATCTTTAAAGCTGGGATCTTGGAATCCCTAGGGATGAGCAGTCTAAATTCAGACTGAGAAGACAGCATCAGTGTTTGCATAACAGTAAATCATATTTTAAATGGACATTACTTTTGAAGCATAGTCAGCCAAGTTTTTCCATAACAAGAAGGTTTTGTAAGCCTAAATGTTCTGAAATCTATTTTAACTTATGCTGTGCACCCTTTAATCAGTCACCTTGTTATTTTTAGTTTTGGAAGCAGTGGGGGTGGAAAGAAATATGAAGACCCTTGATCTCCTGAATAGCTTGTTCAATGCTCTTTTATTTTGAACCTTTAGTCTGGAGGCTTCATTTTCATGAAGGGAGAAAACAAGCAACCCAAAAGACTTTCATAGTTGACTTTCTCCTGTTCTCCTTCACCTATTCTCAACCCACAAGTGTTAGTTTTAAAAGCTGAAGAAAGTCTTTTGATTTCTTTTGTAAGAGAGAAAATCAGTATTTTAAAGGGAATACATTTGTTTTCAGAAGCTGTGTAAATCCAATTGCTTTAAATGGTTTTAATGTTTAAAGTGGAGCCTTGGTTCTAGTACATCCTCATGGGGAATGTGTGCTGTCCTATTCCAGAAAATATGATTGAGAAGTAGCAGTAAGAGAGACTGTGTCATAGTAACAGGCAGTGCAAAACTCCAACACCCCAGAAGTGTTTTTAGAAAGAGACTGGCTCAGATAGATACAGCTGCCTTCCTGATCACACCCACCTTGTTCTAGGAGGTAAGTAATTGCTGTTGCCATCTCCACTGACTGTTGTGCTGAGAAAGCACAGCCAAAACTCTGTCAATTCTTACCTACTGTGGAGAAAAGTAGGAGTACAGTCTGACCTCAGTTCAAAACAGGCCATGCAGGGAGCATGTTGAGATTCTTATTCCCACTTTTAACCCTGTGTAACTGCACAGTACAAGACAAAATCTGCCTCCAAATTATAACTGGCTAAATCAGCTTATTGGTCTGCGATCACACACCTGCACAGAGGTAGCCTAACCAACCCCATCTCCTATTCCAGTTCACTGCATGATGGTGATCTCAGTGAGACCCAGTGACTGCAGATTCCTTAAATTGTCTTCTAATTTCCTGAATTGTCTTCTAACTTATCTCACTTCACTCCAGTCCTACCATGAATACAGCTTGGTCAGATCAGAGACAACTACCCCATATGTTTACTCAGTAAGTAAAAGTGCATACTTGCCATGAGGCAGATCTGGACAATCTTACTCTGGTTAAATTGTACCATATTCAGGACAGAAACTGAAGGCAATGGAAACATTTATGGAAAAAGGTACACTCAGTAGGAGCACCAAATGAATGTATCTGAACTATGAAAGATATAGGCAGGCTACTGAATGGATAAACAGTGACTCCTTCAAGCAACACAAGCGGCATAGTGCCATACTTTCTCTGAATTATTTTGTGTTTTAAGCAATAGTGAGGTGTCATGATGAAACAGCTATTTAAGAAGTCCTTGTTCTGAGGTGCCTGCAAAGTATCAAGGAAGTACCATTCACATTTATTGCACACTAGTATGTCTTCACCTTGAAATTTTTGTGACACTTTCATAAGTGCTTTTTTGTTCCGTTTTTTCTAAGTTTCTTAACTAAATTCTGAATTACTCTAGTATAATGAATGAGTCCTTCACACAGCCTGCTTCCAGCAATGGCATTTTACATTCTCTGACTGAGCTTTTACCTTTGCTAAAATACCAACAACTGAAAACTAAATTTCTTCATGTAAAAGTTTTTTTTTTTCTTTATACAGACCAAAGTCCATAGTGCCTACTGGATGAAATGAATCCTTGTGCAGAAGGTCAGAGAACATACACTGTTCATGGCCCACGTAAGGCAGGATGACAAAAGCAGAACTTTAAGTAGGACCTCAAGGGCACACAGGATTTATTCTGGGCCTGTGAATGGGATGGGAGTGAACTTCAGTTGTTATGACTATATGGCCAGCTGATTTTCCAAACTCCCCCTTTTTGCAATAGCTGGAATCCCTGCAAAGGGAAGAGTGCACTGAAAATGGGATTTTCAAAAACCACTTGGGGTTAACCAAAGGTCTGCTTCCCCTGCCTTCAGTGAGAATGGACTCAAGCCAACCTGCATGGTTTCTTAAAAATCCCACCCCTTAACACTGTGTTTTTCATATGCTCCATCTAACCTGTGCAAATGCTGTGTTTGTATAGAGAACCATCTACTAAATAGCCTTTTCCCTCCGTGCCTATTTAAAGAATAAAAGATGTTTTCCTTGGCTAAGGGATCCTTGTTTTTACTTCTGTGCTTTCATTTACTTTCAGGGTCAGTTGGGGTTGGATTGTCTGAGCTCATAAGAAGTTTTTGATTAATTAGCAGAGCTTCATTTCAAGATGTTACTAAGAATTGGCAACAGCAGGATGATTTTTTTTTAAGGAAAAATCCCTGATCTGCTAAAAATAGAGAAATGTTTACCTTGGTTCATTTTAAGATAAATGCTGAGCATAAATGCAGCAAAGCAAGGAGATATGCCATTTATTTTAGTTTATGGGTCTAAAAGATCAAAGAAATTTCAAGCTATTCAAAAAATCTCTACAGTGCTTTGCTGGCCTTATCTGATATTTCTATTTTTCCAGTATTTTAGCTTCTATGAAATATTACAGTAACCATAATCATGATGTCAGTTATGTCTTAAACAGACTCTGATAAGAGATGGGTCAACCTTTGAACTCTTGGCCAAATGAAATAATTTTTATGTGTTCTCTGGATCCAATTCCCATGAGATCAGATACATTTTCTGAGGAAACTGTGTTTTGTCAAGACCAGCACTTCATGCTTGATTTCAGCTCAGTTTACCAGGATCTCAGAATTTATTTGGGATTTTTAAAAAAACATCTAAGAGATTTAGAGCCAAAATGACCAAAGCAATACCACTGGGGACTTCCACTTCTGACTCTTTCAGAAGCTTTGAAAATCCTAAATTCTTAAGTGTCTTTATTTCACAGGTTCATAAAAGTTGAGTAAATTGTAGTACCAAATTTAATCAAATTTGTAAGACTAATAGCAATAACTATTAGACTTCTAACATTGACCAGCTGAAAGGTAGCCAGTGTTACATGTATCCCCAATGCTTTGTACATCAAGTTTCCTGTATGTGCAATTAGAATATGAATAATTATTATAGAAATTAATATAAATGTTTGCCAGATAAGTGACTTGTTTTTCAGCAGTGAGACTGGAGAAAACCTGAAATCAAAATATTTGGGAATTATTGGGAGTAATGAAATATTGTACTGTGTCAGTATTCTTGCAAATATTGTGCATGGTGCTTCTGGTACTTTCACACAAACATAAATTATGAAGATTGTAAGCAAGGAAGTCCAGAAACATCTATCCCCATAATTTTAGGATATTGATCATATGGAATTCATCCATGATTTTTCATGATAGGCGCTGCTTGCTGCAAAAGAGAAGACTGTATGTATGAACTTATGGCGCAAAGTAGGGCTAGCTGGCTTCTCTGCTTCTCAGCAGGGCTTGCTGACCCCATGCATATGCCACACTTTCTTGACTGTACTACTTCCAGTTCAGGAACTGGTGCACAGTTCAGTGTGCCTCAGCAAGGCACGGTACAAATCTCATGTTTCTTCTGTGTTGCCCAAAGGAGGGTAAAGACTTCTTCCTGACCTTAAATTCATTCTAAGCCAGATTCTGTCATTCTTTTTCATGCTCATGCATGATAATATTCACAATGACTAAAGGTTTCAGGGGAAAAGGATTTCAACATTTGGGTATACTTTGAGAATAGTGAGAATAGTGACCTCTATGGCACCAGTGAATCAGCACTTTGAGTCTTACTGTGTTACTCCCAGAAGCACTTTTGGAAATGAGGAGAGAGATTCAGTGACACAGAAAAGTAACTGGAATAGGAAGGTAACAACAAACCTTCCACTGGCACCTCAAAATATCTTGCTTCCCAAAGGCAAGAGATTTTTTCCCAGGAAGTTTAGTATATTATTAGGAAGACTATGTGCAACTCCTTGAGTGAAAAGTATATTTAAACTGAATGTGGTTTTAAATATCTAATCCCACAATTTTTGCTTCTGCTGGTACCTCTTCTCTAGAGTAAACTCTCCCAGGCATGCATCTGTTCATGGCAGCAATCTGTTCCCACCCCTGCCCGCCCTGGTGTAGCATCCAGGGGGAGCTGTAGGCTACCTCTGGGCGTTAGCCCAGGGTCTGGCAGGGAGCTACTCTGAATTAAATGCCATTTTATCATGTCATTATTAAGAAGTCAACAGAGTGCAGCAGGTACCAGTAGCTCAGCAAGGCACTACTTGTTCTCAAAGAACCATGGAAGAATTACTTGGAAATATCTGAATCTTCTTTTTTCTGCCTGCTGAAAGGCCGTAATCTGGCCTATTAACTCTAGGCTGATTTTTGATGACACAAAAAGAATGATCTGTATAAACAGAATAATAACCTGAGTAATGTATGGAGGTTTTTATTCTGCACTAAGCAATAACAGTGTGCTGAATACTAAGACCCAAGAAGAAAATACCTTTCTGAAAGGTTATGACAATCAAAGACAAGCACAGAGAAAACATAAGACAGTAAGAAACACTATGGTAAGAATATTGCTTTTTCTCTGATATAATTTTCTCACTTCTTTGGGTATCATCAGTTCTGGGACAAATATTTTAAATATCTGCTTCAAAAGGAAAACTTATCAATCTTTCCAGCATGTCAAGAATCACTTTCTACACAGCTGTCACACACAGATTTTGTTTCTACTTGCATAGATTTTCTTGTCCAACATTTGTCAAAAAAAGTCTCAAGTATATAGTGACTAAATAAAATGGGTCCGGCTTTACAGAGCTCAGCCAGAAGATTTCCATCATAATAATGTAATCAGTCAGAAAAATCTTGCATTTCAACTCATCCCAAACCCCTTCTGTGGATCAGTGAGGTTTGCTGATGACTAGCATCATTCATTTGTCACTGCAGTCTAAATGCTTGTGGGGTTGAGTCACTATTGAGTACTTCTTCGCTGTTTCTGTTATAGTCTGCTTCTGTTAACCTGGAGATGAAAATTTCAGCATAAATATTTCAGATTTATATGGGTGTAATTGTCCATTTTATGGTGGCCTCACATAATAAATTTACTGGACCAAGATCATTCCAGTTCTATTTGATATCCACAGAGTTGTATCAAATATAAATTTGGGCTACACAAAATGTGGCAAAACCATCAATTTAGGACTAGTCTGTGTCTTGCCTGTGTGCAGAGGGGCACCAGCACTGTTGCTAGTGATTCCTGTGCCCAGGGCTAGATACAGGAGACAGTCTGGTAGTTTCCTGAACAGCATTCCTCGCTAACTCTAGGTAGGACATGGAGAAAATACAGCCATGGTCTGACGTCTGACAAACAACCACTGAACACTAGACATCAGAGCTAATCAGCTGGAGGAAGCAGTTTGCCTCTCAGCTACTGTGCTCCCTATAGCCACTCAATAGCTCCAAGAAGCACAGGGTGCTTACTCGAGTTACATTTTTTGTGCCATTGGGGCCATGAAAGCACTCTACAGCCATGTCATAACATGTGCCCGGTTGCAGAGTGCTTTTTAAATGGCTGATTGCACGAAAAATTTAACCATCATCAAATCCTCTATTAGCTGAAGGCTGTATAGAACAGAGCACCTTAGGGACCTTGTGTTCTTACAAGGTTAACACCTTTGCTGAGCTTGGGCGGTGCTCCTTATGGCAAGCACCAGCTCAGCCCTGCCCCTAGGGCTGTCAGCCGAAGAGGGAGGAGGAGGAAGGGAGAGGGGGAGAGAGAGGGAGCAGCAGGCAGCTGCCAGCTGGACTTGGCCTAGCTGGAGGTTGTGGGGGAGAGGGTGGAACAGTCCTCTTGCCTCACAGCCCCCTCCCCACCTCTCCAGCTAACCTGGCTGGAGTACTGTGGGGGGCCAGGCCAGGCCTGTGAGACAAGGGGCCTCCATTTCATCCTCCCCCTACCTCCAGCCATGGCAAAGCTGAGCTGGTAACTGCGGCTGCGACTGCTGCTGTCAAGAGGCCCAGGTGGGGGGTGGGGGAAGGGAGCCCTCCTCACCTCTCAGGGGCCCTGCCTGGTTCCTTCCAGTACCCCAGCTGGACCTGGGGTAAGTGCGGGGCTTTAACTCATGGCTCTTTATGTAAAGCACCATGAGTTAGATCATGGCCCCTAAATGTCTCCAGGCACCCATAGTGCCTCTTGGAGCTCATTGCAGAACAGTGGTCTTGGAACAAATCCCCATCTCCCTTTAAAACAATTATTGTTCTGAGGACCCTTCAGGGTTTGCTGGGGCATGGGCTACACAGAGAGTTTTTACCTCATCTAATCACTTCCTATAAACTTGCGTAGCCTCCAAACACCAATATGTAAGTTTCTTGGCATCTGCTGGCATTGCTATCCAAGCTGTTGCAATTTCTGCCATTAGTCCCACTGCTACTATTAGTTCTACTCAACACTGACAAAGATTACACAATATCTGACAATGTATTTTGCAGCACTTTCCTTAGAAGTTAAACTTTTATAACCTCAGTATGGCAGAAGTTCAAGTCTGCTAGCTTTTGGTATGCGTAATTTCAATGTCCAGCCTAAAATACAGGAAATGTCCAGTTAAAAATATTAAAGATTTGTATACATGTATTTGTGTTTTTATATTATATCTAACATAATCATTGCTTCCTCTGTGACACTGTTTGCTCATTCATACCATTTTCATTAAGACAGTTTTAAATATATGTTTAATAATATATTTTTTATACTCACTTGAGATGAAGTTTCACACATTTACAAACAATTAATTCTAAAATGTACTCAGAGGTCTTATTCACTTGCACTTAAATACTGCAAATACTTTATAAAAATAAGGAAGTGATTGGAGTTGCACATGTGTCATTTATTATGAGGCAGCAAGTAAGCAAGTCAAAAGACAGAGACATACAGGCATGAAATCTTCCCCGCTGTGATTTCCCCCTTAAATAAAATACATGCTGAGATCCATAAATCTCTTGCAGGATCTTGGTATTACAAGTAGTGCATATACTGTTAAGCAAGCTGAGGACAAAATGAGCAACATCATCTTGAAATTACCATCTCACTAAAAGATTTTAAAAGTGTTTCTGCTTGCACTTGCTTAGTCCTGGTCACACTCACTGGGAAAAGGGCAAAAACTCATTGATGCAAAAACTTTGATAAAAATATTAAACTCGTGGCTTAAGTTTAACCCACGGAAGCTGGAGAAGGCAGGACATAAGTAGCAGTGAGCTCCAGCTGAAAAACTGGAATCCAGATCTAGATCTGAACTTTCCAAACTTTTAGAGATTTTGGAATTCAGATAGTTTTGATTGTATTCATTACAGAAATGGGAACTATCTGTAAATTTCAGGTGGATCCATACTTTTCCAGCAAATCAGGACTTTTGGTACAGGCCTCTTTTAGATGTAAGGCTAATAATTTAAGGCAGCCTTATATTTGTAAATGGTTGTTGGTATGCAAAATGCTCTGTTGTGTTTACTAGGTATTTTTTGACTGATGTCAATGGCATTTGGGACAAAAAATGTGGATTTTGCAGAAATAAAAAGAAATATCTTTGACTAGCATCTAACTTGCAAAACCACTGTGAAATCGACTAGAAGAGCAGTCTGAAGTAATTGTTATTTATCTCTGGGTTCCACCCATGTTTGTGCTTCCAGTCTCCAAGGATGAGATGGTTTCCAGTTCCTTGGAATTATAATTCTATAGTGTCTTGGTCATGAATATCCAGCTAATGACAATGAGGCATCAACATATAGTAAGGGCAGAGAGCAGTTTTCAACTGGATACCTAACCTATGTATGCAAATTACTAGTGTGATGTCTTTTATTTGCATATGCAAATGAAATGTGCATATAATTCAGGTGCCAATTTATGACAATTTGTTTTTTTATTTTGACTTCTTTAAAGGTAAGACGTTTTAAATGAAACACAGCAGGAAAATAAAGTTATCTATGACCTGAACACCAACTGTGTGGGTTTAAAAAGGTATAGTGGTCCTCCTAATCTTGCATTTCTTACTCAAGCAAAGCATCCATCTGAAGTTCATGGTAAAACTCCCATTGGCCTCACTGGTAGACTACTTTTTTGCTGTGTATATTGTGTTTCAATTCAGAATTTTCAGAATTCCCCTGCTTATGTTCTAATGTCGCTTCATCAGTTTTCACCATTGGCCAAGCTAGCCTCTTTGTAGTAGAAAAACTATTCAGCTAGGATTCTTGTGCTCACATGAACTTATATTTCCAGTGCTCATTAAATTTAGATGCCTCTTTTTCTGGATGCCTAACCTGAGAACCAAAATTAGTGAACATTTTTGATTATGTATTAACCTGCAGCAGGTTAAAGAAGCAGCAGCAGCTGCCAAAGAAATTAAGAACGTAGAAAATTAATACTTCTACACTATCAGAAACCTTTAAATGTATGAAATATGCATCTGTAAATATGATATGAATCAACAAAATCATAATTTTAGTTTAGTTTAACTGCAAGCTAGCAATGCACAAGAATATGAAACCTCCTTGAAGGAGTTCTAGTGGCACAGAAATGTTAGTGAAATGTTAGTAAAGGGCATAATTATATCATGCTCTGACTGCTTACCAAGGTCAAGTAAATAGTGTGACTAATCCCACATTCCTTTCCTCATGCAAAGTATCCCCTGAATAATTTTCTGGAATGATTTATATAATGAAAAACAAATTATGTTAGCACCCCTATTAGTAGACATGGCCTTTTGCCTATTAGAGTTTGATGAGAACTTCCTAAAATTCAGTAGTGTTTGTATATAGGAAGAATTACCTAGTTAATGCACCTAGTTGTGACAGTACTAGCAAGGGGCTAGGATTTTAGTTCAGTCCACAGTAAGTATTGGTAGGGGGAGAGACGCTGAATTTAGTCATGAATTCTCTGTAAGTTATCGTGTGACTATAAAACTGCAGAATTTGTTTTAGGCACATGCATCTTAATGGATGCACACCCTATATGAATGTATGTTTTAAAATGAGGCCTGTTATGATAAATTTCATGCTAAGGGAAATATTTGGTTTTGAATTCTTACAAGTCAAAGCAGTTTTTCTTTCTGCTGTTCATATGGAGGGAAGAGAGTATATCTGAAATTCTAGATAAAAACTGAGAAAATCTTGGGCTTTATTGTGCTTCATGACCACAACCTTACACAGGGAGAGGGAAAGGGGCACATATTTTACTGCCCTAATAAAACCTCCAAGAGAGTTTACTGGAGTTCAGAGCTCATAACAGCCTTTTAGAAACCTTTACTTAACAGGGTTTTAATATGTTGTCTCAGTAGGTCTGCTATAGGAGGTGAAGGACCAGAAACAGATGGAGCTGAGTTGTCTCTATCCATTCCCTAATGCAACAAAATTCTTCTTGAGCAATGGGGGCCACGGACTAGCCCTGCACCCTTCCAAAGTGGCACTCTAGTTCCCTTCTCCTGCCCAATCTACTGCTTTGCTTTCTGCTCCCTGCCCTATCTACCCCTGTGTTTTGTCACTTCCTTTATCCTCCCCCTGTGCCAAACACAGGTTGCCCATGCCATTTGTGGCACCTGTCTCAGCTTGATGACCGCTGTTCTAAAGGAGAGATTTGTTTCCTTTGTACCACTTCATGGGGTGGGGTATTTTGGAAGTCAAGGATCAACCACAGTGATTGTCTTTTATATTTGCTGATTTACATAAATCAATGAACCTTGCCCTCAGAACAGATTATTAGACTGGAAATAAACTGCAGCAATTTTGAAAATGATTTGAAAATATACTATGTACAATGGAATGGTACAAATTATGCTCAGAATCAAAATCTTTATAATGTGGAGTACTGCAGTTGGACTCACTGATCATGACAGGTTAAAACTGGAATGAAATGAGTCCTATGGTGCCTGGTTTTTGACCATTTGGGGTTTTTTTCAGTCAAATGGCATATACCACAGTGGGTCTGAAAATGGAATTTATTTCAAAATCAGTCTATTTAGGGTAACAGCCAACCACTGGAAAAAGGAAACCATTATTTGCTTTTAAAATGTTGCATTTCGAATCTTTATAGTGCTAATCTGGCTGATTCCCATGAAGCAAGAACGATCACCAATAAAAAGGTAACTGAGGCACCCAAGTACTGTTGTCTTAAGCGATACATTAATTATTCCGTTTGCTAATATGAATTGGTGGGTGCTCTAATTTAGTAGAACCAGCGTGAAAGGTTACATTAGTGTGGTGCGACTCGAGATGGAATTCTCAGCTAGAGTTGCTGGGAGCAGGCAGGACTGAAAGGAACACCTGGCTTGGACTCCCAGCAGTGCATTAGTTAGAAACAGGAGAGAGGAACAATCACAGCACTAATGAGCCCCAGGTGAAAAGACTGTTTAACTAGACGGGTTCTTTTTTGAAAATTGAAATGTTTTGATTGATGAGCCAAATTGTTTGGAATTCCTAATTGTTCGTTACATTAAAACATTCCCTTTGCTTTCTCCCAGTTAAAACATCTGAATTGCCCGATAGAACAAAAACACACATAATGAGTTAGGAAAAAAATTTCTAACCACATATTGGGAGGTCACTTGGTGAGATAAAACTGTGTATCATATCCCGTGTTTGCTGAGTGTTTATGACTTAGAGCCATGTAATGGGATACACTTTGAGCTAAAAATGGCTTATTAAACATATACAATACACATTTTCTTATAATTGCTCTTTTAGAGAGTTAAGAATGGCCTGCTCCTTTCAGCTGAGGTATTTTTTTAATATCTCATTAAAAAGTGTTTTTTGACTTCCACGAAAAATACACATTGGATTACGTATGTGTTGACATGGACCACGGTGTTCCAGGTAAAATACTCAGCATGTGTGTATGTTCAGAATGTGTAGCGATTCATAGCAATTGCCATCTCTTTGTCAACATCTGTATGATATAAAGGCTGGTTAATTTGATTGGTATTAATAGGGGAAGTTTTCAGGAATGCTAGAGCAACTCCTGTTAGAACTAAATAAATTATGAAGAATAGTGAATTTACATGTCAACAAACTAAAAAGTCTGGCAATTTGTGTGCCTTCATTTTACTGTCATGTACATTTTGCCATAAAGTATCACTGAAAGGATACATATTTGTTTAAATAAAACCAGATTTTGACCTTGGTCATAGTAGTATAAATCTGGAGTAACTACATGGACTTTAAAAGAGTTATTTCAGGTGGATCCCAGTGTGGTGGGGTAATTTGGTTTCTTTTCACTTTAACAGATTAAAAGAAGCAGAGATGGATCTAGGGTTTTGAAAAGGGAGGTGCTGATGATATGGTGCATCATCCTATATAACACAACACATTCTTCTCCAGTTAGAGAGACACTAGAAGCTTTACTAATAAGCTAGAAGCCTAGAAGTATATTATTTTTTTAAGATCAAAGCAAAAACAAGTCTAACTTTATTGGAACGGTCACCAATTTGTTGCATTGTTTGAACTTTATGTATAATCTAGAAAACTAGAAAAAATGATCAAAATAGCCAAAAGATATTGTTTTATTTCCTGTAGTCATTGGCAGGAACCATGGGGATTACATGCACATATTTAATTCAAATTGATAAAACAAAATCGACTCTTCTTACAAATAATGACAGTGCCTCCAGTACTTTCTTCAGTCAATTCTACACCTGAGTTAATATTACCATACCAGAGTAAAAGTTTTTAGTTTGAACTAAATAATACTGCTGTGACACGCTACAGTGCAGTGTTATTAGGCTACAGCACAGTTAGCGTTTCATGTAGATGTACCCAGCATTTATTTTCTCTAAATCATACACTGGTCCTGCATGGCAAGGTGTATGGCAGAAAGTAGACGTTGGTTATCATAATGAGTCTAAATATGATCATTCCATATCATGTTTATAGGGATTTCTTTACAGCTGACAGTAGTAGCTTCAACTCCAAGTCATGCTATACTGAACAAAGTGTGAATGAAGGTGAAATGAGGGAAATTAAGAATGACAGAGTTCATCTTTGGGTCCTTTTTAATTTTTCCAGTGACTATTTGGTAAAACAGACAAGAGAATTAGTGCTTTTAAGCCTGAGAAATTGCAGTAATAGAGTTATTACCAGAATTTATTGCTATTGGCATGAGTGAGAAAAGAGAGGGAAACATTTAAAACTCTTGAAAACTGAAATGAAACCTACATGAGACTATAAACAGAAATAATTAACAGTAAAGGAATGGATGGTCCCAACTACACACAAAAAAGACGATCTTCGTTGTTAAATGCCTTTTTATTTTTTGCACCACATCAAAAATGTATACAACAGGCTGGGGGAAATTCACTCTGTACTGTACAAAGAATTGCAAATAGACTAATGTTTATCATGTTATAGCCAGCAGGCTGGGTCATTTTCTTTGAAACTACAAATAATACTTACAGTTCCACCTGCTAATGAATCTCCACTATCCATTTTGATGAATTAAGAGGATAAAGTGGGTAGAATCATAAGAATGGACTAGGTATATAACCCACACCAACTTATAGGGTCTTCTAAGAGGAAAACAAGTGTAGGTGGTTGTGACTATTCTGAGTGTCAGGTTTTTATCTAAACTTCAGTCCTCCTAGACGAGAAATGCATCTGCTGGGCCTGTGTAAATGATCCAAGTTAACTTTTTCCTGACCTTGAAATGGTAGGGTGAAACTAAAGTCCAAGCAGGCTGCTTTATTTGCCAACGTCTTATGCCAGCTGATGGAAGTATATTTAGGACCCCCTGGAATTTTTCATGAGCATCAAGTGGATCAGCCAAAATATAGTCTCTTCAGCTGCAGAACTGTCACACAGTCACACTGTTTCTGCACCAGATGGATGGATTCACAACAACTACTGATCTTTTTTTCCCCCCCAAGACTAGAAACTTTGCATATGAATCAATACTTTAAATCTGTTATTTTTTTATCTTTCACCTGGAACAGAACTGCAGGGACTCATTCACACTAGTCACATTAGATACCACCCTCTGTTCCCATTTAAAATCTTAAACTCAAAACCCTATTTTATTTGGTATTTACATTCATCAGGCCATTTGAGGTGTCTCCTTGTGTAAAAAAAGGCATTTTTTCTTGACATCCAGCCTTGGTTCATAGATTTCATAGACATTAGGGCTGGAAGGGACCTCGGGAGATCATCGAATCCAGCCCCCCGCCCAAAGGGCAAGAAGTCAGCTGGGGTCATAGGATCCCAGCAAGATAAGCATCCAATTTGCTCTTGAAGGTGTTCAATGTAGGTGCTTGAACCACCTCCGCTGGCAGGCTGTTCCAGACCTTGGGGGCTCGGACAGTAAAGAAATTCTTCCTTATGTCCAGCCTGAAACGGTTCATGCTTGGATTATCTTGTTTGAACCCTTAGCTTTGCCCACATTTCTGCTGATAATTTCATCTTTCCACTTACAACTTCTTGACCTGTAATGCATCATCTCATCTCACATTTGTATTCTTTGTGTGGTCACTTGATGTGAGTACAGATTTAGTTGATCAAATTTTAATGGCATGAAACATGAATTTCAAGTTCTGTGCATAAATATTTGTAGGGAGGGAAAAGAGTTTTGAAACCACACAAGTATCTGAAAGATAATATTCACCTGTAATAAATTGGTCCCGGTCTTAACCCCATTATGAAAAAAAAAATCAATCTTTATAAAGGAATAAGAACCAGGGAGTTCTCATGTTTAGTTTGAAGTCCAGGTTCAGTTAGTGCAGAGAACTAACAGCTTAAATAGTAAATACAATCCTTGATTGTTAAAAAGGGGGAAAGAGAAGAATACAGGCCTCTTAGAATCTCATACATAAATAACTGGATTTAAATCCAGCACTAGGGTGCTCAGCATTTCTGACATATTGTATTTAATACAAAGCCTTCAGCTATCATGATATGTCCAAATTTGACTACCTTACTGCACAGGGCATATGAACAACATTGAAAAGAGCTATTGAAATGTGACTGGGGGGAAAGAACAAACAAAATAGGATTGTGATTTCTGGGTGGCGTGGTTTCATGATTTCAATAATTGATTTATCTTTTTTTAAACAATAATTTAACTATCACTTATAAAATGAACCTGGAGGTCTGGACTATTGCAATTAACTTATTAATGCTGTCAGATTCTAGTGTTGCCTGGAGACTTTTTTCCATTTGTGCAATGGGGTTGGATAAGATTACCCCACAGTACCTGCCAACCCTACAAATCTGTGAGACTATCTTTTTTTTTTTTTGTCACTATACATCGGTTATCTGATTTGAATGTTACTCTAGGCAATAACACACTATTGAACATTAGGGCCCTGAACCTGCAAGTAAGCAAGCAAGCATTTGACTAAAATTGTAATTTTGTTTAAAACTTGTCATTTAATGGCACAATATTTTTGTGATTTCAAAACAAAATTGCTCGAGTGTTGGAAATTATTTAAACCTTCACGGATCTCTTAGGACTCTAGAGGAAACCTTAGGCTCATAAAGGGGCCATACGTTTAGTGCTTTAGGACTATTTTATTAGTTTGGAGCTGTACAGTGTTATTTGCTGTACAGTGTTATGTGTTATTTGCAAATGGACATAGTAACAACTCTCCATGCAAATATCTCAAATAATTCATATTTGATTGTTGATTTAAAAAAAAAAATCTAGAGCCCAGTCCTGAAAGTTTTACTCATATAAGTTCTTACAAAAACAATTCTATGGGCCTACCATGGAGCAGATTCCTTGCAAGATTACTCACTGAAGGAAAGATTGTCCATATTTGCTTTTAGACAGCTGTTTAGGACTATAAAAGGGTATGAGCTACTGCAAGTCTTGCATGGCTTATAGGTGGGCAGTGCTAGATAGCCCACCCTGCTGCTGCTGCTGCTCCTGATGGAGAGAGCCTAATAAGATATGAATACTTTAGGTAAGGGTAACTCTTCCAAAAACATTAGGCTCATCTTAAAAGGGTCACTCCCTTGTTAACACAGTAGGTAAAGGTACTGGAAAGCCACATGTACAGTGAACTTGTCATTTTCAATAACTACTTAAATGACACTTCTTCTAGTATAACGTGCTAAATGGGAGAGCAATAAAATGATATATTAAGCAAATACTTTCTTAGCTGGCATAACTCCCAGAACGTACTATGGTCAATTTTTTTATTTGAGATATTAGTAGGTGATAATAATTTTTTGAAAGCTTTATGTATATTTTTTCACAGTCTCTGAAGGAAAAGTAGGCCAAACAATCACAAAAAGGGAGTATTAAATTTAAAGTCCACCCTAAATTAAAGGTGTTTGGCTTATGCTGTCATATAAGATTTTGGTTTTGACAGACCAATATATCTGGATTTGTTTGGAAAGCGAACAAGAGGTATTGCACATTTCGGAGGTCTAAGAAAGCACTAAAAGACTAACAATATTGTCTCTAAACACTTGATCAGTTCTCAGGCATTCCTTTTGTGCTTCATAGATTTTTAAGGCCAGCAGAGATTATTATAGTCATCTGGGTCTGACCTGTAGCATACATGAAGGTGGTCCAAAACCAAACAGTTTGCACTCAAGGTTTCCATTATAATACATTATAATAAACTTTAGACATATACAACTAGTCAAAGCAAGTTCCAAGGACTTTACTCTATATAATTATTCAAGAGAGTAAACATAATATGCCACAGGCTTTCTGTGGACATAGAAGATCATAGAGCCAATCAGAAACGTTCCTAAGCATTTAGAAGCAAGAGCACTTTCTCCATGGTATGTTTTCTCAGAGTGGTAAAGCACCTCTGTATAGCAAGGACCTGGGTAGAGCAAGCACTTGAGGGATCTGGGTAACAGAGAAGAAAGAGGTGGAGAAATCCCAACCTCTTCTATATATTATATAAATTCCCAGTGGAAATATGTGAAGTACGGACTGGTTCACCAGCAGAAGTCTCACAGTCTACTTCAAATGGTATTATGGATCTGGCCCTTCACAGGATTGGCAAAAAACTCACGAGCCATACAGTGGTTAGATTGGCAATCAGGTCCATTCATTTATGTAGAATGTATTTTCATTCCATATCATGTCAAAATGCTTACAAACCTGACGTTGCCATTCTGCACAATTATCTCGTTGTTACAGATGTAAATAAAAACCTATGTCCCAGAGATTCCTTTTCATGAGTTAGTGTCAGGACTGCATTAATATCAGAGTCCTCCACCGCACGTACCTGCTCTGGACATAACACGTCAAAAATAAAAATCTAAAAATCTGTTCTTTCAAATTATTCCTCATCTTTTATTTTTTCTATGGAGATTCATGTCTCTGACTGATTAAATGAAGAAGGAAAAGGAAGTTAAAAATAGTCCAGGAATTAGTTTTCCTTTAAATCTCTACCTCCATTTGTATTGTCCATCTATATTTGTAAACTCTTCAGAACAAGTATTGCTTCTTCTGTTCTTTTGCAGGATCAAGCACATTGTTTGCACTTAAATAATAAAATAGCAAGGGCATACACAGAAGAACAAATTACCATGAAATTCACAGGGAAGGGAGCATTGTTTTGGGATTTACAGCATGTCACCAACTTCATGGTCACTGCCTGCATGCATCTTCTCTCCTTACAAAATATGAAAGCTTAGCACATGCGGTAGCTTACCTCATTTTCATTGAAATGCTTTATACGCATTTTCCCAATGAGTCTTCAACACAAAATATATAAATGGTTCTGGGAGCAGGAGATTGCTTATCACTAGGCTACAGTCAGGCTTTCTCTTGCTCATTCTTCTTCTGACCCCACTTAAGGGTGCATGATGCCTCTAATTCACCTGGAGGGATGGAAAGTGTACTTATTCCTAATCTGATGGTTAACCTTTTCTCTAGGAGATATGAAAGGTTATTGGGCCCAGGTCTCTCACTTCCTCTAACCATTAGAATATTGCAAAAAAGACCACCACCATCAGCAGGACACGATGGGCAACTTAGTCATCACGCCAGATGACAAAGCTAACATATTTAACGATTTCTTTGCCTCTGTCTT
>NW_017728886.1:213907826-213918447 GCF_001723895.1 Crocodylus porosus | reverse complement strand
CCTAGGTCCCTTCCGACTCTAGCTACTATGAAACTATGAAACTATGAATATTTTAGTGAAAATGACAACTCAGTGCTGTCAATGTACATTAGGGTTTTTGGAATGAAGTTACACGCTACACTTACACTATATTAAGGGCACTTAAAATGTGAGAGTCTGTATGTTAAAGCTCACTCACTTACATTAAGCACCCTCTAAGCAACTCAAAGTTATGCCACTTCAAGCGAGGTTTAATTCTGGGCTGTGCTACTTAGCTTGTGTTAGAGTAACTTCAGTCTGCACAATCTGCAGTCCTCCTGCATCCCAGGATGTAGTGCTCTCGGGCCTTCCCTCCTCCAGGCCCAGAGCAGGGGGAGAGCCCAGGTATCTTGGCTTCTAGCCACACCCCAACTCACCAGCTCTCCAGTGGCAAGTAGAGCTGTGCAGGAAAGTAATGGTATTAACTCTTAATGTGAGACTGCTCACAGCATGTTCAAACTTTAGCACCACATAACATTTCACAGATTTAGTATGGTCTAAGTGTAACATGTAACTTTACTCTCAGAGAACTAGACTAAGTGACTTTGGTTTGTGTATATGGAATAAAATAGAGTGAAATAGGCACCTAAATGCTCAGTCCAGGCAAGAGGGTGGAAACTCCAGGCACACCCAGTAGAAGAACATTAGGTTCATAAATATGTTTTCTGGTTCCTATAACCCCTGAGTGCCTGAGTAGCAAAGGCAAGAAGTATACCATCATTTATGTATTTTGATACAGGTGCTTAATTTCTGCTTTAGGTTCCCAAGTCTTTTTTTTTTATCTTTTCTTCAGTATTAGATCCAAAATCACACAGGAAAGCCTGTAGCAGAGGACAGATTTTAACCCAAGTATTTGACTACTGCCTTCACACCTTAAACTAACCTGGTTAAAAAGTCCTTTAGTCATACAACATCCTTTCTGGGATACAGTGGGGCACTTACCCTTATTTCAGTCTTCTCTATACCATATAAATCCTTACATTATCCTTGGCACTGTAGTATCTGAACCCCTTCCAGAAGTACATTAAGTGAAAGAGTGAGCCTCTTATGCATATGTGGTTCAATGCCCCTACCCCCGTGCTGAGGGATGGTCTGCATGGAGTGTAGTATTTTGCTTTGGTAGGGGATAGGGTGTTTATCCCTTAAATTATACAGTTTATCTTAAAACAAAGGTAACAGTGTTGACTTCAAATAAATCTTTCTAATAGGCTGATAATGCTGGCACTAGCACAAGAAGGATGGTGTGAAAGATGGGGCTGAAGAAGGCAAAATTAAATCTTACCATGGCATATGGATCTTGAAATGTAACAGGTTCTTATAACCAAGCATATATATTATACCCTAATGCTGCAACTCATTCTATACAGACAGATCACTGCCCCTGCATGGGACTCCCCTTAACATCAGAAGAGCGTACAAAGGGGGAAAAGGACATGTAAAACAACCTGCATTACTGAGGCCCATATTAGCAAACAATATATTAGGTGGATTTGAATTCCTTAGCAGCCATTCTGCTTTATTTTACAGTTGAACTTTTAAATCATGTGCACAGGATTATAGATCCCTTGAAATGTCTTATTCAAATCAGCTTTGTCTGTTGCATGTAAGTTATTGTCCTTGCAACCCATAACCAACCGGTTCCTGATTCAAATGTAGTAAAATAAGACTGATTAAATTGCAGAGTGTCTGGGTGTGGGGGAGGAGACATGCCTAACAAGACCATGAAAGTTTTGCCAAAAGGAGCTTATTTGCAGCCGAGACTGGTGACCTATAGAGTGGCTTTGACATGGTCTAGAGGATGCTGTGGTTATGTTGTCCAACAAGAGAAGACAATTCTTTTTGTGTTGTATATTTTTAATAAATTATTTCCCTTAAAAATAAGAAGCCTCACAGAAGTGTGGTTACATTTCCCATGACTGCACAGTTTTCCTGTTCTGAGATCATACAACATTTCCTGGAGACCAAAGCGTGCTGCTGAGCAAGCAGGCAATTGGCATGTGCTTGCAAGCCCCTGGCCAAGAAATTATGAGATCTCTTGGCACTTCCCTTCTAAAAAGTTTGGCGTTTAAATGCCTGATATATTCCTGTTTTATTACAAGTTGGGTTCTTAGTGAAATCCTGGTCATGAAAATACTGAACTGAACACAGTCCCCTTGGCTTTATAGAGAACTGATGGTCATAAACATCTCACATGACCAGATTTTGCTTTGCTTGCTTGCTTACTTGTTTTCCCTGCTTTGGATTGCTTTCTTACTGTGATTGTGAAGCTTCTCAGAGAGGAATAAAACTGACTAAAAAAGTTTGAACTCATGGTTGGTGGGCCTAGATAATAAAGCTGGGTGGGTATCCTGTTTACAGTGTCATTAACTCTGTTTAACTGAAATTATAATTTATGGCCTTAATGCCACAGAGGAGGCTCTTCCTTTCTGATTCGGGTCCCTTATCAGCAGAGATCCTATCTGTGAGTAGCATGCATTTATTTTCTTTGCTTAATTAGGGCCCTGCCATTAACTTGTTCCAGTGAAATCCCAGTTTGGGCTCAGCATCTGATACATAGTAAAGTGTTTAGACACCATGATCAAGGTCCAAAATGGTAAAATACAAGCCACCATATACAAGAAACCCAAGGACCAACATACATATGAACCATCAAATCACCCTAAAGACAACCAAAAAAAGCTGTAATTAACAGCCAAGCTCTCCAATACCACCAAATTTGCACTGAGAAGAATAAGAATACCTGCAATTGTCACCTCAAAAATCTCAAAAGGACTTTCACCCAACAAGGTCCTCAAGCCAACAAATCTCCAGGGAGATAGATTGCGCTTTTGAAAGAGCCACCTGGATACCATGTGAAGAACGGCTACAGTACAAAAAGAAAATCCCTATCAAACGCACACCATTAGTTATGACATACCATCCCTGTATTGAAAATCCTCAAACAGTTGCAACCCATATTAGAAGAAAACCCTAGTCGTAAAGAGATCTTTCCAGAACCACCCATCCTAGCCTTTAAACAAGCACTGTACCTGGCTAAACTCATCACCAGAAGAAAAATTCCTATGACCCAAGCCACACCAAATGGATCCAGACCATGCCAGGACAAGAAATGTAAAACCCATCAACACATCTCCACCAGTACCACAATAACTACACAGAACCATCACCATTCCTGGATCTCACACCTGCATCTCCAGAAATGTAATGCACCAAATGCCCTGTTGGAAAATATATAAGAGAAAACAAACAACTGTATACCAGAATGAATGCATACTGAAAATCTATCAAATACAAAAATATCCAATTACCTGTGAGTCCCCACTTCTCACAAGACAATTACTCCCTCTCCAACCTCTCAGTTTTAATCCTCAAAGGGAACTGGAACAACCAGTCTTGTTGTTGGCACATCATCTGCTGTTGTGTATTGATGTTTTGTGTGAGGGCCTGCAGGTTCTTGTTGAACACATCAGGAGGGGTCATCACAGTTGGTTGCATTGCAACGCTGTCTTTTTCTACTGGTTCTCTTTGGGGGTTCCTGGCCAGTGTATTACCTTGTACCTGTCTGGCTTCATGTAGATGTTCCCTGGCCATCTTGGAGTGTGTGCCTGGGGTCAGCCATGGAGGCTGCTCCTGTAACATCAATGCTGGGTTACATTCTCCCCAAAGGAAACCCTGAGCTGCTATGAGTTGGATCTTCCTTTCAGTAGTGGGGCTCCCTCTGGCTGCTCTTCGCAGGTAGGACATTACTCCTAGTGAGTATTGTTGGGGCTCCACCTCCCCTACACCCTAGCCATGTGCCAGCTTCTCAGGACAGCAAATCTATGGTCAGTCAGTTTGTCCTCCGGTGTTGCCTCCTGGGTCCTCCCTGCCTACTCTGCTTCTGATAGTCTTGCTCTGCCTCGATGCCTTCAGGACATAGGATGGTCCCTAGTGATATGCCATCCTTTATGCTGCTGTGGCTCACTCTGTCCTATAAGCATCGCCCTCAGCCCTTTTTCCTGACCTAGGGCTCAGGGAAAATCAAAGGAAAGGAAATAACTGAAACAAAGAAGGAGATGAGGGATATCAGCCCACCCCCACTCATGACTCTGGCTTTTCTGGCCCTGCTGTCCCTTGATGCCACCCTCCCTGGTCCGGCTTCTCCACTGTCTGGGATTGTGATCCTTTAATCACCTTCAGACCCTCCTGATGGATCCCTCCTTGGGTCTTCCCTCTGCTGCCTATACAGTGCTTACCCAGCTTGGGGGTTGGCTCTTTAACCAGTTCCCTGCAGCATCCCCCCAGCTGTTTTCCCACTGCCAGCTTTTATCTTTGCTGGGCAGCATTATTCTATGATGTCATCCTCCCACGCCATTCTCAGCTGCAGACAAAAGCAGCTGATGAACCATGTGGGTGTTCTGTCTCAGCGTGGCTCATCTGGCCCGTCTGTTTCTGCAATGGGTAAGTGTCCTGGGATGTGAGGGATGCAAGAATACTCACCAGCAGCTCAGGAAACAGCACCTGGAGGACAGGAGATGAAATGTGTGCGGCTCGTCAGCCACCTGTTTATACAGCTGCAGCCAGCCAGTGACGTCAGCTCTGAATGCGAGCTGGCATGAATAAAAATGGTGGCGCGCTCTGCAGAGCCAGTGGAGAGGGAGAGGAGACTGCAACAGATGTCCCCACAGCAGAGGCACACTGGTACACCGGGTCAGAAGAGTAGGAACATCTGGGACGGGAGCAAGAAGGAATAAGAGGGTCATCTAGATGACACTGCAGCTGCGGCTGCGGCTGTGGCTGCGGAGGGATGTCAGGATCGCCTCATGAGGACATAAGGGGGTATCCCTGAAGAGATGAGCCCTGGGAGAGAGGGACTGCAAGGGATCCAGGAAAGAGGTGCAGCTGAAGAGAGCATCACCGCTGGACCAAGAGGTGCCTTGGAGTAGGCAGGGAACTGAGTGCCTAGGTATAAGGCAACCAGTGTCTTGTTGTAGTGCGGGGGGGTAGTTAAAGGGGCAGTACGCCTGGTTTTGTGTTGGAGCTTCTTTTTCTGTTTCTTCTGGTTTTGTTTTTCCCTGAGCTCCAGAGGGATCTAAGGGTAGTGGACCCACACTGTAGGCTAGACAGTGTTTGGAAGGGGGCCTGAGTAGGACCCGGTCAAGGGTCCCAGGAGTGAGATGCCGACCAGCTTGATACCACTACACAGGAGGCATGAGGCCGGGGTGTAGGGGTGGCGGAGCCCCTAGAGTAACTGCCGGGAGGAACCTTGGGCCAATGAGCACGTCCAATGAATGACCCCGGACACTGAGGTCACCAAGTCGTGGCAGGAGAGCATGGGGTCAAGAAGTTGGGCAGAAGTCACCAGCTCAGGCAGAGATGCGAGCCCAAGAGGTGCGTAACATCAATCACCTGAGTGAGAGTGACACGAGAGCTACTACTTGAGTCCTGGCGGCGACAGGGTGGTGCATTGGCCGGGAAGCCTTCAGGGAGCAGCCTGAGCAGAATGCAGCCCACCGAGATGGCTCTGGCAGATCTGCTGGGGCAGAATCTACAGGTTCTGATGCAAATTGCACGGTCCCAACAAAGGATGCTGGAACGGCAACAGGACTGGATGCGGCATGGCCCATCCACCTTGCAAATGCCCAAGATGATTCTAGAAGACAACCTGGAGGCCTATATTGAGACTTTTGAGCAGCATGCAGCCAGCATGGGCCTGGATAGGCAGTATTGGGCCAGTCAGCTAGGCGCCCTGGTGGTGGGCAAGGCACAGGCAGCCTACCAGGCTTTAACTCATGATGAGACCCAGGATTGTGATGCTGTCAAAGTGGCAATCCTCTACTGCTTGGATATTAGCCCCAAATATTACTGTCGTCTCTTCAGGGCCAAGAAAGGGGTAGAGGAAAGGCGACCACGGCTTTTGCTTCAACGACTGCGGAACCTTTTTGGAAAGTGGGTCAATTTGGCTACTTGTACAGTGGCCACTTTAGTCGACAAGATCATATTGGAGCAGTTCATAAATGACCTCGAGGAAAGAACCCAGAGATGGGTCTGCCAACACTCACCAGGGTCTTGCAATGAAACACTAAAATTGGCAGAGGCCTTCACAGCTGCAGAGGTATATTACCCGCATGAGAGACACGGACCCACACCACCGGCGATGACAACAAAAGAAGTAGAGTGGAGGAAACCCAGTCCCAAGGGCTCGGGTGGGGACATGTTTTGTTATCATTGCAGCCAAGGGGGATATTTTGCACAGGAGTGTCCAGAAAGAGCTGCGGAAAGATGGCAGTCACACAGTTCCCTAAGAGGAGGGGTGAAACCTGCTAGGAAGTACAGCCAGGGAGAACTGATGGATTGCAGTTTTGGGGCTGGAGGCGAGGGCCTGGTGTGGCAATGCCCAGTAGTGAAAGCCTGGGTTAAGGGTCGACCAGTATGGGTGGTTTTGGACTCCAGATGTGCCCAATCGATGATCAAAGCCAGTCTCATGAAAGAGTCTCAAGATCGCAGGGCTGAGCCTGTAAGCATGTCCTGTCTCCACAGGGAAACACAAACAATGCGTTGAGTGTAGCTGGGTTATGGAGTATCAGGGAGAGCTATTAGTGGACCTGGCACTCCATTTAGCCTGCGACATTCTCCTGGGTCGAGATTGGTCCCCGCTGTACAATGTCGTGGACAGGGTGCAGGATGTTGAGACTGCACGGAGATCCTTAAGGGCACGGGAAGGCTGGCTTGGCGACCCCGGAGAAAGGGACAACACCGTAGAGAGATCCAAAGAACCCATTATGGATCTACAAGACCTTGCAAGTAGCCAACAGTTCAGGCAAGCACAAGAAGAGGACCCGGACTTACATGGGCCCTGGGCTCAGGCCAGAGATGAGTCATCATGACCGACAGTAGATGTCAGCCCAACGAGTCATTTTGAGGTAAGGAACAACCTCCTCTATCAGGTATTACCGGACAGGGCGGGAAAGGAAGATAGGATTCAATTAGTGGTGCTGGAATGCTTCTGGAAAGTAGTGTGGTTATTAGTTCATGCCAATCTGACTGGGGACCACTTAGGTAGGGACCACACGCTAGATAAAATATCGAGGGTTTTTTTTGGCCAAGGATGAGTGAGGACGTGGCACGTTGTTGCGTGGAGTGTCCTGTAAGCCAGAAGGCCAGAGAGAATCAACCACCTCGTGCCCCAATGAGGCCTGTGCCAGTAATCAACCTACCATTCTCCCAGATTGTGATGGATGTTGTGGGGCAGCTTCCTCGCAGCAGTAATGGGTACCAATACATTCTGGTGTTTATTGATTATGCAACGAGATACCCTGATGCGGTACCTTTAGAGTCTGTAACAGCGCTGAAAATAACGGAAGAATTGGTAATGTAGATCGCTTGCATGGGGATTCCCCATAAGATTCTAACAGACCAAAGCCGGTACTTCATGTCCGCAGTTCTACGGGGAGTCTGCCAGACCCTGCAAATCAAGCAGTTATGAACATCAGTCTACCATCCTCAAACCGACGGGTTGGTAGAGTGGCTAAATGGAATGCTAAAAAGGGTGCTAAGAAGATGCATAGAGGGTGATCCACGGCAGTGGGACCTAATGCTACCATTAGTCTTATTTGTACTCCGGGATGCACCAGAGCCCTTGGGACACTCTCCTTTTGAGCTAGTGCTAGGTCATCAGCCCCAAGGCTTACTACAAATCCTCCGAGAAGGATGGGAGCAGGGCCCTACTGTTATTAACAGCCCCTCTAGATACCAACGGGCGTTCCAACAGTGAATCCAGAATGCGAGAGAATTAGCTGCGGGTAACCTACAACAAGCTCAGCAATGTCAAAAGCAAAGCTATGACTTGCACGCCAAGGAACGAGAGTTTCAACCTAGGCAAAAGGTACTTGTTCTTCTGCCCACCTCACACAGCAAGCTGCTGACTCAATGGCAGGGTCCCTTTGAGATTATATGGAGGGTTGGCCCCATTGACTATGAAGTTTACTGCCCAGGACACCAAAGAATAAAGCAAATCTACCACGTCAACTTGTTGTGGGAATGGCGCTAACCTGAGGGTTGGGCGGCTTTTAGGACTGAGATGATCGACAACCCAAGACAACGAGAACCTGATGGGGAAACAATGGCTCCCGAATCTGTGAAAGATGTCTGTATGGGCACTAAGCTAACACCAGTCCAGAAGAAGAAAGTGTGGGAACTCCTTGTGGAATTTAAAGAGATTTTTTCAGAGAATCCCTGGTGAGTGAAGAGTGCATTCCACCCCATTCAAACACCTCCAGGAACAGTAGTAAGGGATCAATGGCGACCCCTACCTCATCACTTGACATCAGAAGTGAAGGCAGAAGTGGAAAAGATGCAGGCCCTAGGCATCATCAAACCCTCCCGGAGTCCATGGTGGAGCACCCTCATGCCAGTATGGAAGCCCGACAGGACACTACAGCTCTGTATTGACTACCGCAAGCTAAACTCAATAGCTACATTTGATGCCTTCCCCATGCCTCGGGTGATGGAATTAGTAGAACGGATAGGGGCAGCCTGATTTATAATGGCGTTAGATCTTGCCAAGAGTTATTGGCAGATACCAGTCCGGCCTTGTGACCAGCCTAAGACCGCTTTCAGGACCCCTTGGGATTTATATGAATTTGTATGAATGCTGTTTGGGCTGCATGGCACAGCCACTACCTTCCAATGGCTAATGGATCATCTCTTAGCACTACACATCGAGTATGCAGCCGTGTACATCGATGATATTGTCATCTTCACATGATCGTGGAGTCAACACCTACCCTGAGGGCTGTGTTGGCTGAATTACGGCGGTAGGGCCTAACAGCAATCCTGTGTAAATGCGCAGTTGCCCACTCTTCTACCAAGTATCTCAGTTTCCAGGTAGGCCAGGGTACCACACAACCCCTGGTAGATAAGTTCCAAGCCATCCAAACCTTCCAGGCTCCATATACACTAAAACAATTACGATCCTTCCTGGGCCTGGTAAATTATTACCGCAGGTTCGTGCCCCAGTTTGCAGACATAGCAGCGCCTTTATCAGAGGCCTTGAAGGGATCACCTCGGAAGGAGATACTCTGGACGAGGGCAATGCTTCAGAGCTTTCAAGCCTTAAAAAGGGCCCTCTACAACAATGTCATCATACACACCCCAGATTTTCATAAACCTTTTATGTTGCAGACAGATGCCTTCAGCACCGCCATTGGAGCCGTTCTTACACAACGCAACGTAGACCTAGACCGGCCAGTGGCCTATGCAAGTTGAAAGCTATTACCGGCTGAAACCAGGTATGCAATGATAGATAGGGAATGCCTAGCTTTCCGGTGGGCAGTGGAACACTTCCGCTATTATCTACTAGGAAGGGAATTCACACTTATCACTGATCATGCACCCCTGAAATGGTTCAGTTCTACCAAGACTGACAATGCGCGAATATTGCACTGGGCATTGGCTTTGCAACCTTTCAAATTCCATGTTGTATACCGCCTGGAAAAGGACAACATAACAGCTGACTTTTTGTCTAGATGTCGCGAGGACACAGGACTGGATATGGGCGGCTCACGACATTAGGCCGCGCAACAAGTCACCAGTACTGCCGACGTGTGCCTCAAGAAACTGCCACAATGCAGCTGCCAGGGGGGTTATGTCCTGGGACGCAAGGGATGCAAGAATACTCACCGGCAGCTCAGGAAACAGCACATGGAGGACGGGAGATGAAATGCGCACAGCTCGTCAGCCGCCTGTTTATACAGCTGCAGCTGGCCAATGACGTCAGCTCTGAATGCCGGCTGGCATGAATAAAAATGGTGATGCACACTGTGGAGCTGGTGGAGAGGGAGAGGAGACTGCAACAGATGTCCCTGCAGCAGAGGCATGCTGGTACACTGGGTCAGAAGAGTAGGAACGTCCAGGACGGGAGCAAGAAGGGAGAAGAGGGTCATTGAGATGACGCTGTGGATGCGGCTGCGGAAGGACGTCAGGATCGCCTCATGAGGACATCAGGGGGTATCCCTGAAGAGATCAGCCCTGGGAGAGAGGGACTGTGAGGGATACAGGAAAGAGGTGCAGCCAAAGAGAGCATCGCCGCTGGACCAAGAGGTGCCTTGGAGTAGGCAGGGAAATGAGTGCCTAGGTATAAGGCAGCCAGTGTCCCGTTGTAGTCGGGGGGGTAGTTAAAGGGGCAATACGCCCAGTTTTGTGTTGGAGCTTCTTTTTCTGTTTCTCCTGATTTGTTCTTCCCCAAGCTCCAGGGGGATCTGAGGGTAGGCTAGACAGTGTTGGGAAGAGGGGCTGAATAGAATCCAGTCGAGGGTCCCAGGAGCAAGACACCGACCAGCTTCATACCGCTACATAGGAGGTGTGATGCCCAGGTGTAGGGGTGGCAGAGCCCCGAGAGTAACTGCTGGGAGGAACCTTGGGCCAACAAGAACGACCCCGGACACTGAAGTCATCAAGTCGTGGCAGGCGAGCACGGGGTCAAGGAGTCAGGTGGAAGTCACCAGCTCAGGCAGAGACACGAGCCCAAGAGGTTCATAACATCAATCACCCAAGCGAGAGTGGCACGAGAGCAAGTAGTTGAGTCCCGGCGGTGACAGTAAGTTTGCCCTGTTTTCAGGGCTTT
>NW_017728886.1:213901953-213907815 GCF_001723895.1 Crocodylus porosus | reverse complement strand
TTAGAATATTATTTTATAACACATTTGTGTATTGACAGGTATGCAAGTTGACAGATGTGTGTTTGGGTATTGACAGGTACACACAACACCTAGTGTGTCATTTTCTTCTTTTTTTGGAATAATCCCTTCATATTTCCTTTGAAAATCTTCCTCTTGATCCTTCATTTGCTGATTCAAGTTGTCCATTTCTTGCAGAATAACTTTACCCTTTGCTTGGTTACACTCCAGCTTACTTTCCTGTGATCTTCTGCATGTTCTTTCATCTTCACTCGTCATGATACTTGGTTTGATACTATGAATGCATATCCACTGGCTAGCAATTAAATACAGAAACATAAATCCAAATCTCATGAAGAAAGCCCAGCTAATTATATATGGACTCACTAATAACAAGGCTCTGTTTCTCTCATGAATCAGTCCAAGGACACTGTGCCTGTTCTGAAAGATTGACTTTCTATGAAGCAGTCTACACTTCTCCTTTCTCCACTAAGTAACTTTTAAAAATAATGATTTTAGTGCTATCTTGATCTTCACTTTACCTTGATTTGCTTTCAACCATTTTTCCTTGGCCTGTTTTAAGGATATTAACATATTCTTCAAACATTTTATATTTTATTGTCAAGTTCTTTGATTAATTGGAAGTCTTTCCTGGTATTGAAACTGTTACAAGCTTTCTTCTTCTCTTTAGGGTACTTATTTATCAAGTAATTTTAACTCCTTTCTTAGTTTTCCTGCTATCATTGGCTAAGCTGGTATTTCATTCTCATTTTTTGTAGATTACATGGAAAAAAAAAATCAGACTGAGAGCCAGGACAGAATCAGCAATTTCCCCTGTGTATTTTAGTCAGAACTAGTTAGACTATTCACCAAGTTGGAAATATTTCGTTCAAAACCTCTTGGATTCAGTGATCTGTTGCCAAAAATCAAAGCAAGTTGGAACCCTAAGGAATATGGCTTCCTAGCTGTTGACCTGGTGTTTCTAAGATCCACAGCTGTGAGGCAGACTTATACTGCAGACTGACCCAGTGCTTGGAAGGAGCAGATACTTTCCACCTGGGAACAGTCCACATGGGAGATCCCAAAACTGAATGCTAGCTCCCATACTTAGCTTTTGGAGTAACAGTATAGGGCTCTGGTGCTTTGGAAGTTCCTTTGATGTGTTTTTTTCCAGAGCTAGAGACCATGGAACCTCTTGGCTCCCAGCTCTGGGGTTATATGTCTGGTTGGCCTGCTCCACAGCTGCTGACCCTTGATTCAAACCACGAATCTGTCCCAGGGCCAAGGATCCATGGATTCCAGGTTCTGATGATAAAGCCTAAAAACCTTAAGTCTGCATTTAACTTATACAGGCAAAAAACCTCCAAAACAGTACACTACACATAGGGCCATGGGCGATTGGTGCCTCCTGAGTTGTGTGTGGCACTTGCCCTCCCAGCAGCCAGTCAGTGACAAGTGAGAGTGCTGGGGCCCCCCCTGAGAGTGCTGGCCGGGTAATGGCGGGGCACCAGAAGAAGTGATCCTGGTGGTCCCCCCACTTCCAGGCTGTCACAATCAGCTGCAGAGGATCTCCCCCCTGCCCCATTGGTGCAATCAGCCACAGGGGGACAGTGGGAATCACTTCTCCTGGTGCCCCCACTCCCCAGCTGGTGCTCTCAGGGGGAGCACCACTGCTTTCACCTGCCTGCCCTGCCTGTCACCAAAGTAAGAAATGCTGCTGTCAGGGGGTGCACCAGTGCTCTCAGGGGGTGCACATGCCCCCCCTGTGAGGAACTGAAAGATACTCAACTGGGATGTAACCCCAACCAGGGACACGAACCCCACTGGAACAGGACTTCCACACTGAGGAGGGAGCTCCCGGTCTGCCCCAGCCCAGCTTTACCACCTCAGCAGGTGAAGCAGATTGGTGCAAATTCATAGCTGGGACAATATCTGGGGACCGGGTACAGAACCAAGGGAGCGAGAGAGGTGAGAATGGTGGAAGATGGTGAGAATGAAGTCTGGGAGCCAGAGACACTAGGAGAACGCCCCGAGGGCAGGGTAAGTATCTGGTTGGGCTCTGAAGAGACACTGGAACCCTTGCTACAAGGGTGAAGAGGAGGGTGGAAGGAGGAAGGATAAGAATAAAGATGGGAGAGATCCAGAGGGAAGGTGGAGGAGGTGGATACTCCTGAGCCATCAGGTCCATTTTTTTTTCCTTTCCATTTATTTGAAGACACAGATCGATTGCCTCTGGCTGCCGAATGAGCCAGAGATGGCTGCAACAAGAAGACGACTCAAAGAGAGAGTGGGAGTTTCGCAGTCAGAGGGAAGAAAATTGTGCTTCCCTAGTGGCACTGCAGCAGGATCCAGGAGACAAGAAACTGAGATGGGCCGGGGAAAGAAGGCTGGGGAAGGCCATCCCTCCCACTGCCTGGTTTACACTAAGGATTTCCTGTGCTGATTAAGCAGTCACACGCCACCAATTAAGACAGGTATAGCTGCAATCAGCAGGAGATAACAAGAGAGCTTCCTGGCATGCCAGGGAGCATGGGGAAAGCCCAGGGCTGAGGAGAAGCCTCTAAAGAGCCCAGGGGATGCCTGGAACTCAATTATCCTGAAACCAGGTTCAACGGCTGTCCTACTGATAAAAATAAGAAAAAGGAAAAGAGAGGAGGGAATTGGTTTGGACTGATCATTTCACCATCCTTTTCCTGGGGCTTCAGGGACTGGGGCAGAAACTGGCAGTCAGTCGAGGTGGAAGTGGATAGTCACCATCTCCTTTTCATTAACATCTCAAAAAGAAAAAGAGAAAAGATCTCTTAAACATCAAAGTCATGGCAGGCGGGAAGAAAGAGAGTGTAGGACCCCACCTAGACTGACCAAAGGTTGCAGCCAACCTGAAAGGGGCCAGTGGATGTCAGCGGAATGTAAGGGCACATGCCCATACCCAACAGACTGGTGCATTGGCCAGGAAGTCCAACGAAGGCAAAGAGGAAATAGAAAGGATAGAAGTCCCAGTGGCGGTGGCACGGACCCTGTCCAGCAGACAATACATCTAACTGGACAAGTTCTCCAGCAGCAGCAGCAATAGCAATTGGCACGGCAGCTGGCCTTGGAATAAAGTTGGATACAGCAACAGGCTTGGCAACAATGAAACGTGGTGGAATTAAGGATTCCAAAGATGATGGTACATAATGACCCAGAGATATTCCTTAAGAGCTTCGAGTGGGTGGCCTTGGCAGCTGGACTGGAGAAGTCACGGGGGGCTGGGCAGCTCAGGGTTTTGTTAATAGGGAAGGTGCAAGTGGCCCATGGATCCATGATATGGTAAGAAGCCAGGGACTATGATAAAGTCAAGAAGAAGATCTTATATAGGCTGGACATCAACCCCAAAACCTACCACCAAGACTTTAGGGCCTGGAAACAATGAGAAGTGAAGGAGCCATGGGCCTTGTTACAGTGGCTGGCTAACCTGGCTTCTAAATGGCTGAAGGCATAGAGAGCGCTAAAAGTGAGATCTGTGATAAGATCCTACTAGAACAGTTTCTGCATAATCTGGATGAAGAAACCCAGAGGTAGGTCTGTTGCCTCAGCCCAGGATCATCAGCTGAAGCATTGCGGCTAGACAAGAACTTCAGTAGTGCTCTAGGGGAGAGACCACAGGATTGAAGTTCAAGAATAACAAGACACCCAAGACCTCATGAACCTGCCAAACTGGGGAACCAGGAAGCCTGGGAAATTCGGAGGCCTGACAGTAATGGGGTGATTTGCTTTCAGTATGGAAAGGCAGGGCATAAGTCTCGATATTGCACCTACATGTCCCGACTCTTCACCCAGACAATATATTTGCCATTCGCAGAACTGGGCGGATTGGCTGGCCCAGTAGACTCAGCAGGTATAGAATCTATGGATTGTAGTGTGGGAAGGGGACCATCGGGAGGCCCCAGACCCCACCCAATGGTCAACATCTGGGTTCGGAGTGAGAGGTTGGAGGCTATTATTGCCACTGGCTATTCCCACACTTTTGTGCAAAGCAATATGGCTCCCTCCACTTACGTATGGAAGGCCACCCCAATGAAGATGACCTGTATGCATGGGCATAGTACTTTCTACCCCCAGAGGGTATATCAGGTCATGGTACTGAACATCACCCGAGAAATGCCAGTTGGGTTGGCGCGGGACCTACCATACCCTATGATCCTTGGGTGGGATTGGCACAAGATTTATGAAGTCCTCAACATGATGAGAGGGGGCAGCACAGGGAAAGTCAGTCTGGCCAGGGACCCAGCCAAAGACCTTGATCTTGAACAACTGGAGTGTAATCAAGCTTTCCGAAAGGTTCAGGAGGAAAAGTAAGAATTCCAGCCCATACAAGAAGCTAAGCTGGTGAAGATGGAAGAGGAAGTAGAGGACTTGGGTCACTATGCCTGCCTGCCCCGATTCGAGGTTAGAAATGGGCTGTTGTATTGGATGAAACAGGGTCCACCAGTGGAGGTAGCTCAGCTGCTGATACCCACCCGGTTTAGGCTTCCGTTCCTGAAGCTAGCACATGAGAACCCGTTGGAGGGACACATGGGACACCATAAGATGGAAGCCAGATTGATGAGATGGTGTTTTGGGGCCTAATTGTATGAGCAGGTCAGGAAGTTTTGACGGGCCTGCCTGGCTTGCCAAAGGGTGAGCGGGAGTAGGCCTGCGCAAGCTCCATTGCAGCCCATGCCTATAATGGAAGTTGCCTTTTCATGTACTGTGATGGACATAGTGGGCCCCCTCCCTAAGAGCTCAGAAGGCCATCAGTATCTGCTCATCATCATAGATTATGCAACCAGGTTCCTGGAAGCGGTCCTTATGCGGTTGGTCACAGGACCCTGGGTGGTGGAAGAGCTTATGAAATGGATCACCCAGGTAGGCATCCTGAAAGGGATCGTCACCAGCAAGGGGTCTAATTTTATGTCGGGCATCATACATAACTTGTGTGGGTTATTGCAGATCAAACATCTCTGCACAACTATCTACCACCCACAAACTAATGAGATAGTAGAGAGGTTTAATCAGACCTTGAAAAATATGCTGAGGCAGCGTGTACAGACGGAACACCAGTAGTGGGACCTGATGGTCCTACCATTGTTGTTTGTGGCACGAGAGGCCCCTCAGTCATCACTGGGCTGTACCCCATTCAACCTGGTGTATGGGCACCAACACAGGCATTTATTAGACCTAGCCAAGGAAGGGCAGGAGGCCAAGCAGAGAGAAGAGCTAGATACCTCTGAATATGTGCAGACTATGCGACAGCACCTATAGAGGGCAGGGGAGATGGCACACGAGTGCCTGAGAGCAGCCCAACAGATGCAGAAGTCTGCGTATGACAAAAGGGCCCAGGAGAGGACCCTCTGGGCCAGCCAGAAGGTCTTAGTACTACTCCCTGACACTGAGAACAAGCTTATGAAGGGTTGGCAGGGGCCTTTCAAGATAACTTGTCGGGTAGGCGCCATAGACTACGAAGTTCTTAAGCCAGGATCACGAAGGGAGAGGCAAATTTATCATGTTAACTTACTTAAAGAATGGAGGGAGCAGGAGGGCCTGTTAATTACCCCTTCTCCACCAGAGGACGAGTTCAGCCAAGAGTTAGGCTCAACGGTAGAATTAGGGACCGGCAACCTGGTTGTCCCAGTCAGGCCCCAACTTAACCCTCAGCAATGGCGCCAGGTGAGGGTTCTCGTGAAGGAATTTCATGATGTCTTCAGTGAAAACCCCGGGTGCATGAAGATAACCCACTGCAAAAATCACACCCCCCCACCCAGGGAAAATTGTCAGGGAAAAGTGGAGAAGGCCAGTCAGTCTCACCTCCATCCTTGGCAAAATCTTTGAGAAAATCATCAAGGC
>NW_017728886.1:213855116-213901853 GCF_001723895.1 Crocodylus porosus | reverse complement strand
GTACATCTAGCTTCCTCTTAAAGACCCCCAGGGTAGGAGCCTGCACCACTTCTCTTGGAAGTTGGTTCCAGATCCTAGCCGCCCTGACCATGAAGTAACGCCTCCTGATATCTAGCCTCTGCCAGCTTGTGACCGTTATTCCTGGTCACTCCTGGTAGTGCTCGGGGGAACAGTGCCTGCTGGTCCCCTCTGACTAGTTTGTAACAGGCCACTTGATCCCCCCTGAGCCTTCTCAAAGCCATCCATACTGAGCTCGCTAGGATGCTGGAACAGAGCATAATCCAAGGGTCATGTAGTCCTTGGCAGAGTGCTGTTGTAGCAGTCACCAAACCCAATGGCTCCACATGGCTATGTATAGACTTTAGGAAAGTGAACGCCATTTCTCAGTTTAACGCTTTCCCTATGCCCCAAATCAGTGAGGTCCTTGAGAGAGTAGGGCAAGCTCAATTCATCTCCACTCTGGATCTGTCAAACGGATACTGGCAGGTGTCGTTAAGAAGGGAGGACAGGGCCAAAACAGCCTTTGGCACCCTATGAGTTCAAGAGAATGCCCTTTGGTTGCATGGGGTGGCCGCAACCTTTCAAAGGTTGATTGATTTGGTATTGGCCCCACACCAATGATATGAGGTCGCTTATATAGACGACATCATAATCTACACCCAGGGTTGGGAAGAACACCCAGAGGCAGTGAGAGCAGTGCTGCAGGAATTACACCAAGCTGGACTGATGGCCAACCCAAAAAAGTGTGTCCTGAGTAAGCCAGAGACAAAGTACCTGGGTTTTTTGTGAGGGCAAGGGTAAGTCCGACCATTAGCACATAAGGTTAAGGCCTTATACCAGTTCAAACCACCACAAAGATGGTGGCTGAGGGCTTTTCTGGGGTTTGCAGGATATTACAGACTATTTGTACCTCAGTTCACCAAAATCACCATGCCTCTCACTGATCTGTTACAAGGAAGGAAGTGGGGGGTTCTCTCTCATGGAACGTGGAAGGTACATTCATGTTTGAACAAACCAAGAGGGCTCTCTGCCATGAGGCAGTATTAGGGACCCAAATTTCGAGCTGCCTTTCATCCTACAGACGGACGCTTCGGAACTTGCACTAGGTGCAGTGTTATCCCAAGAAATTGATGGAGCCTCCCGGCCCATAGTCTATGGCAGCCGAAAGCTGAACCAGCAAGAAAGAAGGTATGCCACAGTCAAACGTGAGTGCCTCGCCATAAAGTGGGGCACTGAGTATTTCTGGTATTACTTGCTCAAGTGGGAATTTACCCTCATTACTGACCACGCCCCCTTAAGGTGGCTGAGAACCAAGCAAATGGACAATGCCCACATTACTCAATGGGCTCTGGCTTTGCAGCCTGTCAGTTTTGAAATCATGTATAAACCAGGAAAGACTAACATGGTTGCAGGCTTTCTTTCAAGATGCCACAAGGATGAAGATAAAAGGGAGCCCGGGGCAACAAGCGCAGACCCCGTCATGTTGAATCCTCAAGAAGTAGGTGCGCCTAACGGTGAGTTAAGGGGGAAGGTGTGTGAGGAACTAAAAGATACTCAACTGGGATACGTCCCTGATCAGGGACACGGACCCCACTGGAACAGGACTTCCACACTGTGGTGGGAGCTCCTGGTCTGCCTGGCTTTACCACCTCGGCAGGTGAAGCGGATTGGTGCAAATCTGCAGCTGAGACAGTATCTGGGGCCCAGGGGCAGAGCCAGGGAAGCGAGAAAGGTGAGGACAGTGGAAGACAGCAAGAAAGAAGTCTAGGAACCAGAGACGGTAGGAGAACACCCTGAGGTCAGGGTAAGTGTCTAGTTGGGCTCTGAAGAGACAGTGGAATCCTTGCTACAAGGGTTAAGAGGAAGGTGGAAGGAGGAAGGATGAGAATAAAGATGGGAGAGAGCCAGAGGGAAGGTGGAGGATACTTCCAAGCTGTCGGCTCTGTTTTTTTTTTCTTTCCATTTATTTGAAGATGCAGATTGATTGCCACAGGCTGCCAAATGTTGCAGAGATGGCTGCAACAAGAAGAGGACTCAAAGAGAGAGTGGGAGCTTCTCAGATGGAGGGAAGAAAATCACGCTTCCCTAGTGGCACCGCAGCAGGGTCCGGGAGACAAGAAGCTAAGATGGGCTGGGGAAAACTAGGACAGGGAAGGCCACCCCTCCCAATGCCTGGTTTATACTAAGGATTTCCTTTGCTCATTAAGTGGTCATGCGCCACCAATTAAGCCAGGCACAGCCACAATCAGCAGGGGATAACAAGAGAGCTTCCTGTCTATGAAATCTATGAAATCTATCCTGAAACCAGGTTCAACGGCTGTCCTACTGAAAAAAATAAGAAAAAGGAAAAAGAGAATAAGGAATTGGTTTAGACTGATCATTTAGCCATCCTTTTCCCGGGGCTTCGGGAACCGAGGTGGAAACTGGCATTCGGTTGAGGTGGAGGCGTGTAGTCACCACCTCCCTTTCATTAATACCTCAAAAAGAAAAAGAGAAAAGATCTCTTAAACATCAAAGTCATGGCAGGTGGGAAGAGAGAGAGTGTAGGACCCCAGCTAGGCTGACCAAATGTTGCAGCCACCCTGAAAGGGTCTGGTGGATGTCAGCAGGACGTAAGGGCACACACCCATACCCGGTGGCTACCTGACACCCCCATCCGCTCCCTACATGTTGCCACTGCATTGGGTACATACCAGCATTACATTTAGTTTGTTGTAACTGGTATGCAAGCATTCACAGGGTTTAGGTTGGACTAAAAATAGCATGCACACTGTAAAATTAGTTCACCTCAGAGGTAAACTAATGCCTGCACACAACCCTAGGACTGGGCACAGCCGTTCACCACAGCCTGGGAGCTGTGCTGTTTTACTCTCCTCAACCCTGACCAGGCTATATGTCCACCCCCCACTCCCGTGCCACAGGATCCTGATGCAGTTTTAGGTGACTTAAACTATGCTGCCCAAACCAGAGCCAGGTTCTATGAATGCTTGTTCAGACTCATCCTGTCTCCTGTGGGACAAGGTGCTAGAAAATCAAGTGGCAGGTGACAGTCATGTGATTTTATAAATTAATTAAAAGGTGCTCAAATACTATAGTGAAAGTATGGTATAAAATCCTCAAAATAGAAAAGAATATATATATACCATGCCAGATAAGCTGTATACCATAGAAGACACATTGCCAAATAGTCCTTCTTTTAATATTATTTTATAGTCTGTTTTAGAGGTGAATTATTTATTAATGAGAAAATTTCAACTATTAATTCTATGTGCAAATTATATATAAAAGGTACACATGTATGTGTATGTACATTATCTAAGATTACATTCTATCTATCTTTGGTTTGGCTTATCCTTAAATCCAAACAGTCTGCTGTCTAAAACAGAAGCCCAGCTTATTTGTACTAGCCTTAGTAAGATAGAATTACAAAACTTCCACTACAAAATCCAAACCTCCAGGAAAAGTTTAAGCTATTTATAGCCTAAATATAACCACTTTCTCAGTCCCTGCTTAGAAGAATTTACAAAAAAGTAAACAATGAAATTATACAATGCAATATAGACCTGGGTTTAATAAGGCAAAGGAGAAAGGGAAGAAAGAGAAGAGTATACTAGTAATAAGAACACAAGGGTTATACTGATAAGAAACTCATTCAAAATCAAAATTAGAAGGGGAAACAAAACATCTAGGGATTTCTTTTGGGTTAAGTACTATTTTGTTTCCCCATTTCCAGGGAAATGTTCTATAATATGATTATGATCCTTTCTTTACAAGTGGTGCGTAAGTAAGAGATCAAATACAAAATGTACTGGAACCGTTACGAGTCCACCCCTCCCTCTCGCAAACTAACATCAGGGGATAGAACCCACCGGGGCTACAGTCACAACCTGGCTTGCACCCCGCACAGTCGTCTGCTGACCTACTTAACAGAGAGTTCCCTGATACAGGTCTGAATTTGCTCTCAACAACTCTTAAGAATGTTTTGTGAGTTTCAGGAGTCCACTGCACAGGTCCACCTTTTCTATCCTTTAGCAGGCCTGTCAAAGGAGCAGCCAGTTCTGAAAATCATGATATAAACTTGTGGCAAAAATTTACCAGTCCTAGAAAGTCTCTTAATCATTTCTTTGCCTGTGGTTGTCAATAGGACAGAATTGTCTCTACCTTATCAGTGAGTGGTAGGATTTTACCTTGCCCTACTCTGAAGCCTAAGTATTTGGTCTCTTTTCTTCCCCAAGGCACATTTTTTTGAATTGGCTGTTAGCCCATTTCACCTTAATTCTTCTGAAATCTTTCTCACATGATGTACATGCTGTTCCCACTTCCCTGAATAAATTACTATTACTACACAATGCAGGTTGTCAAAGGCCTGCAGCAAGGCATTAGTCCCTGACTTCAGGAGGGCTGGACAGGTTACAGGGGTGGGCAGATGAGAACAGGATGGGATTCAATACTGGCAAGTGCAACGTGCTGCACCTAAGGAGAAAGAATCAGCAGCATACCTATAGGCTGGGGAACTAACTCCCTTCTCATCTCCACAGAGGCAGAACGGGATCTTGGAGTCATTATTGATTCCAAGATGAACATGGGCCACCAATGTGAGGACGTGGTCAGTAAGGCTAACCGCACCTTGTCATGCATCCACAGATGCATCACGAGCAGGTCCAAGGAGGTGATCCTCCTCCTCTATGCAATATTAGTCAGGCTGCAGTTGGAGTACTGCATCCAGTTCTGAGTGCTGCACTTCAGGAGAGATGTGGACAGCATGGAGAAGGTCCAGAGGAGGGCTACTCATATGGTCAGGGGGAAGCAGGGTAGCCCCTACAAGGAGAGGCTAAGGGATCTGAACCTGTTCAGCCTCTACAAAAGAAGGCTAAGAGGGGTTCTGGTGGCTGTCTATAAACTTACCAGAGGGGATCAGTGGGGAATGGAGGAGGCCTTGTTCCCCTGAGCACTGCCCGGAGTAACTAGGAATAATGGCCACAAGTTGACTGAGAGTAGGTTCAGGTTAGACATCAGGAGGTACTACTTCACAGTCAGGGTGGCTAGGATCTGGAACCAACTTCCAAGGGAAGTGGTGCTGGCTTCTACCTTGGAGGTCTTCAAAAGTAGGCTGGATAGTCACCTGGCTGGTGTCATTTGATCCCAGCATTCTTTCATACCCATGGCAGGGGGTCGGCCTTGATGCTCTGCTCAGGTACCTTCTGACCCTATCAACTATGAAACTATATCCACAATATATGTTGCCATGTATTCTTGATGATTTACCAGGATTGTGTCCATTAACTTGGAATGAGGCAGTTGCTCCTTGCTAACCAAGGGGCATACATGTGAACTGATATAGGTCCCATGGAGTGCCAAATGCAGTTTTTGCTTTAACTTCTGGAGCCATGGGAATTTGCCAGTAGCCTTTGGTTAGGTTGAGGGTCAAGATAAACTTGGCCTGTCTAATCCTCTCTAGCATTTCTTCAATGTTTGGCATCAGAAATGCATCAAATGAAGAAATCATATTTACTTTCCTAAAGTCAACATAGAGTTGAATGCCCCTATCTGGTTTTGGCACCATGACAAAAGGGCTCCTTGACAGACTCTGTGATGATTCTAAGATGGCCCTTGCTAGAATTTGCTCAAGTTCTTTTCAAACCGGGATATACAGGACCTAGGGAAGTCTCCTTCAATGCTCCCTCACTACCTGACATGGGCTAGTTCTAATCTGATGAAAAATCCCTTTGGCCTTACCAGGCACTTCCATGAACACATCTTTAAATTCTAGCACCAGCTGTTCCATTTGTTCCATCCCTCCTTCAGGCAAATGAGTCCCAATAATGAGACCAGCTTTACCAATATCCTGAGTCACTAATCTCTGGAGCCCATTCCTCCTCTACCACCCTCAGGTCCATTAAATAATTCTTATGCTCCTCCCACTTCTTTAGTAAATTACCATGATAGATTGTTTATTCTTTCATTGCTGTGGTTGCTCCATCTCATAGTTGGTGGGCCCTACATTTCTACAGATCCTAAAGTGTCCCTGCCACTTATCTACTAGTTTACTGGTGTGATCCTGAAGCATGACTAGAACACTGATCATAATTTTGCTTTTGGCAGAACTGACTTCTCTCCAAATTGTCTCAGGCTAGCTGTCTTACATACTCAAGCTGTTCTCAAAGCTCTATAACATGATAAGGATCCCTTTTGCTGGCATGCTCACTCTCCTTCCAGCCTTCACACATTATATCAAGTAGGCCTTGAGGCTTATGGCCATAAATCAACTCGAAGGGAGAGCAGCCCAGGTAAGCTTGAGGTACTTCCTGAATAGCAAACATAAGAGGGGGAAGGCACCGTTCCCATCTCTTGGTGTCCCCTTGAATACTTTTCTTAATCATGATTTTTGGAGTGCAGTTGAATATTTCTTCCAGGCTATCAGTCTGTGCATGATAGACTGATGTTCTAAGATGATATATCTTCAAGGTTTCACAAACTCCCTTTAACATTCTAGACAGAACATTCATGCCTTGGTCAGAGAGTATCTCTTGAGGGATTCCCACCCAAGTTATTTATCTAATATGTTCTTCTGCCACTTTTGGCACTGTGTGGCAGGGCACCTTTGGGTGCCTGCCACTTTAAGGGCAGAGGCAGGCAGCTACCAGGTGCCTGATGAGGGCAGCCATTTTGAACAAGGCATATAAAGGCTGCAGTTTGCTGTGGCCAGGGGAGCCAGAAACGTTGCCTAGCTGAGCTGCAGCAGGAGCAACCTTGGAGGTAAGGACAGGAGCTTATGGGGATGGTTTGGAGGCTCCTGGTCCTGGGCATGAGAGTAGGCCTGAAGGGCTGTGCATGTGAGGGGGCTGAGTAGGGTTGAAGTTAGAGTAGGCCTGAAGAATAGCCCAAGGGGTGTGCTGAGTAAGGTTGACTGAGAGCAAACTTGAAGGACAGTGCAAGGGCCAGCCCCATGAGAAGTTGTGCCCCGTGGGAGGCCTGGGGCAAGGCCAGTATGACAGTAGCAAAGTCTGATGGCCCAAGAGGAGCCGCTCAAGGAGGACCAGGTCAGTGGAGTATGGCCTGGTAACAGACAACATACCAGAGGACCTGGTGAAAGAGGGGTGGAGTAGAAAAGGCCTCCTGTGAGAGGGGAGATGGTATGAATGTGTGTATGTGGAGCTCAACTTTGGACTCAGTATGTTCCGGTCTCAGACTGGGAGTAATATTAATCTGGATGCCATCTCAAAGGCATGGGCTATGGTGTAGGGGATGTCAGAGCTGCAGATAGCACCCCCTGGCATCAGAGCAATAATAGGCAGTCTCCCACACATACCATCCATATATGGGAACAACAAAGTCATAACAGGCAGGATCAGATGGATTGCCCTGTAGAGACAGGTGAGCAGAACATCATGAGACCTGGCCACGAGAGTTGCCACTTGTCACACACAGTCACTGTTTTTACCAGGACTTCTTCAGGGTAGCGATTATTGTGGTCAATTAACACTAAGACAAACTGATACCCAGCTATGCTGTCAGGGAAAGGGCCAATGACATCAAGAGGTATTTTGTTAAATGGCCATTCCACTATTTCAAAAGGTTGTAATGGAGCTCTGTGTGGAAGTATGTCAGAATACCATTGGCATTTGGGGTATGAGTGACAAAATTACTCCACCTGCTTATGTAACCCTGGCCAATAAGTTTTTTACATAAGCCGGGCAGTCATTTTGTCCCTGCCCAGATATTCCCCCGGTGGAAGAGCATGAGCTATTCTAACCATATCCTTCTGGTAACATCAAGGAACTAAAATCTGGGTGACCACCTCCCCTTGCCACTTTCCCTTTGTCTATTCAATAGAGAATGTGGTCCCTCTACCTCGAAGTGGAGGTATCTTGCTAGTAACTGGCCATTCCACTGCCTCCTCTCACTTGTCAAGGCTTTCTACATACTCTTACTGGAATGCTGGTTCTGCTGCCTGCTCTTCTCTAAAATTTTCCCTGATTACTTCCTCTAGGTCTGTCATGTAGAACATCAGCTAGGCCCTGATGAAGGCTACTTCTAACTCCTCTGCCACTTCTTTCCTGCTCACTTCTAGATCTCTCCAGCCTTGGGCTTCATTTAAGGCATCATAGAAGTATGGCCAGTCTTGCCCTAGTAACATTGGGCAAGGAAGAGTCTGGGTAAAACCCACTGCCATTTTCTCTGTGTTATCCATTACTGTTAGTGTCATGGCACGGGGTCCTAGGAGCAGCCGTGATCTCTCCTGGTGCCCCCTACCGTGCCAAGCTGGCGATCAAGCACCCTTGTTCTCGCCCGCCACATCTTTGATGTTATCTAAGTTTATAATGGAGGCTGCCTTTTTGTCCCCTTGGACACGGTGTTCTTATTTATCCTGGCCCCTGCTCTGTATAGCTTGATCTTTGTTGCACCCAGCCTTATGGGCTATGCGTGGCTCCTACCACCCCTTTATACCATGCCCCAAGCCTCTCAGTTGTACCGGACATTGTTGAGTCTATTCTTGTCACGTTGCCCTCTCTGGGGCTCGCCTCTGAGCACTCGCCCTCTCCTGGGGCTTCTCACAGTGCGCTCGCCCTCTCCTGGGGCTTCTTATTGCGATGCGCCCCCCCTGGGGCTTAACGCGAGCACCTTCTGGGCTTCTTGCCAGTGTCCACACTGGTGCTCGTCCCAATTGGGGCTCAGGTGGCCTTAGCCGTGCCTGGCCCCAGACCCCCTTCGCGGGTCTATAACTCCTTTCTGGCTCAGGCAGCCTTGGCCCTACCTGGCCCTAAATCCAAACTGCTGTGCCCTCTCTGGCACCTGACTGCTGTGCCCTCTCTGGCACCAGGAACCCCCACGCTACTGGGGAGCTCCCATGAGGCCTCCTCCAACCCCTACAGCCTCACCCGGTCCTCCGGTATGACAACAAAGCAAAACCATAAGCCAATCAGCTGCAACACAAACCAGGCCTCCTGGCTAAAAACTCAAGCTCTAGCCCTCTGGTTAAACCTCCCTCAAACCCCCGCCAGGGGTTTCTTCTCAGCCGGGAGCTGTTTCAGGCCCTTGGGCTTCTATAGGCTGCAATGCTTCCGCAGAGCTCCCACTCCATCATCTGCCAGAGAAGAAGTGCCTCCCTGGCCTCAGCCTAGGCTTTTTATATAGGCCAGGCCCTGCCCCCTTCTGGTCAGCTGACCGAACTGCAGTTGCGGGTTGCCCAGTAGACCAAGGGCTCACAGTCCAGGGACAGGCTCTGCAAGATAGGCAGACACCACAGTGTGAGGGCTGTCTGCCTGATCCTGGGGTCTGGTGGGTCTGGACCCCCTAATGTATGCCATGGCCTTAGCTCATATTGGCAGCACCTGTGGTGGAGGGGAAGACTGGCTCGTGGATGGCAGGCTGGGTTCAGGCAATGGATCCTCCTGTTCCACTTCCCCCCACCTCTGCCGTTCTGCCTCCGTCACTTTCTTAATAAGTACCTCCCTCCAGTGACTGTCTTGCTGCCACATATGGTGCCCTTTACCCTTGGGTCACAGATGGCGGCCAGCATATGCACTGTGTTGGACCCCAAGGGTTCAAGCCTTTTCCTAAGGCCCTCCTTCAGCGGCCTCACCAGTGCCTGCACATATGGTGAAAGTGGCCTGCCCCAGCCAGGAACATTGGCCCCCAGGAAGCTCTCCATTTGGCTGCGGAGCTCCTTCACTAGGGGGACCATCTGGCTGAGGAAGGCATCAGCAGCACTGAGGGTCTCAGTGACCTTGAGGAAGGGCTTGAGGACCAGTAAGATCTGGGAGATGACATCCCACTCAGCTCTGGTTAGGGGGCCACTGATCCCAATCTCCCCAAGCAAGGCCAGCTCATGGATGGCCTTCTGTTGCTCCACCGGCCTCTCGAGCATCAGGTATGTGGAGTTCCACCGAGCCCCCACATCCTGGATGATTCTGTGCTGCAGGACATTCAGCTCTTTTTGTTTGTCCCGCAGCATCTTGCCCCCCTTGATGCTCTGGTGAAAGTAGCCTGCCACCTTCCTGCATCTGGAAATGAGCCTGCTGGTGTTGCTGGTGCCATCATCGGCAGCCCTGTCCCCCTCCAAGGCATCCCTCACAATCAGAAGTAAATTGTGTGCCACACAGCGAATACCAGCAAAGTTGGCATCACGGACTGCCTTGACCATAGTGGCCCCATGGTCGGTGACCATGAAGCTGCAGGTGAGCTCAACCTGCCCAACACCCAGCCACCCCTGCACCATGCAGTGCATGGCCCCCCTTATCTCTGCTGCTGTGTGGGACTGATCCATCACCTTGGCATGAAGGAGAGCCCACCGACGGCCTCACTGGCCACAGAGGTACACATGATCTCCACCCCAGCTGCTCCAGATGTCCAAGGTGAAGTGTACAGTCACCTGTGGACCTGCCTTGTGCTGCTCCTCCCTCAAGTACTCCCTGCATGCTTCGTATAGGGAGGGCACCACTGTCCTGCTGAAGGTGGTGTGTGCGGGCACCTGGTAGGATGGAGCCAGCAGTGCCAGGAGCCACCTGAACCCTGGCCACTCAACAAAGGTGAAGGGCTGGCCATCCAGAGCAGGCATCTCCCCAATGGCCTGGGTGACCTTGCTCACATTTGTAACTGGTCCCTTTTGCCCCCAATGTTCCAGGGTGTCCTCCCTCTGCTTTGGGGGACGGGGGTTGTGGAGCGAGCAGGAGCCATTCACGTGGCAAAGGGGTGGTACCTGCGGAGATAATTCAGCATCCCTGAGGTGGTCATGCACTTTGTTCCCTTGCCCCAGCTGATTTTGGCTTGGCAGTGCATGCAGATAGCAAACGCGGGATCATCTGCCAGCTCATAATGATCACAGACCATGCTAGTACTAGGCCTTTCCCTCTGGCGTGCAGGCACATCTGTGGATGCTGCTGAACTCTCCCCCTCTTCAGCAGTCAGAGCCACAGCAAGAAAAAAAGCAGACTCAGCTCAGCCGCTTGCCTTCACCTGTACAGAGGCATCTTCTGAAGTGCCTTCTGGGAAAGACCTTATGGCTTGAAAGGAAAAAACCTGATCGTGGGAAGAAGATCAGGTGACCACTCCTGCAACTTAGTAGGCTGCCTCCTCTTCACAGGGCTCCACCATCCCCATACTCTGCCCTAACCACTCCCAATGTTTCTGTGCAGAAATCAATCTCACATTTTCATTTCATTATTTCGTAAGTTCTAAGAAACAGTCCCCCTGACCCCAGGGCTTCCTATTAAATTCTCCACCCTATTAGTCCCAAATGCAAAGTCTCACAAACCCCTTGGGACAGAGGTATCATGGACCTCTGCCCAGCATCCTTTGGAACTCACACTCAGTCTGTTTTCTCTATTTTACAGGCACCTAGAATGGGGACCCCATACTCACTGACTCTGTTCGTCATTGGTTTCTGTGCACCTCCTCCTCATACCATTTCTTAGGTGAATCAGTTTAAGTTATGTAGGTTTTTTTACCATTTCCAGATAATCCAGCTAATCACCTCACCTCTCTGCAATCCCACAAGCTCCTACTTGTGCTACTCCCTTCTTTGGGGAACTTACTGCTGGTCTGTCCTGGCTTTAACTTCCACGATGATCAGCTGGGCAGTAGTGCTCCTTGATGGGAATTATTATTCTTTCATGTTTCACTTAAGACTCATTGAAAAAATATACTGCTTGTCTGTAATTATGGTACCAATATGGAAAAAGACTTGTACTATGATCACTCAGTTTACATAAGCCTTCAAAATTAAACAGAAGTTACTTAAGGAAATTTCTCAGTAGGGATAATTAGCATTGGCCTGATCCAAAGATTATTGCAGCAAATGCAAAGACTCCCTCAGACTTCACTAAGCCTTGGAGCAGAGACTAAGTCACTTGGTCTACTGGGTTTTTTTGTCTGTTCCTCAGGACTTTGGCAAAGCTTTTAATTGCTCTATGATCCTTTTGAGTAACTTAGGAAACTCCAGCTCTGACTCCAACTCCTTTGGAAAATTTTGGACTTGCTGTAGCTCATTTAAAAAAATTCTACACTCATTAGTATTACAAATGATTGGAACCATGTTTAACAGCATTATGTCTCTTCTGAAAGAAACTCACTTGTGGACAAGATTAATTGTGCATCAGCAATCACAGTTTGCATGTTTTGTAGTAGGTTGTGTCATTATTGCATATGGTAAGCCAGGGCTAAACCAGCTGAGAGGAAACTGGGTGCATCTACACATGAAGTTAATTTTACATAATAAACTCCAGCACAGTTTGAGCTGGAGTAAACTACTCCTGGGCACAGCACCTACACATGTACTGGGGACAGCAGTAGTTCCAGCTGAAGTGGAGCAAAGCTGGGCTGGCAGGGAGCACTGCCATTTTGCCTTGGTCCCTGGGGGGCAGCATTGGACAGGAGAGGGGCTGGCTGGCACACAAGGGTGTTGACCCCCTGGAGCTGTGTGGTTAGGCATCAGGCAAGAGTCTGGCTCCTGCCCGGTCACCATCTACACGTGTTTCAGTGCAGTAAATGACCTCACTGTAAGACAGTACTGTCCCTAACAGTACTCTTATGGCACAGTTAATTAGTTTACTGTGCCTTAATACCGATGCACATGTAGATGGTGACACTTACCTGCAGAGATAATTAATTAGTCTACTCTGCAGTAAAGTGCACATGTAGATGCACCCACTGGGCACATCTACATGAGATGCTACTGCACAGTCATTACTGTTCTTTTATTTAGTATTTCTATTGGATGCTTATCTTGGGATCCTATGACCCCAGCTGACTTCCTGCCCTTTGGGCAGGGGACTGGACTCGATGATCTCCCAAGGTCCCTTCCAGCCCTAATGTCTATGAAATCTATGAAATCTATTAGCAAGTACTAATTAAAGCTCAGTAACTGAAGTTACTGCACAGTAGTGCTAGCGAATATCTTTTAGGTGACTCTGCTGCACAGTAGTCTAATAAAACTTTGCAGTATGTATTAGCACTGTCCATGCTGTGACATGCTCCTGTGCAATATTTTTGGCTACTGCGCGATCAGTGTCTTGTGTAGACACACCCACTTAGTGCCAAACTGCACTGCATGTTCCAGCAGTATATCAGTAACAGTGCTGAGATCTCTTTCATTACACTGTCCAGTGATACACGCCTGTATTTTCATCATATATAGAAAAAAAATCCTGCCATTTGATGTGATGTTGTTCTTTTTCAAGTAGTTTAAAATGTCACATAGCAAATCTGAAAACAGAACCTAGATAATCTGAGCATGTACATACTGGGCATTGTATCTATCAAAGTCACATTGCCTTTAGAACTTTGTCATTGATTCAGTATATATTTACAAATCATATATCTGATTATTATATTAATGAAACAAATGATCCGAAATGCATAGTACTGGATTAGGAATCAGAAATTGTGCAAGTGCACTTCCGTCAATAACTGCTGTAACATCCACTATGCATAAAGTCTGAAAAGATATCCATTCCATTTAAAGAAACCAAATAAAGGCTAGAATTATTTTAATTAGATTTTCTATTTTACTTGTTTTGTAACCACTTCTTTTTTAACTTCCTGTTATTTCCTGTACCATGCTGTGATAGTGCTTTCTTAAGAACCAGAGTCAAAATAAGCCAGCTGTGCTGAACAGGTGTGTAACAAGGGAATAGTTTATTATAAAGTAAAGATCTGGTAAAGGAAAATAATATTCCTTACTTGTTTCTGGTTTTGAGTATTTGAAACCTCTTCTTTCTAATAGGTCCTTTAAGATCACTAACTCATAACCTATAAAAAATCAGCCGCTGACATGAAGATTAAGTGTTCTGCAAATTACCCATTTACCATATAATCCTGAAAAACTTCTTAGCTCTTTAAAGGGGTATAGGTTGTAGCCATGTTGGTTAAAGGACACAGGAAGGCTTTCACTTAACAAGCCTTTGTTGTAAAGTTTGGAATTTGCTTTGCTTTGCACCTATTTGTCCAAGAAAAATACTTATAGATGGAAGGAGTTGAAATTCGGATGCTATACAGAATGAAAATGCTCAACTGTCTTCCTTAACCTCTATTTCCTAATCTGTGTATGTGTGTGTTTTGCACATGTGTGTGTATATATATATTTAAGATTAACACCTAGAATAGAGAAGCCTTAAAGGGTTTTGACACTTATTTCTTTTGATATTATTTATTTATTCATTTCAATTTTAAAAACACAGCTATCGAAGCTCAGTCAGTTCTTTTGCCCTCTACTTCATAAATCAAAAATCACTTCATAAAATAAAAAAGGCCTGTCTATAAGTATTTCTACCTTTAATGTAGGCCTTCCTTAAGAGGAAAAAAAAATAAATTTTTTTTATTGCTCATAGAAAACAAATAAACTGCCAGTAATTCACTCTCTCTTTTATCTTGAAAGAGTACCAGTGATAATGCTTCTGTTGACCTTAATCATGAGTTTATATCACGCAAAAGGACATAAAAAAACTAGAACTCTTGGTTCCAAAATGATACCTTTTATTAGACCAACTGGGAAATGGCAAGAAAATTGTCCTTTTCTGCCAGCTTTCGGGATCAAAGTCCCTTCATCAGGCTCTGGGAAAACTGTAGAAGGTACAAGATGGTAAAACGTCCCCATAGGTAGAAAATAAACTTCATTTTTGCACAGAGGAAGCTGGAGATGGAAGGCTGTCCCTCTGGGTCCATGAGAGTGTCTTTGTGAGCTGTGTTGAGTAGCTCTTTGATGTGTTGATCAGATAGAATTTCTTCTCTGTCAGCAGGGAGGTAAAAAAAAAATTCCCTGTTGTATCAGGCAAAAGCAGTCTTTCAGGTAACTTGGAACTTTATAGTTTAAAATTTGAATTCCACTTAGGGGCATATGACAAGCCAGGGTTGATTCCAGAAGTTAAACCATAGTCCTCCAGCATCCCAGCCTGCTCTCTGGGCTGGCCTGCACTCTCTGCTCCAGAGCAGGGATGGCCCCACCCTCTGCTCTCTAACCTGAGCAGGGACAGGAAGTGGCAAGACACTGGCTAGCATAGCCCTGTTAAGGTAAAGAGGGCAGGGAGGGGGTTAATTCTTCCCTCCTTCCCTTCCTTTCTCACCACAACCAGGGTCTGCCTGTCTGCAGGGCAGCAGAGGGGAGGAGGCTGTGGTGGTAGCCCCTGGGGCTGGCAGACCCCAGCTGCAGGGCAGAAGGGATGCAGGGAGAAATTAACCCTTCTCCCTGCCCCCTTCACCTTAATGGGGCCATGCCAGGATGGTTGTCCTGTATGGCAGGGAGCGGGGCTCTTTTTCATGCTGGGGGGGATTCTTCCCTTTCCTCCCCTGCCTCCTCCCCCCACAGTGGGGGTGCTCCATGCAATAATGGAGGGGGACTCCTCCTCTTCCCCCTTCCCTCCCACCACTGCAGGATGAGGGGAGGAAGGGGGTGCCCACCCCAAAGGAGACTCTACCCATCCTCCCCTCTCATGGGGCAGGGAAAGGGGCTCTGTTCAGTGCTGGGACTCTTCCACCTCCTCCTCCCCACCCCCACTGCTGCAGGTTGGAGACGGGGACTGTGCAGGGTACCCTGGCCTGCCCTGGCCCAGTCAGGATTTGAGGAGTGGGTGTAACTGAGCTACAGCTGCCAGGGGTGGCCCTGCTGCCACAGCCTGAGCCATCCTTGTTCAGCCCCAGCCAAGACAGCTGCATAGTGGAGCTGGGCCAGGCCATGGGGGCGGGGCCACCCCGGCAGCTGTCTCAGTTATAGTCATTCCCCACACCCCAGCTGGGCTGGGCCAGGCTGGGCAGAGCTGCACAGAACCTCCCATCCCCACTGCATGGAGGGGGAAGAGTACCCTCCAGCACTGAACAGAGCCCCGCTCCCCACCCCGTGGCAGTGGGGGAGGAGTGGGGGGGGAAGAGTCCCACTCTGGGGAGAAGCCCCACAAGCCCCCCTCCTCACCCTATGGTGGTGGGGGTGAAGAGGAAGAGCCCCCTCGGCATTGAACAGAGCCCCCCTCCCTGCCCCACAGTAGTGAGGGAGAGGGAGGAGTTCCCCTCTGGGGCTGGCCAGTGCTGTGTTCTGGGATTGCACCTGGCTGTCAGGGAGCCCCAGGGGTGGGCAGAGCTCTCCCTGCCTCCTCCTGCCCCGCCACAGTGGTCTGGTCATGTTCCCTCCTCCCGCCCCACCACAGTGGTCTGGTCATGTTCCCTCCTCCCGCCCCACCACAGTGGTCTGGTCATGCTCCCTCCTCCCCCACTCTCTGAACCCTGCAGACCAAGGTCAGGGTTTAAACCATCCTCTGTTACTCAGGCCTGTCCAGGCCTGGCCACATGCCTCCTTCCTCCCTCCCCTCGGCTAAGCTTCCTTGTGGAAGGGAGAGCTGCTCTAGTGTCCCCAGGCTTCTGGCCTGAGCCACTGCAGGCATGTGCCTGCATTTCTGGAATGGAAAGAGAATGTCTATCCACTTGCAAACCAGTTCAATCTCTGCAGGTTAGATTCATATGCAAAGATTGAGTCAATTCAGGCTTGGGCTTTTTTGAATGTCTCTCTAGCCCTGGTGTTGTTCTAATATGCTCTCACACGGCATCTAAAAAGTTGGCCACACTTTCTGTATTCATTTCAGCTTCTATTCAGTCCCAACATAAAGTTCTACCTGGAGGTGACAAATGCTTAGGTAGTGTTAATAGGGTGCAAATTAAGGGAAAAATATATATAGTGGCCATGACCAGAAGAAAAACTGCTCTTGCTATCTGAGGAGTGGCTTAAGATCTAACAATCCCAAATTGTGTGCATGTTTTGCAAGTGGACATCACTTCCTCACTGAGTACTGATAAATACTTTGTCACCACCAGTGCTATGTAAGTTTTATCTCATTCAAGCCCAAAATTTGTGTAGGAGAGGATAATTTGTTCCACTGCTCTGGCTGAAATGCATGATAGAGACACAGAGCTGGAAGTCAGCCCATTTCTCCTCTTTACCCTTCTATCAGCTTCATACACACATAAAACAAGACAGGTTACAGTACTGGCCCCTTGTACCTTCCTGCAGAAGAAAGCCTTGTTCAAATTCCTGAGTTCTCTCTTAAAAAGTAATAAAGGAGAGTATCTCCTGCCACTCTTCTCATGGGAAAGAAATGAGTTAATAAATCTCATGATCAACTGATTCAATAGTGTGCATGAGTCCTTGGATATATGCACACTACCCTTTCAGGTACCTGGTAACATTACATGTAAACCCGAACATGGATGCATGGGCACACTTGTTGTAACATCCAAACTTAGCCCTTTCTGGGCTTTCAACAACTGCCCACTCACAAAATATTTGTTCATAAACAAATTTATTGGAGATAAATGTACACCTCTACAGGGAAAGTCTCACAGAGCTCATTCAATTCTACTCCTCTTTGGTAGTTCATATTTCTAAACCATTTGTGTGTAACGGAAGATAGGAGTAGCTCAAATACCTAATCTACCTGGTTCATGGTGGCTGCAAGTGTGGAGGGGGAATCTTGGGGGAAGCAAAATTCCTTAATATGTCTTCTCAGCCTGGTGCCAATAATTGAACCACAAAGCACACAAATGCATTTCCTACATGAAGAATTCCGCAATTAGTGCTTATGACTGAAGCTCCTCCTTTCCTGTGCCCTGATCTTGGGGCTATAATTTGATCCTTGCTTTGTTTTGCATACAGACCTGTTCCTCTTCTCTCACAATCTCTAAATAAGAAACCTTATTTTTTCCTTTACATCTGGCCCATTTAAGGGAACTTTTGCTCTGTTAATGTTCAAGAATGAATGACTAGCCCAAGGACACTGGCCCTCTTCCCTCTGTTTACCAGGGCTATCCCTTTTTCAGCCTGTTTTTCCTGCTGTCTCTCAGTGGGCATATCTACTCATGCATTAATGCACTTTTCCTAATGCACATTAAATGTAGTACCTCCAATATGAGGTACTAAATGCGCATTAGGTGACGCTTAATGCTCAGTAGCCTATTCCACTATGCATTGGCGTATTAGCATGGTTTTTTACGTGCCACTTTAATGTGCAGTGGAATAGGCTACTGCACATTAAAGAACACATCTAGACGTGCCCAGTGACTGCTTGTTTAGTTCCCATAGTTCTCCAGCCACTCTTTTCCCAGCTACAGCTTCCTTCTTACCCAAAGGCCTTTAGAAGAGTTTGACTTCTCTTGGCCTCTCTTTCTAGTCATAGGATTGCCTTTTTCTCCCAGCCCCACCAGTTTCCTCCCTTATTGGAAGCTAATCTGCTCTCAGGCCTGATGCAGACCAGCACACTTATCTCCTCCAGATTCTTCCTGCAAGAATTTATCAAGTCCTGCTGCCTTCCCTCTACACCCACCTCAGAGATTGCTGCCTCCAGCTTTTCAGCTCACTCACCACCCTCTGCATATCACTCTCTCTTCCTGTGTAGTAAGGGAACCCTATAATAGCACTGCACGGTTCATTACAATATTGCCATACTCAATCAAAAACATTCCACTTGAACAGAAAATCCAAGTAAGACAAAGAACAGAGTTGTGTAACAGAAAAGAGATGTTGAAAAATGATCAGTGATGTGGGTTCAATATAATTTCTCCCAATAAATCTAAACTTCAGATACATATTTTCTTCCCTTAAAATTCATGAGCAAAACATAATATTCTGTGATAATAAGCATTCCACACTTTCTGACATATAGCAAGACAGTTAAAGTATTTTATCCTGTACTACACATGTAGTTAAATTTAACTTATGATGTTTATATAAGTACATCTTTTGTGCTAAACTCACACATAAATAATGTCTGTAAACTGTGCAAATATTGCAGATTATTAGATATTACTTTGTTAATGTAAGAAATGCCCAGTGAAGGCAAACAACCTTTAGTTCAGGTGTTCCCAAATTGTGGCACATGTATGCCTGGGAATTCACAAGTCATCTCTGGAGGGTATGTGAAAGAAATTGTGTAATGGCAGATTTGATTTTCATTATAATATTATTTGGCATTTACCGGGTTAAAATGTAAAACATTTGCTGGTAGGGGTACATGGACAGCTGATAAATCTGGAAGGGGGTACACAATAAGAAAATGTTTGGGAACCTCTGCTTTAGTGATTACAAGGGTAAAATAGGAAAAATACCAAATAAGACTTTAAAATCCAGTTAATCCAATCTGGCATCACAAACACTAAAATATACTTTAATCATATTTATATGGTTATTGTGCCACAGGGCAAAGTTAAAATTATTTGGATGCTTTAAGCAGGCCTTCCTTATCCTAGCATATGTAGGTTTATTTTAATGTAACCTGTATTCTGAATATTTCTGGGTTATAATGTCTGATTTGGGGATAATTACTTTGTTTTCACTTTAGAAGCCAAACCCCATTTAATGTAGTTTTTTGTTTCTTGTTAAGTGTACCTTTTGATAAATGGATCATATTTTATATTTGCTACTATTTGCTTGAATCTTAGAAAAAAGCTTAATGAATATTTTCCAGATCTGAAATTAATGTTTGCTAAACTATGAGAAATCATGGAATGAGAGAGAAAATGAAGGAGATAAACAACATTTATATGCCTTACTTAGGTAACCTTGTAGAAGACCTACAACTTCCTGTTAAAGGTCATTTATAATTGAGGGATTCCTGAAACTAAACAATTAGATGCAATAACATTTGTTCAAAGTCGAGAGAGAAATGGCAAATTGCCACATTCTTAAAATCATGTAATTGAGTGAAATCTGGAATTTAATACCTCAGCAGATGACAAGTTCAAGGATGACCCTGTTTTACAAAAGCCCAGTTGGAACGCATGAAGCCATCTGATTTTGAGTTTTCATGTGAAACATTTTAGAGCAGCAGGATTAACGAATGGATGAGAATGTGTCCTTGGATTAGAATGCATTCCTAAAGAATGAGAATAAGAAATATGAGAAATATTAAAAAGAAAACAAATGCAGCATTGTTAATTTCTTGCTCTGTGACTGAAACACTTGTAACTGAGTGTCCAGAATATGACTTCAGTAGTGGTTCATTTTCTCATAATGCACCTGCATGCAATGGAAACAGTTGTAAACAGTACATGATTCTGCTAAGAGATGGAAAAGACCATAAACTGCCATTAAATGTTGCTTAGTCCTCCATAAATGCTAGTAGATTCCTCTCCTGGAACTAACAAGATAATACATTTAAGTCTTCTCACATTTCAAATCCAGAGCATAGAGTTTTCTGCTAAGAACAGGTCTTTGTAAATATATGTACAGTATTCTACAGCCCATACTCTAATTTTAAGTGAAACTTAATGTTACAGCAGACAGTTCTTTATCTTCATCTTAAGTTTTTTAGTTTATTTCATATAAGGATAGTTGAACACAGTGATCAGGGGGAAAAAATAGATTTCTGCTCTATTTATAAAAAAAAAAAAAAGAAAGCCAAGTCAAGAAAAGCCAAAGTTGTCTGAATTGTGAACCCAGACTAAGTTCACAGTTAAACTCAACAAGTGCACCAGCTGTTCCATTAGATAATTCCTTGGCCAAAGATCACTCTTGTAATAAGAATGAAAATGTTCACACTCTAAAATGACAAAGCATAACTACTGAAAAAGAGAATTATTGCAAATATTCAAGATGCCCACAAAGCTAACTTTTTCCCATTACTATATCTGCATTCCAACCCAGAAAATAAACCATTAGCATGCTGTGGACCCTGTGGAAGTGAAATATAAGCAAGAGTGTTAACAGTAAAATGACCTAAGTGAGAACATAAGGACGCTTATCCTTTCAATGAAAGGTAGCTGCTTTATTAAACCTGTGAGTGGAGGATTTGATGTCACATCTAAACATTTTTATAAAACTCAATCCTGTCTGGGAATATAATTAATCTCTTTCTTAAGGAGTCCACAGGCCTGATTCCACTGGAGTCTGTCCATTGAAACAAGCCTTATGTTTATATCAGGTTAGAAGTGCCTACTGCCCCACTTCTCAAGGTCTGTTTCTTTGGAAACACTCTAAAACCATGTACAGAAGATCCAGGGGAGGGACAAGAGAAGTTATGGCATCATTGGCAGTCCATGACAAAAACACAGGTGGGTGTGTTGATAAACATGTTCAGCCTGCAGCTGCTGCTAGTGTGATGGGAAAAATGCCGTTCTAGGGATTAGGAATATATTGCAATCATGCCAGCCAAAACATGCATGACAGTTGAAGAAGAGAAGAGATATCTAAATGGTAAAAATAATACAATAGGTTTGTTCATTTGTTTCTACATTACAACAGTTTCTTAAATTCTCAGTTTTTCCTGATGAATGTACGAAAAACAGCTACAATTCAAACTTTAACTCACCTTTTCCTTAAATAGTAAGAGAGTAAATGATTTCATTTCTGCTTGGAACCAGTTGGTTAGGCCAGAGTATTTACCCTTTACTCATTGTTTAGTAGAAATATACAACAAAAAAGTAGTTCCCCTGTCTTAAATGAGAACCCTCACAGAGTAAGGTGCTACTCAGCAGCGTAAAGATGTCAGAATCTGGCCCATAGCATTTAGAAATAAAACATGTACTCTCTAATTTTTTACCACTGATGGCATTTCATACCACAATATGATATGCATAGCTGACATAAAGTAATACTATATCAACATTTTTCAAGCAGAATGTATTTGATGTGTTCTTTTCCAAGGCAGATGTTTTCCAGATATGCTGTTGTCACTCATTAAGATAGTAAGACTTGTGTGAGTTATGATATGGTAAATACTGTATATGCCAGCTCATCCATAAAATCTTTGGATTTCTCAGATAATTCTTTCTCTTGCTTTGCTTTAATCACTTCAATATGACCAGTTTCCTTGTGAATGGATGAGGGTTTTTACTTATGCCAGTAAGACAATGAGCAGTTAAAGAGAAACAAACAAGCAGTTTGTATCTGGAACTTGTTTTTGTTTAACTTTTTATCTAAAATATCTCTCATTGAATCCCATATCATTACTAACCTATGTCTAGGAGGGGAAGGGAAATGTAACTGTCACTTCAGAATCCTATCTGGATCCTACAATACTTTGAATGGTAAAATTAGCTTGAATTTACTGTTTACTCACTGGCATACAGCACCCACTGACTCAGTGCTCCTAAGGTGTGATTTTTTTAGTTTGCTTTGTAATAGGTGCTGTTGTTTGCCAATCTAGTGCAGAAACAGACTTCATCCCGCATACCATATAATTTTGAAACCCCTAATCATTGCCAGTCCTACTCAGGCAAAAGTCAGAAAATGGACCATATAATCTGTCCCAGTCTTCATCTTTTCTACTTTACCTATAGGAGAAAGACCTTCATCGTGAGGGATTCCCTCGGCATGGGTTTGTGCCCAGTAAGTCAGTTAATACATCTTCACCATCCATTTGTGGTGTGCTAACCTAAAGAGCATGGCTGGAGTGTACTTACATGCCTCAGTGTTCCCAGGAAATGGGAGTAGGTGCAGAAATCCTCAAACTTGTTCAAATCTACATCAGGATGAAACTGAAATAGCTTCAGACCCACAAAGCCGCCAATGGGCCCCTTGTTCCTGAACTCAATTACTTGAGGACTACAGAACTGGGATGTTCACCAACCTCCACAGCTTTCTCAAGAGTAGAGAAAAGATTACATTTATGCTGGGTTTAGCTAACTAATCCCATCTACTCAACTCAACTCCTTTTCCTAATGTGGATACAGAATAACACCATTAGTTCCGTTTAAGTGGGGTACATTATGGGACACTAGTGAAGTGTGACCTAAATTGACTGCCAATTCAAAATAGAGTTCACCAGGCCCTAGCCCCAGATGTAGGAAAATCTCATCTCCCACATAATTTCTGCTTCCCTAGATCCAACAGTCTCCCTGATTCCCATTTGGTTATCCCCGTTACACTCAATGACAGTCACCACTCTACCCCTCCAAGTGACCTGCTTATACACCATGCCCCAACCTTTCCTGTAACTGCTCCTGCTTCCATGAGAATTCCTAAAGTTTAGAAAATTTTCCAAGGAAAATTTGGGACATTGGTATCTATGGAGGAACATATCTGTAGTGTCAGAGTCAAAAGATGTATGCAACTCTTCATCTTGAACTATATCTTGATAGAAGTATGAAGGCTGGTTCAAGTTTAATAGCACCTAGTACTATAGGATATGGCCAATGACTAGATGTTCAGGGCCAGATTCTATTTAATCTATTAGATGCATAAGAGAAGTTAGGTGCCTATGTGTGATTGTATTCCATTCTACTCAAGTCTCTCCTCACTACTTTTTTGTGACTCAGTCTTAACAGTGAGGGGATGATGGGTTACAAAAGCAGATGAATTAATGGATTTTTCAGGACTTGAACAGGTTAGCATAGAATCACCCCAGATGCCTAAATCCACTTAGACATCTAGTAGGGGGAATAGCATCTTACCCTTCAATGCTATGATAAAAATAACAAGGATTGGTTATATATTGGTTTGTAGCTCTAAAGTAGCTTAAGAAGCTTTTTGCATACACTTTTTAAAGGATGGAACAAAATTTTATCTTAATTTTCTGTAGGATTTGAAGAGTTAGAGAAGATAGAACATATAGTGGAACACCACTCCCCCCCCCACACAGTTTCAGTTTGCAAAACAAAGATTAAAACAAAAGATTTTACAAAAACTAAATCAGTCTATTTTTTTCTGTCTATGCATTTCTTTTGAATTTAAGTGGCTGCTCTTCACTCTGTATTTTGAGTTTGACTATAGTTTGGTAGGATAAGTCACATAAAAGAAATCACATGTCTTCTTCCAGATCTCTAAATTTCATAGCTCAGCAGACAGTACTGTAACTTAATTGATTTCTCTGTATCATCTGGAAAAGTAAAGGGAAAATATCTTTTCATCCATATAGTATGGGGAACAAGCAGGAGGAACTTGCCCTCCTGCTAGGTACCACAAACCCAGACATAGTGGGGCTCACTGAAACTTGGTGGGATCCAATACATGACTGGGCAGTAAACATCAAGGGCTACAGGCTGTATAGATGAGATAGAATATGGAGAAAAGGTGGGGGTGTGGTGCTCTACATCAAAGAGCAATACACATCCTCAGCAAGCAGCACTGGGTCTGAGGTAGGACAGACTGAGGTGCTCTGGGTCAGAATACAAGGGGGTTGGGGGGCAGGGACCTAATGGTGGGGGTCTACTATAGGCCACCTAACCAGAGGGAAGAGCTGGACTGGGAATTCTCAGGTCAGCTCGCGGAGGCAGTCAAGTCAAGGGATGTGGTCATCAGGGGTGACCTAAACTATCCAGACATCTGCTGGGAAGAAGAGTCAGCCAGGTCTGAATGCTTACATAGGTTCCTAGCTGAATTACAGGACCTCCATCTAACCCAGGAGGTGCACAGTCCCACCAGGGGAAATGCCATGTTGGACCTGGTCCTGGCCACAGGCGACAACCTGGCGAGGGGACTGTGGGTGCTCGACCACCTGGGCGATAGCGATCATCACCTATTGGAATTCACCATCCAGTGCAGGGTGGCAAAGGCCTGCAGCAAGGCAGCAGCCCTGGACTTCAGGAGGGTGGATTTCAATGAGGTAAGGAGACTAGTCAGGGAGGCACTGAGGTCCTGGAGGGAAGGGGAGTTGGGAGTTCAAGAGGAGTGGTCGTTCCTTAAGGAGATGATACTCCAAGTGCAAAGGGTGACAATCTCCATGTGGATCAAAGGGGGCAAAACCACTCAAAAGCCCCCATGACTCACCAAAATCTTCCAGGAATGTCTCAAAGCCAAAAAGGAGGCATACACCCAATGGAATGGAGGGGGTCTCCCCAAGGAGTAGTATACCTCCATTCCTCGGGATTGTAGGGGGGCTGTTAGGAAGGCTAAGGCAGAGATGGAACAGGGACTAGTGACCCGGATCAAGGATAACAAGAAGTCCTTTTTTAAATACATAGGGGGTAAAAAGAAGGTACCAAGTAGCGTGGGGCCTCTGCAGGACATGCTTGGTAATCTGGTGGTAGCACCAGGTGACAAAACTAATCTCTTTAACAGTTGCTTTTCTTCCATTGCTGAGCAGGGACATCCCCACTGGGAATCCAGACAGAACCAGAGGAGGCACAGTCAGGCCCAGAGTCAGTGAGGACCTAGTTGGGGAACTTCTGAAGTGACTAGACGTGTTCATATCAGCAGATCCTGACAATCTCTGTCCCAAAGTGCTGAGGAAATGGGAAGAAGTCATAGCAGGACCCATGGCACAACTTTATGAGCACTCATGGTGCTCTGGCAAGGTGCCAGAGGACTGGAAAAGGGCCAATGTGGTCCCCATTTTCAAAAAAGGGAGGAAAGTGGACCCAGGAAACTATAGGCCCGTTAGTCTTACCTCGGTCCTGGGGAAGATCTTTGAGAAAATTATCAAGGAGCACATCTGCAAGGGAGTGGCAGGGGAGATTATGCTTAGAGGCAACCAACATGGGTTCATTGGAGGCAGATCCTGTCAGACCAGCCTGGTTGCCTTCTATGACCAGGTCACAAAAGCCCTGGACACAGGTGTCGCAGTGGACATAGTCTTTCTGGACTTTAGGAAGGCCTTTGACACTGTCTCTCACCCCATCCTCATTAAAAAATTAGGCGACTGTGGTGTTGATGCCTACACAGTCAGATGGGTTGCAAATTGGCTGGAGGGTCACACTCAGACAGTGGTGGTGGATAGGTCATTTTTGATCTGGAGGGATGTGGGCAGTGGAGTTCCTGAGGGCTCAGTCCTTGGGCCCCCACTGTTCAATATCTTCATCGACAACTTGGACAAGGGGGTCAAAAGCACCTTGTTCAAGTTTGCAGATGACACTAAGATGTGGGGAGAAGTGAGCACGCTAGAAGAGAGGGACAGGCTACAACTAGATCTGGACAGGTTACAGAGGTGGGCAGATGAGAATAAGATGGGTTTCAATAAGGACAAGTGCAAGAAATTGCACCTGGGGAGGAAAAACCAGCAGCATACCAACAGGCTGGGGAACTCCCTTCTTGTCAGAACAGGCAGAAAAGGATCTTGGAGTTACTATTGATTCCAAGATGAACATGGGCCACCAATGTGGGGACACGGTCAGGAAGGCTAACCACACCTTGTCATGCATCCATAGATGCATCACAAGCAGGTCCAAGGAGGTGATCCTCCCCCTCTATGCAAGATTGGTCAGGTCGCAGCTGGAGTACTGCATCCAGTTCTGGGCACTGCACTTCAGGAGGGATGTGGACAACATGGAGAGGGTCCAAAGGAGGGCCACTCACATGATCAGGGAGCAACAGTGTAGAAGAGACTATGGGACCTGAAACATGGGACATGAGAAGAGACTATGGGACCTGAAACTGTTCAGCCTACACAAAAAAAAGGCTGAGAGGGGATCTGGTGGCCCCCTACAAACTTGCCAAGGGGGACCAGCAGGCAATGGGAGAGTCCCTGTTCCCCCGAGCACTACTGGGAGTTGCAAGGAATAACAACCATAAGCTGACTGAGATTAGGTTCAGGCTGGGAGCCTTCTCATGTCAAAACCCTAACCATGGAGGTACAGCCACTCAGACAGTTGCAGACCATCATTCATTCAGTGTTAGAGGGATGCAAGACCTTGCAAATGATACAAGTTCTGCCATATCTTGCATTACTATGCAAACCTTTGTGTTACACCAATATGAGAGACAAGTGCTTTGGAGCAAGTCTGGGGACCTGGTGGTTATATCCAATTCCTATTCAGAATGGTGCCCAGAATGCAAACCCCTTATTTCCTCGGGAAAAAAGGCACCCTTAAGGGGGTACGTACACATGAGATCAGTAGGGTCAGGGATGAAAACTATGAGTATGTTCCCAACCCTATAGTATTGGCAGGGAGGGTTTGGGCCCCCAGATCCCCCACTAGGTGGGTAACTCATTCTGGGAAACTCTTAGACCCTAGAGGGTGTGAACAATGGGGATGCCATGAGTGGATGTGCTACCGTGAAAATTTCCTGATGGATCCCTGTCATCTACACCAGGAAAGTGAAGGAGATTGTGTATTAGATGGAATCTTTAATCAGACTACAGTGGTGCTTATGTGTCGCTTCACAACTCCAGTAACTTGAAATGACAGAAATGTCTCCCATGCTCCGGTTAGAGAATGCTGTTGTAATGCTACTGCTGTAGAAAGTGGGGGGCACATCTATGCACAGCCTACTTACTCCTGGTCTTTAGCCCTAGCAAGGGTCTTCCCGGTAAATTAGACAATGTAATTAGGCCCTTCCTGGGAGGCTGTCTACCAACAACTGGGGAAATTGGAGAAGATGATTAACAGTTATGCCATTGCTTTAAGCAGAGAAAAGCAAGCAAGCTTGCACATAATATACCAAAAGGGTAAACTCTAAAAATTGACAGCAGAATTGGATTCGGTGTCTGGACACCATTGGTACAACATTTTCCTCAAATATAGCCCCACATAGACAGGGTTAATGAATTTTGTGTTGCATCCAATAGTTATAGTTTTGTTGTGCATCATTATCTTATTTTTTATGTGTATGCTTACCTGCTATGCCTGAAGACTATATTGGCAGGTAAAGGGTTTGACAAATTATGTTGACATCTATGTCACCCTGCAAAATTTTGATCAGCATGAATACATGCAGATGCAACCAGTCAGGGAGGGATTGTGAGGCCCATCCTGAGAAGGATTCTGGGAGGAGGCCAAGCTGACACCCTGAAGGGGGGCTCAGCTTCATGGAACCCAGAGGCCACAGGATAATGACCTAATGCATCTGCTGATCTATTGAAAATCAGAAAAGGGGACTGCTTTCAGTAACTAATGACTCTGGAAAAGTACCATAAATAAAGGGAACTATGGAAAAGGGAACTGCAGCAAGGCCCGAGGTGACCCTGCTTAGCAACACACAATGAGGCTTGCTTTAATCCGTAAAAGGTGATAAGGCTAGAACCTTTGTGCGATTGGAGGATCTCATGGGGTTGGGACAGCGAAAGGTATAAAGGTCATAAAAACAAAGCCTTGGGTGGAACTACTTCAGGGAGGACAAGGCTGAGGACCTGATAAAGGAGGTAGTCTCGCCACCCTGGACACAGGGTGGGGTTCCTGAGATCTAGCAGGTAATATACGGGATAGGTTGTGGAGTGCCTTTCCTCCAGCCCGATGCGCTAGCAGTTTTTAAGCATGCTACAGTAATAATTTGGTGTGTTTATACTGCTTTCTTTGCAATAAAGAGTTTTAACTGGGTTTTACCTTGGTGTGTAACTTGTGGGTTTCTAACCTTCCCCCTTGGGAAGGGAGGGAGCCCCTACACTGATGAAGCCTATTCAGGAATGACAAGCTCTACTGCAGCTCAGATATGTGTTTCCATGTGGGGTGGGTGATGCTAGGTTCTTGATTTGGTCTGAGACATGCTGTTTCTGCTGCTCCTGCTTTTCCATCTCCTGTTGTTGTCAGGAGGTTTCAAAGCACTGAGTTCCCTGCAGCAGACTCTTCCTCCATTTGAGGCATGTCTGGGGTAACCCTCTAAGGCCAGGGTCCCCACCTTCCTGATGTTCTACATTCACATGCTTTTAGGAAGGAACTGTAGAATGACACCGTCACCTACCTCAGCTGCTTTTCTCTCACCTGATCTGTCTTGATGGAACTTCTGATTATTGGGAGTTGGAAGAAAAGTGAGATATTTTCTCCAAGTCCTCCCAGCAATTCTTCTTCTGGGGCTCCTCCTACCCTTCCACCCTACCTTTACCACCACTTAGGATGGTACACATCTTCGCGACCCTATCAATTATGCACTTGTTGGTAGGGGAATATGTCCTCCTAACCAAAGGATCAATTCATTCAAACACCATAAATCCTTCAACTTGAATCATGTCCCGAGATGTTGAGGATCCACCCCACCCCACTAATTCATTGAAGGATTCGTAGACAAAAATAACTTGTTCCAGTTCATGGAGCAATAATTTCAGTTGATTCTCTTACAAGCTCATGGCATGAATCAATTTAAGCAGCTTTCTGCCAACACTTTTCAGTTTATCAATTGGACAGAAATCGGTAATGAAATCAACTTTAATTCAGTCCCGTTTAGTGGGATTCTAGGCCATCATTTCTCCCCCCCCCCCACTTTTGTGCTCTAATCAATTGATGTCAGTCCCTTGAAGATCTGTGTAGTAATCAACTTAAATCAATCTTACTGGGCTGTTACACTGCCCTCACACCCCTGAGACAGGTCTGACATGTTCTCCGTTGTTCACCAGGTAAGAGTCCAAGGCCTTCAGTAATCAGAAACAAAAGAAAAAATAGAACCAGAGAAAACCAAATAAGCTTTGCTTGAAAGAGGCAAGGCTCCTTTCAGATTCACAGTCCCAGGTAACTGCTGCTGCTTTCATTTTCCTCACTCTGCTGCCTGTGAGCCGATGCCTTCACTGCCTGGACATCCTGGTTTAATCCTCGTGTCTTTTGTTGCAGATTGGAGTGTTGATCCACCGACTACCCTGGTCAGTGGGTTCATTCACTCTTCTGCTGCCATCTGCAAGGAAGACCTCTGGCTCCTCTTCTCTGCACCAGCTTGGGTCCTCTCCTGACTGCCCCATTTGGGGACCAGAAATATAGTTCTTCAGGCTCCCTTAACCAATCCAGAGGGAGCAGGAACTCTGGAAACATGTCTTCTTCTCCCTTGCAACAGTTGGAGGTGTCTCCATACCTGCAGTGAGCACTTTTCCCACTTACGGTACTGGACATTTCCCCAATCTCCCTCTTAATCTCTCACAGGGCAGTCCTGAATGATACTCTCCCACAAATTGACATCAATGTTACATTTTTTTTAAAGTTGGCCTTAAGACATCCCTAAAGCACTTTCTTTGGCCTCCTCTTGAGTGTACACCTCAGCTGAACTGGGAAAATAAAACTTGCTTTGGGAGTCTGGAGTTGGACACCCAGATAACATGGCCAGTCTAATTAAGTTGATGTTGGATGATCATTGCCTCAATACTCATGGTATTTGCTTGCAGGATTTGCTAAAATTGGTGCATCTGTCTTCACACTGGATTTGGAGGATCTGCTGTGGACAGCACTGATCATACTTCAACAACTTTAGATGTCTTCTGTACATTGTCCATGTCTCAGCTCTGTACAACAAGGTAGGGATCAGGACTGCTTGATAAACCATGAGACTGATTTTGATGTAGCATTTTTGAACACCCATTTCTTCAGGTGTCCAAAGGCTGCACTTGCACATTTGAGATCTTGGATTTCTTCATTGATGTCAGCCTTCTGTGTTAGATAGCTTCTGAGGTGTGGGAAATACTCGATGTTCTCCAGAGTCTCACTGTGGATCTGGATTACTGCAGCTAAGGACTGTTCATTAGGAGCTTGTTGGTGGATCTCCTTAGTCTTCTGAATGTTAAGCATCAATCCCAGTGTCTTTAAACCTCAGTAAAGACAATGACAATTGCCTGAAGGTCTGCTTCCAAGTGAGCACACACTACATCATCATCAGCGTACTGGAGCTCAGTGGTTGAGATTGGGATGGTCTTGGTTTTGGCTCAGAGTCAGCTAAAGTTGAGCAGCTTACTGTTCATTTCGGTAGTTTAGCTTCACTCCAGCTGAAAGTTTGTTGGTGGTCAGGTGTAGCATTGTGGCAAGGAATATTGAGAAAAATGTTAGAGCAATGATGCAGCTTTGCTAAACTCCCATTTTAACCTCAAAGGGATCTGTGATAGATTCATTACTAAGAACCACCACTTGCAACTGGCATGGAGCAGGCAGAGAAGGTTGATAAATTTTGGTGGAAATCCATACCTAAGGTACATCCATCCTCACCTAGGCTACAGACAGACCACCTGTTTTATTCCTATTTGAGTATTTTGTCTCACAGCAAACTGCAGACCTTACAAAGGGACAAGCCCATTGTCTCACATTAAGTGCCTGTGAAGTATCTGAATTGACACGTTGTCTGGGATCTATCATGGCTAACTCAACTGTCCCACATCTGTTTTGACACTAGTCAAAACTTGGAATAATCAGCCCCAGATTAAACTGGTCATTTGTTTTTAGCCCTAGACTTAACTACCTAAATCAGGAAGCAGAGCTCACCTTTTACCCAGTAACCTAGTTGCAGGAATTGATGTGGATGTTATCTACTTGAATTTTAAGAAGGCCTTCAATACGGTATCTCATCAAATTCCTATAGATAAACTGAGTGACCGTGACATAGAAGATTACACTGTCAGGTGGGTGGCAAATTGGCTTAGGGGTCACATCCAGAGAGTGGCGGTGGATGGATCGGTATTGACCTGGAAAGATGTGAGCAGTAGAGTCCGACAAGTCTCAGTCCTTGGACCGGTGCTGTTCAATGTCCTCAGCAGTGACTTGGATAAGGGCATGAAAAGCACTCTGTCCAAATTCACAGATGATGCCAAATGATGAGGTAAAGTGAACGCATCAGAGGGTAGGGAATGAGTCCAGGTGGATCTGGACAAATTGGAAAAGTGGACAGAACAGAATAGAATGCAGTTCAACAAGGAAAAATGCAAGGTCCTGCACCTAGGGAGAAGAAATCACCAGCACAACTGCAAGCTGAGGGAGGATCTTCTCAGCAGCACGGCAGTGGAAAGGGATCTTGGAGTCACTGTTGACTTCAAGATGAACATAAGTCATCAGTGTGACAAAGTGATCAGTAAAGATAACCACACTTCATCATGCATTAGCAGGTGCATAACAAACAGGTACAAGGAGGTAATACTTCCTCTTTATGTGGCATTGGTCAGGCCACAGTTGGAGTACTGTGTCCAGTTTTGGGCACCACACTTGAAGAGGGATGTGGACAACCTCAAGAAGGTTCAGAGGTGGGCCACTCATATGGTTAGGGGCCTACAGCCTCCACAAGAGAAGACTGAGAGGTGATATTGTGGCCGCCTACAAATTCATTGGGGGGGACAGCAAGGAACAGGAGACACTCTGTTTACCTGGGCACCCCTTAGAGTAACTAGAAAGAACAGCCACAGACTGATGGAGAGCAGATTTAAGTTAGACATCAGGAAGAACTTGTTTATGGGGAGGGTTGCCAGAATCTGGAATGGGCTTCCAAGGGAGGTGATGCTCTCCCTACCTTGGGGGTCTTTAAGAGGAGGCTAGACATACATCTGGCTGCGGTCATCTGACCCCAATACTCTTTCCTGTGCAGGGCAGGGGGTCAGACTCGTTGATCTGCTAAGGTTCCTTCTGACCCAAACATCTATGAATCTGCAGCAGAGACTTGAAGGAGATTTTGAATGGACTTCTCAGAGCCTTTGAGGAACTAAGGGATGAGTGGCAAAAGAAGTAAAAGTTCCACAAAACCTCATAGCCAATGAACCAAGCTTTATTTCCCCTTTATACATCTATGTTGCACAAACTTAGCTGCACTAACTAAAAGATATAACAAAGAACCTTGCCTGCCTAACTACAATGTCTGGCATTTATACAGTTTGGATTCTATTTCTACCCATAGCTGAATAGGATCACCATCTAGAAATATGTCCCAGAAGTAAAGCAGAGGAAATAGGGCATTCCACTGTTTAACTCAATGGGAGTTTAACTTGACTAGGGAGCAAGAGACCCATGTTCTAGTCCAGTCCCTGCCCCTCCCCACCCCACGTCCTGCCTGCCTTCACCACACACACAGCTGGGAGTTTGAACATGGATCTCTCTGGAGAAAATCGCTTGAGGCACCAGGTCATGGGACAGGCATTTCCCAGAAAATTCCTAAAGACCTCCTCTTGGAGCTGGCCATTGAACCTTGCACTTAATGGCTGCCTATACATGTGTTTGGTGGGGGAGTGGGAGGTTTAATTAGAGCAGTTCCAGACAGACACTCTAATTAAAATGGCTCACCATCATGTGTATTAAGCCTCCACACATTTCAAAATGGCCATGGGATGCATTATCTAAAGCTCATTCAACAAGATTTAGGTAAAGTGCCCATGTGGCCATTTGAAAACACATGGCGGCTTAATACTTGTGACAGTGAGGCTATGCTGGAGTATGCTAATTAAAATGTGTAACAAAGTCAATTGATTAAAAAGTGTTCCAACTAGAATGTAAATGAGCATGTCTATAGGTACCCAATGTTTATTGGATAAAGTAGATAAACAGTAGTGGGATACTTTCTGACCCATTGGGAAAAGGGGCTAAGGCCCAAATCTCTGGCAGCATCCATCTCACTAAGCTACTTTCTATCTAGCTAATTCTTCTTTTCCTGGCCTCTTATATATTTCCTTCCTACCCCATGAGTCACCTCTAAGAGTAAAGCTTGGAAGTGCTCTGGGCAAGTGGTATCTGAGAAAGCACCTCCCAGCATCAAATACCCACTAGTAGTGTTTTCTTTTTTTTTTTGTGATGAAGGTTTTAGGAATTACCTTGTACGTGCCTGGGCAATTCTGTTCTACCCTGGTTCTTACATAGGCATAGTGCTGCCTACTGAACATGCTCAGAAGGGCAACACAAGATGAGTGTAGCTGCAGAGGATCTAAACAGCGTAGAAGTGCCAAACATTGCAAATTACATTACTACATAACTGCTACTTAGGTTTGTAGAAGTGAAAATAGCATTTAACCCTATAAATTTGCTGGCACTGATATCATTCCAGGCTCTTCCCTCAGAATAGACGCCAGGATGAATATTACTGAATCCTTGGTCACCAATACACAAGAACATGTTTAAAAAGCAGCACTATGTTACATCAATTTGTTGTACAACAGTGGAGTGTGTTATAGTGCAGCTCCAAAAGTGTTTCAGGAATTCCTGATGAGAAATACAGCATTTCAGAGTTACAACTTATTGGAGGAAAAGAAAGCTGTTTCATTGTAATATTTGAAGCTGATTTTTACTGAATGGATCATAACCATAACAGAATGGTAGGACTTAACTTTTCTCAAAATCTTTTCTTGTGGGATATAATTCACATTCCTAACTTAATTCATATCTTTAATCACACTTAATGCCTATTTGCAGTCACAGGGCGCACAAACCCACCAAACTATGTATCTGAAACAGATAAAGCTACAAGAACTCCGTATCTTGCTATAGGCTTCCATGAAGGTTTGGGTTTTTTTTATGATGGGTGCATCTACATGAGACACTACAGCACAATTGCAATGAGCTATTGCACTGTAGTTCATTGCCACCACACAAGAGTGTTATCAGGCACAGTAGCTTGTTGCTATTGCACAGTAGCATTGGAAAAAAAATGTGTGGTAACGGTACTGTGCAATACCGCTGGTTACTACGCAGTCATTTAGTAATTGCTTATACAAATATTTGCTTATGCGGCAAACTGCACAAGTGTTACTGTACTGTCATTTAGTACTTGCATATGTAAATACTAAATGACTGCAAAGTAACACCTGCGCGGTCTGCCACTCATGTAGATCCAGATAATGTGTACCAAACATAGGATACAACGGGCATGTCTACCCATGCGTTTCAGTGTGCTTAAATTTAATGTGCAATAAGCGGGTTTAGACAGGCATCTACATGTACAGGCATTAAGGCGCATTAACAGTGTGTGTACACTGACTAAAGTTAGTCCCAAGTCAGTCGACATACATAGTGTTAATGCGCTTTAATGCATCTGCACGTTCATTAATTCATTAATGCGCATTAATTCATGCCTAAATTTGATACCTGCATTTGCAGACGCGCCCAGTGTTTCCTACAGCACCGAAGATCAAGCTGAGTCTATAAGCACATGTTTATAGGTACTATAGTTGTTAGTATTTGTTAGGAATGCTGTACCTAACAGACAAAAATAGTTGCAGAGGGGGATGGTGTAGAGAGGAAAAGAGAGTTTTGCTTTGGGAGCTTGAGTTATTTAAAAAAATGAAATAATCTGATTCACTGTAATTTAAATGTTTAAGTTTGAAAATAAAACATTTAAACCTGAATCTTCAGTAGTGAAAGCAATATTTTTTGCCTGGTTCTTTTGGCACACATCTGGCAGGCAGGTGTATGTTCTCAATATCTGGATTCAGCACCATGTCTCAGAACAGTCTGTCAAAGTATTTAATCACTGTCGGTATTGTCAGGCTCCATGTCATCCTCAAAGCAAAATGTTAAGGGTATTATGTTATATTTATTTTTCATCTTAACTTTTCAGTATGTTCATCTGCTGAACTTTCCAAGTGTCTCCGCTTCCTGGTGCATTATTAGTGATCAAGTGTAGTATCCTCAGAGTAAACACTAGATGGTGGACAAGTCAAATACAGACAAAAACGTATTATAGGAAAAGCTACAATATTCAGCCTCTTTCTCAATTACTTAAATGGTCTTCATGAGTTGGCAATTTAACTCTATCACTTTCACACCTGTAGTATTATGATCTTTGCAATAATGCTTTCAAGGATCTGGAATTGTTAAGAGAATGAGTGGATTTATAAAAATAGCTATTAGGATGGACTAACGTATGAAAAAATGCTTCTTCTCATACCACTGAAATCAATTCATGTGCATGGAATAAAACTGAAGTTCTAAGAGTATCAGGTATGGTGTTATGTATATCAGTCCTATTTGAAATAGCTTTAGACCTGGTCTTTCAAAAATAACAAGAATTGAAGAGTGGGTTCACTACCCTCTTCTTCTGTTCAGTTTACATCTATAAAAGGGTGATTTGCTGTAAATGTCCTCCACTTGAGTGTACTTACATATATCTGTATACCCACTTTGTATACAGTCACCTACATGCAAACACAGCAGGTGAGTGCACACAAATTAAATCACCTACACATGGAGGGTTTAATGTACAAATAGTGTGTGCACTTGGCTGTGTTTATGGATGAAGCTGGGCAACCACATGTGAAAGCCTCAGTGAAAATCATTCAATGTTTGAAGTTTAACTAAGCCTATTCATACATTGAGTACTGTTCACTGCTTTCTAGCTGTTTACAGTAAGAGAGCTAACCTACATGAAGGAGCTAAACTTTAACTAAAGACCTCATATTTTGCCATGGAATACAGTGTTGTGGAGGTGATCACCTCTTTGACTACAGGGTTCTGGAAGTCAGTAATATAAAATCCTCAGATATTACATTAGTTATTCACCAAGTCATGACCACATCATGCATGAAATTATAAATAATTTTAACGATTACTTTTGTCATAATCACTGTACATGAGTTTGCCATACATATATTAAGAAATCTCATTTAGAACTTAAATGTGTTACCCTTTAAAGACTCTTTTGTGTTTAGTCAACATCTTACCAAGATCTGTACATTTATTTTATTTGTATTCCAAAAAAAATAACAATATATTATAAACACCGCATGACATTAATTTTCCTGACATTAATTTTCAGAGACAAAACTTCTCATATGTTATTTCTTTCTGTCATTTAGATTGATGGATTTGTCCTTTCTAAAACTAAGTATCACACAACTGCCTGTTAATAGCAAGTTATCAACAAGCCCTTCCCTGAGTCAATAGCCTTTTTGCAATATAACCAAATAAACTCACTTCAGGTTTGTGCGTCGTCAAATTTGAGTTGGCTTAAAAATTCTATTTGTTATTTCATCCCAAGTATTTGTGCCCCAGGTCATTCCTACCAAATATGCTGAAGGGTCTTTATTACTCCACACCCTTTCCAGCACTTATGAACGCCCTCTTTTCTAAGTTTAATATTTTCCTTAGCTTAAATGGCATGAGGTACTATTGACAATTTTTCCAGATGGTTCCACAAATATACAAGGTTTTGGTGTTTTGCCAGTTTTTTCCCTTTGTGCCCAAGTAATACCTGTTTTTTTAATTCTTTCATCAGGAAAAGTATTTTCTATACTTTTTAGTTAGTATTCATTATACTATGTGGAGAGCTTTCCTGTAATTAGTTTTTATCCTTGTTAATGATCTCCTGAAACTTGAGCTTCCTGAATGAGAACTGATACAGTGCTTTAAATGCAAACAAACCAAACCTGGTACACTAATATTCCCCATGAGTATTTTGGTGGTATTAATTTCCATCATTTTATCATTATGGAGTAGTTGGCTAATGGCTATATATCCTTTTTGTTTCTCCTGTATTGGATTAGATAACCCCAGTAGAAATTCTGGATGTTAGCAGGGAGAAAAAGGACTTTTTATATAAATCAAATTCTCTATGTCAACTGTCACTGTGACTTGTCAGATCCTCCCATCCCCCCCAAATCTTTAAGGCTGAACAAAAACCAGTGCACTAAATATATATTAAAAAGTTTGCTTTTCAATTTCTGCCCATTCTTTTACTGAAGTCTCCATTATAACATGGTAATATGCTGAGCTGTCAAATAGTAAGTTATTAAATTCAGTACTTCAAATCCCATTTCCTGAGTGGGTCTACAGAGAGTTTTTTCATTTGCCCTTAAGAACCTATTGTCTCTGTCAAGAACATGAGAAATATATGAAAAATGTGTGTGACTAGCTTTTCCCTACGCTCATTTTTGCATTATTACTTACTGGCTATGAGAAGGTTGATTTCCTTCTACTACCCTTGAGATACAACAAGAAACTATTGAAGGGGCCACTAGTTTTTAATGACTGCTGGCCATGGGCTCCCTTTGAATATTTCTATTCTGACCACAATCCCTCTCGTACTTGCACTGGGGCGTGTGACAAAAATTGAAACAGCATGAATGGAACTTGAGAAAAGAAATGAGATGCTGTGGTACAGGAATCAGAATCCTGCCTTCCTAGCTGATTTGGGCATGATGTGTCTACTAGACTACAGCAATGAAGAGAGAAACTGACTGTTACTTTAAGAGGAGAAGCAGTCCAGCCATTGAGCTCTGCAGCCTAAGCAGCAGGGAGCAGTTGTTAGGAGAACAGGGCTAATGAAACAATTAGCAGCCAGCCCAGGCAGTCACCTGACCAGATGTAGGCAAGGCCCTAGGTGCATATAAACCTGGGGCTTGAGCTGTCAAGTCAATCTAGCCTTGTTCACTGCAGGATTAGGAGCTCCTGTCCAGGAGAAAGCACCCAGGGACACTGGTCAGATTGCTTTGCTGTTCACAGGGAGACTTACACCCAAGGAGCTCACAAGGAGCCAGGCTGGAAGGTATGCAGGCCCAAGAATGCAACAAGGTTTGCCTTCTTAAAGGGTCTGCTTTTGCTTATGCTATAGCCCAGGGGCTTATGTTATGTTACTGTTTCTACTGGTGGACTGGGATGAGGGTATAAGAGAAGGTGGAGGCCTTGTTACTGCCCAGGGGGCACTCGACTGCCTTGAGCCCAGGCAGGGGCAGGCTTAGGGCTTGATCCCTTATTGAGCCCAGAGCAGCACCAGAGAGGGCACAGCCACAGGGGGGGCCAGGGGGCCAGTGACTGAAAGGGACAAATGAAGCTAGTGCCTCAAAGTCAGGTCTAATTTCAGTGAGCCTAGGCTAGAAGGCCTAGCTAAACTGAAAGAGAAGAGGCCAAAGCCCAAACAGAGGGACAACATACATGTGACACATGTGAGGCATGGGGCGTGGAAAAGGGGAGGATTTGAAGCCACACAATTAGCCCTTAAGGCTTTGAGTGCCCTGCTGGGCACAGCCAACTACAGAGGCCCAGCCAGGAGCCTGGGACCAGTGTGATTGAGGTCCATGGGCAGTCTCTTCATTTATTTACATTACCATTAAGGCACGGCAGGAGAGACAGGACGGCACTCTAGGGGCAGATTGAGGTGCGGTCGCGAAGCTACCAGGGGCCCTGGGCATGTTACACTGACAAACAAGAGGAGAGATTCATTTAGGTTTTGCTTTACTGTTCTTGGCCAATGTCCCTAACAAATTCAACTGACTGATGAAAAATATCTTTTTTGAAAAACCTATTCTGTGTCACTGCAAACATTAGATGGTTGCATGGGCTTCATGCTCAGCAGCACTTCCGCTTTCCTCCTCTCCCCACTTGCTGCCACTACTGCCCGACCACTCCTGCCCTTCTGCAGCCAGGGATGAGGCTGGGAGCAGCTGCACAGGAAGCAAGGCTTATTGGTGGTTGGATTTCCCGCTCCCTAGGAATATCCAGGGAGACTAGGCAGGGAGTTGTCCATCTTCACCACTGCTGCTTACTCGTAGCTTCTCTTGTTAGGGAAAGTGACAGAAATAAAAGTAGCTAGTCAGTTCTTGGTGACTTTGGATAATAATCACATTCTGGGAATGGCTGGGTTCTCACACTTCTTTAGAATTGAAATATGCTTATTAAGGTCATTATTGTGGGTTTTCCCCCTACGTTTTAAGTTGGGATCATTTGGCAAGTTACTTTTTGCTCAACTCAGTGGGTGCTTTTGACTTAACTGCACTGTGGCTTCACTGAAAGATGCTAACAGCGTGTTTGAAATTGCCTTTCAGAGTTTCCAGGCATACATTAAAAAGAGGAAACATCAGGTGGTGGTAAATGGTGTCACCACTACAGGGCTTCACATGTAATGGATACATCAAAGTACTTCTCTCTCATGCTTTTGAACAAACATATGAATTTTCTTGATGAAATGATTTTGAAACACTGGTTACAGTTGCTAATAGCAGATAATGTCTCTTGCCTGGTGGAACCTATATAGTCAATCACTGTTTTGGAAAAGGTGTGGAGCTATCTCCTTTTGTGCAAAAAAGAAAAGTTTTGTTCTTTATTATAATATTACAAAAAAGCTTATCTAACCTTCATGCTCCTACTTGTTAAGATGCTCTCTTCAAAATAGCCAAATCAAGTTACTTTTGATCATGCATTTCCCTTTAAAGTCCTGTGTTAGACATGATGTAAGACTTAAGCCTAGTGTAGTAACGTAGTTAAAAGCTATTTGGGTTTTCACAGGTCTCTCAGTTGGACTCCCCTGTTCTTTTCTGCTTGTTCAGAATGCAATAACAATAGCAAGACATACTACTCACTTTAGTTGTCAAACAGAAAATATTCTATTTATTATTGCATTGCCAGTGGCTACCAAAATTCCAAGGACTTGAATACTTTTTTCTTTTTACCCATATTCTACTACCATCCTTGGAAGCACATAACCTAAGAACATTCTATGTGGTATAAGATAATAAAATACCTGTTGTATCCAGCGACCACTGAATTCTGTGTAGAATTGGAGTAACTTCTCTCCAGCTATCATGGGAATGAATTCATTTCTGTTCATTAGAAGCTGCATTGTTCAGATCTCGTATTTACTGGTGAGCATTTTTACTGGAAGTCTCACTGGCTGATGTTCTGAGCAAGTGCTAATTAATGTTAGCAAGGGCTGAACCAAATGTACAGTAAAAACCATCATAACGGTTCCAACAGAAAGGTAGAGCATTAAATGAATTAGCTCTTTCTGTTCTTAAGTCTTTTTATTGACCAATAGATGTAATGTTCATATTCATTTAAAGAAAATCTCCAAAAACCAAATGCATTTTTGTAGCATTTATAATTAACATAAAATTGTAGCCAACAGTGTTTGCTCATTTAACAAGCCAAGTGGAAGTTGTCCAAGGTCAATAAAGACCTGGCCATGTAGAATGCTTCCAGGCTGATAACAGTAAATACATAAGTTAGCTAAAGCAAGTAAAAGTATTTCTCTCTACATTTTGCCGGTCTGTATGTTTTTTAAATATAGTTTCTAATTCCATGTTTTAATTACTTTTCATCTCTTTCTTTGGGAATAAGAGTGCTACTTTGTTTGCTTTCCATTTCCATGTGCTTATTCAACCCTCAAAATGAATATTAAATTTATTTTGACTTAAAACCACCTAAATCATTTTGGTTTAGAGTCTATCAGTGAGATTAGGTTTCGACTTGTACTGTCAGAACTCATCTTGGTCTGGCTAAATTGTGTGCCATATCATAGTTTTAATAAAGTGACAACAAATGTTTAATTGATCTTTTTTCTGTTTACCATCCAGAGTTTTCTCAGATGAATTGAACTGTGATTAATTTGCCCAGAACACTGCTGTTTTGTACTAAAATTAGATAAGGGCACTTTCTGATTTCCTTGTATGTTAAAGAGCTTTCTTTGATTTATCATCTACTGTTAGAAACATATGTTAAATCTGTCTTAATTAGGTTGCTTAATAGCGGTCAAAGTGCCTGTGGGAAATTTCAGATGCCTGAAACTATTTTTTAAATACCCAACTGGGCAGGCAGTTTGGCTATCTCTGCATTGCTATTAGACAGAAATACCAAAAAAAGGATTCAATAAGGATAAAACTATAATTCCCAACACATCATTTTATAAGTTCAGGAAGACGATGGTATGTTAGAGACTTTAAAGAAAGTATCGGAAAGAAAAAATCTACAAAGATTTTTTTGAAAGAATCAGGGCTGATCTTTAAGACCTCCTTTCTTTTGTTTTGCAGCTTTTATTTACTCACTTATAAAGAAAATTGTTAATTTTCATTTTCTCCTGTGGATTGGGGTTATGAACATACAAATGTGATGCGTACACACAGTTTGAGTCCATATTTCAGCTTTACCTTTCTACTTGCGTTGTTTATTTTCCTTGTATAAAATAAACAAAGATAATGCTGCCAGTATCTACACCAAAGAAAGGTAATGTTTTTTTGTAATGATCACATCACTGCTAAGTTGCTGGCACATTTTTTTCCAGCAAACTAGCTTATGTCCTGTCAGTCATATATTAGTTTGAAATTTTTCTCCTCCTCTAACCAGTCCCCAAATTGCAGCAAAACACTGACAAGCAGTCTGTAGGATAACGTTCCCTTGCTGGTTTACAGCAGCCTGAGAACAATAGAACAGAAGTCTTGTTAGCCATGGGGGGAAGCACAACAATTTGGATGGATGTTGACATCTCATGACGAGGTGTTGTTGTATCTCCTTGTGGTGACAAGATGGAGCCATGGGCAAAGAAAGTAAGTGGGAGAAGAAATGTACCTGAAAACCATTCATGTCACTGAGCAGGCATTGTCACAAGCAAACTATGTTTGAAGTGTGTAGAGCTGTATTTTCTTTTGCTTTAAGCTTTAAATGTGAGTAATGAGAAAATGGGATGAACTGTTTTGTGCCACTCAGAAGACCAACCAGCTGCACTGTTAAATCAAATAATTAATTAATTAATCAATCAATTAATGTTACAACATACCTAAGGTGAAAAAAGCAGATAGTAACTTTCGTGCCAAACCATGGAAAGGCCTGATCTCTACTATTTGCATTCAAGGAAGTAAAAATATAGAAATTATTATATTGCTAATGGCACTTTCATCTTATAAAAGACCAATTATTAGAATAAAAGAAGTATAGCAAGTAAGGCTTGAGGGAATTTTGCAACTGACATTAGTAGAAACAGAGTACAATGGAACAGTCCATTTTCACCTTGAAATGGGCAATAGAGTTTACTGCAAGGCTTTCTGGAGTCATTTTGGTCATTTCTGGAAAAAGGAATACTAAGATTAATCCAATGTAAAAGTTTTGCTTATCAGTAGAGCATGTATCTTTGCATGCATTTGTTTCATGAATCATGTTATTCAGTATAGATCTCTTTACATAGCAGCAGGCACACAAGCCTCTGCTAAGCAGATCTGTGAAAGATCTTCCATACAACAAAATGTCTACCCACAGCCCAGTTTTGAAGATCACAAGTTTTGGTTTCATGCAAAATGTAAGAGCCAAACCCTAGGATTTTTGTATTTATCTTAATCTTATCAACTAACCATCAGTAAATTGACTGATTATCTATGGAGTCCAGTTTAATAGCAGTTTAATTCTATTGATTTCAGGGAAATTACTTCTATTTTATGCTGGGTAAGAAGGAAAGGAGAATAAGGACCCTGATCCTCAATTTGTATAAATCATCGCAGCTCTTCAGAGACTATGGTTATATGACATTTTATACCAGCTCAGGAGCTTGCCTAGTCAATTCACTATTTCTTACATATAGAATAGACATTTGAAATACACTGTATGCATGGCCCTTGCAAGATGGTTTCAGCTCTTTTGTTTAGATTTAGATAAGTGACAGATCTAATAAAATACTTTATGATGTGCAAATATTTTCCAATGCTAGCACTAGTTTTATCCTTATCCAAAATATAAACACTGGAGGACTGAAGAAACTGTCATAAAACCATGCTTTTCAGCTAACAGTGCAGTTAAATGTAGTTTTTCAAATGCTGAATTGGCATATGTACATTAAAAGTAAAGAAAAAAGCAAGTTCTATTCATTTTAATTCATAACATATTGCAATTACTAATTATTAATGTTTAATTCAGCACCATCAGATGGTTAAAATCTGTACAGGGTCAAATCCTGACTTCTGCTAGACTCACAATAGACAGTGAGATATCACACACACCACAGACAGAATTAAACCCACTCCACAGAATAAAAAATAGGGATCAAATTCTTTACCACATAGATTTAAGAGCTTATATTCAGCTGGTAAAGATGTCAGGGCAGGGTGAAATAGTTTGGGAACTGTCTCCTACAAGTCTGAGAGTTATTATTTGAATTCAGACTATCTTTTTTAAAAGGAAAATGAATATGCTTTATAAAATAGAGATGAGGATTCCTTGATTAAATGTTTGCTGTCTGAGCCCCGGCTCTAATAGTTGTTTGTATCTGTTAAAGTGGATTTAAATATTGCTCAGGCGTATCTATATGTGACGCTATGTCACTGTAGCGACATGCTACGATGATGAAGCGTCCAGAGGTGTCTACATGTGACCAGCAGCTACTTTACCATAGTGGCGCGCTCCCCCATTATAGTGCACTTCTACGGTAAAGTAGCTGCTAAAAATAACATGCACCATGTGTACAGCACAGTATGGGTAGTTACTGTGATGGCAAAAGCATGGTGTGCTTTGGTACTTCCAAAAGGAAGTACTAAAGCATGGCACAGTAACAACATCAGCATAGAGCAATGTATAGATGTGCCCCTTGTGATTCAGAGGTAGATTTTTTTTAATGCAGCCATTTCAATCAGCTGATTTTGTAGGTCTCAGTCTTGGAACTTGTTCCCAGGGATTGATGCAGGCACAGAGCAGGACCCTGAGAACCCAGACTTTGAGGACTCTCTACTCATGGACACCTTCACTGAAGTCAGTATGTCTTTGTGCAAGCATCTGCCTGTTTGGACCACCTTCAACAAGCAATACACAGCACCTATACAATCATGTCCCCATTCTGGTTGCGAAGGCTAAGAACCATCATGACATAAGTATTATGTAATAATAGACCCTTGCAACTCTGCTTGTATCAGATTATAATTCAAACTGCCATACATAGTCATGGTTTCTATTTCTATATATTTCTATATATAACTCAAAAATCTCTATGCCATATATTAAATATTAAGACCATCTCAAGAAGTAATTAATTTGAAAAGCATTTTTGTCACTTAAGTCTAAAACTTATTCTAGAATTATATCAGGATTCCACAGTTAAGGTTTTATTTTTATACTTAAAAAGTGGGAATCAAGTTTTTTTGGTTTTAAAAATGTAGCATATTCTTCCCAGGATTACATTGCTTATTCTTTTGAGTCCAGTATTAAATTTGTGAAAATACTTAATGAGTATGTTCACTTAATGGGTCTGTCTACATATGTGCAGTAATTACTGTGCAGTAGATTAGTCTAATGTGCCATTTTCTAGTACCTCTATATGCAGGTACTATGAATTGACACATTAAACTAATGCACCAAAGCACAAATTAACACATTAAACTGATGAGCCAAAGCACACCTGTAGGTGCTAACCAGAACCAAATTGCTAGGCAGTAGGAGGCCACAGGGGATGGGGAGGGCTATTCTGGTTGTGTGGGAGGCTGCCTCCCAGCCACATAGATATCAGGAACCCATCCAATCTCCATACAGCTGGCAAGCAGCTGCCCAGCAGCCAGAGCAGCTCTTCCTCACCCTGGGGAGGTTAAAAGCAGCCCCCCTGCCAGTTTGGGGCTAGTACCCAAAGGAGCTTGGATCTCATCCTGGCTGCTGCAGTGTGGCAGTTCAGGGCAGGAGCAGTTCTAGCCTAAACTGCTCCTGCTGGGTGCATGTTCAAATGTGTGTGGGGCTGCAGTTTAATGTGCCTGAATTTTCTGCGCAGGAAATTCAGGTGCATTAATGCATGTGTAGACGCACCCAATGAACATGTAAAGAAAGCCTTTTAAAGGCAGTTTTTAGTCATCTGCTCTAGTAGAACTCACATGAAGAATTAGCTGGGTTGAATTTATGCCCTGGGTACATTATTTCATTACAATACGTAGGATTATGCTGTAGGGGATCAGGCTCTGGTCCTGAAAAGATTTATGCATATGTAGAAATTTCAGTCAGTTATCCTTCATAGGACTGGACCTTAATGCTCAGGTTCATAATCTTATAGGAATATTTTGGGTTTGTAGAAAAGCCTGAAAGCCCATGCCTCCAATCAGTCAGAGACATGTGGGGCAGTCCCGATTTGACGTAGCTTGTTCTGAGCCACTGGTATAACCCAAGGTTTATGGTACATGTCATGGGTAGGAAGGGATAGGAATAGAGTACACTATGTTCTTCAGTTAATATGCTAATATAAATACATAGGAGATGTGTAGAACCAGCCTAAGAGTTAAATACTTCCTTTCTGGACCTTCTTTTCTCACAGCTATGCCTACTCCTTCCTTGGTGCATTTGTTAATTCACCCTTGGCTTTTAATATATGAAAGCCCTGGCAACTACCTTTATTAGTCTGTGCAGGGGTCAAAAGTGAGTGCCCCATCCACATGATGGTACATTCACCTCATGGTGATGCCTCAAGCATACCTAAGGGTTTTGAATACAGCCTAGCACCAAGATAACAATACATGTATGGGGCAATCCAGTTATGTCACTGTATCAAGCCTTGGTAGTCAAGAAATGAGGAAGGTTAACAGTTGTGAGCCTGGGGAACAAAAACTGCTCCTCCCAAAATGTAAGCATTAATACCACCATGAAAAGTTTTCAAAGCTATGACTTTGAAAGATAGACCCAAGTCATCTGATTTCAGACTGCATAGTATGATGGGGAAAGGCTGATATTAAAAAGATATTGATCTCCATATAGCCTAAGTGCTTTCCAGTTCTTTAAAATTTTTATTGTCAAGGTTACATTAGGTAAAAGCCATTACTATCATATCGGCTATCACTAGGTCAAGTGATAAAGTGGTACAAGTGATAAAAACTGGTCTCTGTGAATCTGAAAGCAGAGGTATTCTAGGTGCTATTGTAATGCAAATACATTTTGATAGTGTAATCTGTTTGTAAAGCTTCTTTATGTGGTTGCCCATTACTGTGGTATCTAGCTTCCCTGAAGATTTCTGCACTGAAGAAAATGGTAGAAAAATGCATCTAACAACTGTGGTTGCAGGCAATTGGGTGAGCACAGATTCCTTGTGAACTACTCCCTGTGCTCAAATCGTAACCCTAAGGGCCAGCTTGAATTTTACACCTTTATCATTTTGTGCATCGATTTTTTTTCTCCCCATCCTGCTTTGTAACTGAGTAACAAGGTTCATCAGCCTGAACGGAGAGCCTCAACAGTAGGAAGCCCTTGTGGAGGCACTTAACTGCTCTGCTCTAGTCCATCGGACGTGTGTGCTGGAGCACCGAAGTAGAGAAGGCGCTGGGGCGGTGTTATCTTCCCCATCTCTCCAGTTCTGCTCTGGTGGGCAGCGCTCAAACTGAAACACGAGGAGCAGAGTAACTATTGTTTCCTCCTGCCTGCTGTTTGCTTGTTATCCCAGCAAATTCGTTCCAGGAGAAGGAATAAAGTGCAGACCTAATAACTTCTTATGTCCTGGTCATTTTAGTAAAAGACGATCAGCCCCATTGAAGCTTCATTTCAGTGATCGCGATTCCTGTAGAAATTCTTTATTGCTCTGTGTGTGTGTGTGTG
>NW_017728886.1:213849405-213855016 GCF_001723895.1 Crocodylus porosus | reverse complement strand
GAGAGAGAGAGAGAGGGAGAGAGAGGGAGAGAAAGTAATAAAAGTGCCCTCCTCCCAGCCCCAAGCTGATTGACAAAATGAGCAGAATCCGTGTTCTCACACCACAAGGTATCTATTACATGAGAACTTTCTTCTGGCGCCAGGAGGTATTTAGAGAGTTTGCTTGGCTATTCCACAGGGGAAAGTGTGCTGAAAGTTAGGGATACCTGAGCAAAACTGACTAGTAGCCAGACTCTGGGGGAAAGCAATAAGCTTTAGCAATTAATAACGTCTCATTTTCTTCCCCAGGTTATTACATCTGAAACTATGGGGGGATGAATAAAACAAAACGAATTAAGTCTGCAAAGCAAATGACACGGTGCAAGGCGATTAACACACTGAGCAGTGTTTAATGGCTGTGTTTTCATGAGCTGCTTGGAAGCCAGCCCTTGCTGCTTTTTTATTTTAAACTCATTTTCCCGCTGTATTCCTAATCGGTAGATCCAAGTAAAGGAAGAGGTCGTTCATTAGTTTGGCCGAGCGGCGTGTATGTTAAGGATTTTAAAGCTCCCTGTGCGTACAACCCCAGGCAGACAGATGAATAGGTAACCCGTGTGCGAGGTGCCCTGTGCTGTGGAAGCAGCAATAGAGAGCGAGCTGTATTCCTGGACTCGTAGGAGATGCGGGTTGGGAGGGACCGCAGGAGGGCATCTAGTCCAACCCCCTGCTCAAAGCAGGGCCATCCCCAACCAGATCATCCCAGCCAGGGCTTTGTCTACCCGGGTCTTCAAAACCTCCAAGGATCTTGGAAGTCTTAAAAACCTCGGGGTCTTAAAAACCTTCCACAACCTCTCTGGATACCTGTTCCAGCGCGTTACTACCGTCCTCATGAGAGCGTTTTTCCTGATATCTAATCTGGTCATATCCAAAGGGGGGTTTATGGTTGTTTGTTGATGTTACATTTGTACACAAATATATATATTCAATATTAGTTATGTTTATGTTATTATTTATATATGTATGTATGTATGCATGCATACGTGTGTGTGTGTGTATTCAATTTTAACTACTTGGGGGGAAGTGATCAGGGAGTAAACTTCCCTAATTCATAGGATAGTAGGAAATTATTAACCATTGCCACCCAAGTAGTTATACTGAATATATTCCATCCATCCATCTATCTATCTATCCATCTATCTATCTAATTCTAGATTATCTCCATGACTTCTTGGCCTCTTGAAGGCTCAGATCAAGTGTAGTAAAAACTCAGTCTATATCTATATATCTCTAGTTAACACTGAATATTTTTATTTGTGTACAAACGTACGCCCCCCCCCCCGCAACCCAAGAGCATCAGGCGGAGCAGCACCAGCCGGGCAGTCCGGCAGGCGCTGCCATCCTGCCCGCGGCCCGGGAGGGCAGGGAAGGTTTGGCCGGGGAAGAAGCCCTCTGGGCCGGTCGCCTCTCTCTTCCCCGCATCCTTCCTCCGGGCACGCCTGGAGCGAGGGAGGCTCTGAAAGCTGTGGCTCCCGCTCCTGTTTCCCTCCGGAAAAGGAGGCCGGTCAGTTCGTTGTGTCTTGCCTCGGGTTTCGCTTGCGATTGCTGTCTCCGGGCCCGGGTGAAGGTGCCCGGCTCGTGCCCTGGCTGTGCAGCCTTGCCCTGGCTCCTCCACGTGGCCGTGGGAAGGCTGGTACATGATGGCCCTTCGCTTCCTCTGGCCAGGCCGGGGCTGGAGGGCAGGGGCGGGGGCGGTGCCCAGTGTCTGCGATGCCTACACAAGGCAGGTCGCAAGGCGACAGGCGGTGCGTGTATGGGTGGGTGTTTGTGTGCGGCGGGGCACTACATCCCGCTCTAAATTGCCCAGAATACTTGCCTCCTTTTTGATGTAACGCTCAGGATGTCTCTTGCCCGGGAAGAGCCGGGCTGCGAACAGCGCTTTCCCCAGCCCGGGGGCCCGGGGGCCGTCGCCGCGCTCCTGGCTTTCAGCTGGGAAGATCAGGACTGAGAGCTTCGGGTTGCCTCTCGCACCCACTGCCAGCGCCAGCCTCGCCGGCATGTCACCATTTCCGACTGAATTCAGAGCTCATAATGAACCCCCTGCCTTGCGCCTGTATACAGAGCTCGCCCGGAGCGGAGAGCTGGACGCTTCGTAACTTGCGGGACACCCTGCAAGCACCACCGCCCCCAGGAAAACATATGGGGTCGCGGTAGATTTCACATGCATCTTTCACCCCGATTTCATTGCTTCACAGGCACGAAAATAATCCGGGATTCCATCCAAAATGGCCCTGATGTTCCTCCCGCATGGGCGCAGGGCATCGCTGTGTGTCCGCTCCCCTGCCTCAGTCATCACCATTTGTCCGTATTGCTCCCAACACAGTTAAGAAACCAAAGGGGAAAGAAAGCCTACCCACACCCTGCCTCCTTCCACTGACATAACCCTTCATGCTGTCAAAACATTTCTTTTGCCCACAAATATCTGCTTAGCTTTAAGGATGTTCGGACAAGGTGGAGAGCCCAGCGGAGAGCAGCGAAAATGGTTGGGAGGCCGGGACATGTGTTTTATGATTTAGGAGGAGAGGCGGAGGGGACTGGGTGTATTTAGTTTGGAGAAGAGAAGAGGGAGGGAGGATATGATAGCAGCATTTCACTACCTGAAGGGTGATTACAGAAAGGATGGGGCTAGACTGTTCTCGGTGGTGGCAGATGACAGAACAAGGAGCAAGGGTCTCAAGTTGCAGCAAGGGAAGTTGAGGTTGAATATTAGGAAAAACTTTCTCACCAGGAGGGTGTTGAAGCACTGGGCAGTTACCCAGAGAGGTGGTGGAATCTCCCTCCTCGGAAGTTTTTAAAACCTGGCTTGATAAAGCCTTGTCTGGGATGATCTAGGTGGGGATGGTCCTGCTTTGAGCAGGGGGTTGTACTAGATGCCCTCCTGCGGTCCCTGCCAACCCTGATTTTCTCTGATTCGGTGATTTAACAGCAATCGTTAGTCAATTATGTCACCAACGAAACCTCTTGGATCTCTGGGTCGGTGAGAGCCTCTTGCCCTGCCTTCTGCCTAGTTGCTGGCAGCCTGGAGGAAGAAGCTGAATGGAGTTTCTAAGCCAGGCCCCGAGTTTTGGTAAAGGCCAAGGACCCAAACTCAGCTCTGGAGGGGGCTGTTTCTTCTTCTAGGTAATGCAGAAAATGCCCTAAGAAAAACAGACGTGGAGGCACACTTCATATATAAAACTGGCCCATGTAAAACAGGGTTTTCCCACACCTGCCTGACCAGCCTGAGGAAGCCAGTTGCGTGAACAAGGCCCTGTCTCCAGGCGGGAGTGGTTTGTCTCTGCTGATCTGCCTTTAGTGCTTAGACGCCCGAGCTGCCCTGGCATCACATAGGGATCTCAGTGCTGAGTTCCTCCGGATGGCCAGCTCCCGAGCCAGGCTTTGGCCCCGGTGGCTGCCCCGAGCGTACACAAGGGACCGCACTATGTCGGGGAAAGAAAGTTTTGGCCCGATATCGGAGTGTAATTGACTTCAAAGAGCACGAAGTACTGGAGGATGAAGGTGTCTGTTATAAAACTGCCGTCGGCGGGGGCGAGTTCCGGCCCCGTTAAAGGTCCTTTCTGCAACGGACGCGCTGGAGAAACGCGTCGGCTGAGCTCAGGGACCCGGTTTCTGCTGTGTCGCTGGTATAAACCCCGAGTAATGTTTGCAGTGACAAAGTAAGGTTTACATCAGTGGTGATGTTGGCCCAAATTTCGTAACAATCAGGAATTAGCCAGAGAGGAGATCTGGGAGACTGCCTCCCCCCCTTCCCTGTTCGCCACGTGGCATCCCACGAGCTCCGTCGCCTGCAGCTCTTCCCCGCGGCAGAGCCAGGCGGGACGGGTGACGTTTCCCGATGTCGCTCTTAGGGCCGGGTACCATTTCGCACTCTGTTTAGAGAAATCCAGCACTTTCTCCCATTAATCTTTAGCTAGGAAAGCGGCCGGACCGCACCTGTATAAACAATCCAGAGGAAGGGGAAACAGGAAAACCTGATGTGTGTGTCTGTTTCTCTCTCTCTACGTAGGCGATCCGGGGCGCTAATAGGGAAGGTGCTAGGCAGGCCAGGCGAGCAAACCCCAGCGCCTTTCTGGGTGTCCCTGCCCAGAGCAGCAGCTTGTGCGAGGCAGAGCGAGAGCATCCAGTGTCAAAGCAAGTTCAAGAGATCCAGCTGCAAAGTATCACTCGAGCGTTTCAGGGGCGCAAACGAATAGTCTGGTCGGCTTCACTTGGCAAGTGTGCCATGGAAATCTCCTCTCGAGTCAAGCGTTGGTAATGAAGGCGAAGTTCATGTGCCCCGGAGTAAGGACACAGCAGCGTGAGGAGCAAATCGCGACCTGCTGAGCGAAACCGGGCCTGGAAGCTGTTTACGTGCCAGATTGCAGCAGAGGAGGGGGCCGGTTTGGCGGGGAGAGAAATGAAAGGCAGAGCTGTAGGCATCAGGTAGGTCCCTGCCAACGAGAAGGTATTTTAACACGAACACCTTGCAGCGGAGTGCCCCCGAGGCAGCTCTGGATCGCCCTCGTGCACTGCCCTGGTCAGGGCCCACGTCGCCGCGTTTCCTCCAAAGCGCGGCGGGGAGATGCGCTAACTCCGGTGCACTTCTGGAGAGAGCTGCCGGCTTCCATGTATGTCTGTCACAGAATCTGAACCACAGTAGCCACAATCGCTTGCCGCTTCCTCTAGCCCAGTGATTCTCAACCCATTTAGACCCAAGGCGCCGCTAACTAACGGCTGAGACTTGATCGGCACCCCATTTGGAAAAATGCCAGAGCTTATCTTCTCGCAGGTTTCGGGGGTTTTGGATGTAGCCGTGTTGATCTAAGGACAAAGGCGGACGAGGTTCTTTGGGTTAATGTGACATCTTTTATTAGACGTCCCCCACCTAAATACTTGGGGGAAAAGTTCTTTGCAAGCTTTCGAGCAAAGAAGAGTGTTTGTACGTGGAAGTTTGCGCAGAAGATTTTTCCAGCTATTTAGTTGGTCTAATAAAAGAGATCACATTTACCCAAAGAGCCCTGTCTGCCTGCCTTGCAGGAGAGTGGAGGCAGGGGAGGCAGGGAGGGACTGAGCCTCAGCCTGTGCTTCCAGGTACCTCCCTCCAGCGCCCTGACACCCATCACTGCTGGAGCCCGATGGCATACCCGGATTAGGTGCCGGTGCTTTTTAGTGACTTGCAACTATGCTGCAAGGGACCTGGGAAGGAAAAGGATCTACCGTTTTCAACAGCAAAACAGGTTTGACTCCTTGAATCCCAAGAGCCCTTCAAGCCCGCGGGGCAGTGAATGAAGTCACTGCATAGGAATCAATGTAGAGGAAATCCCGAGCAGGTGAAATCCCGTTACAAGCGGGGAAGGTTGGGTCCAGGGTTGGACCGGAGTGGACGAGCGGTGCCCTGGGTTTGGCAGAGGAGCTGTGCCGGGCAGGGACAACTCCGGGAGCCCGTGCACACACTCCCGCACAGTCACACGCGGCCACTCACGATCACGCACACACTCGCAATCACACGCACACGTACACGCGATCAGTCACAATCACACACACGCACACACACATACACTCACAGTCACACATAGACACACGCACACACTCCCGA
>NW_017728886.1:213841005-213848958 GCF_001723895.1 Crocodylus porosus | reverse complement strand
GAGGGCAAGCAGTCGCAGCGCAACGCGGCCAACGCGCGCGAGCGGGCCCGCATGCGGGTGCTGAGCAAGGCGTTCTCCCGCCTCAAGACCAGCCTGCCCTGGGTGCCACCCGACACCAAGCTCTCCAAGCTGGACACGCTGCGCCTCGCCTCCAGCTACATCGCGCACCTCCGCCAGCTGCTGCAGGACGAGCGCTACGACCCCGGCTACGTGCACCCCGTCAGCCTGGTGAGCCCCGCGCCGCCCGGAGCCAGGGAGGGCAGCCCGACTCCAGCTGCTCGTTGACTCTTGGGCGGGGGGGCTGCGAAAAGACAGGAAACCGATTCCTTGATTAATAAGGCCACCTAAGTGAAGGAGAAGCCCCCCAGGTTATGATTGTCAAATCTTATGGGGGGCTTTGGTCTCTTATGGGGGCTCAGGCCCTCTGAGCTCCCCCATAATGTGCATCCTGGAGGGAAGGAGCTGGCACCGAAGGGGGCCATGAACCAGGTCACATCCCCCCAGGTCCCTCCCTCCCTCCCAAGCCATTAGCTTCAAGACCCCAGAGGCTGCCCAGCTGCGGGGCTGTGTCAGCGCCTCACCACTTCCCTGCTGCTTTGGGGTGGGGGGGCAGGTCCCTCTCTCTGAGCCGGGTGGGACTAAGAGGCAGCTGTGGGCATCCGGTCAGGCTCTTACACAATCAAATAATTCAGGGTGACTGAGACCACACGTAAACCTTATTCAATGAAGGCCTGGTGCACTGCACAGATCTAAACCAGGACACTGCATCCCCCTCCTCCCCTTTTTCTTGATGCCTGCTTGTTCTGTGCAATTTGGTCTGGAATAAATCAGGAGTCTTGTTTATGATATCAGGAAGGCAGTTCCAAAGCCATCTGCACAAGTTGGAAGGGGGAACAAGTGGCGGCTATCAGTTAAGGTGCATTTGAGTATCACTGTAGCACTCTTTAGTGAAGCCAGTTGGCAGTAGTTCCCCAGGGGAAAGCAAACTTTATCCTAATACAGATATAAAACCTAGTAAATTAGCATCAGAGTCAGACCCTTAGCAGTGACAAAATTGAACTTCAGGGTGCAACCATCCTCCTAATATGACACTTTTTTTTTCTTTTCTTCTCTTTTTTTTTCTTTCTTACAGACTTGGCCATTTGTGGTTTCAGGAAGACCAGAATCAGACCCCAAAGAAGTTTCTGCTGCCAGCAGATTATGTGGAACTACAGCTTAGTTGAAGTAAACTGTTCCCTCTCCCTCCCGGATATTTTTAAGAACTGTGATTTTTACAGGCACAAAGCAAGTAGATGGTGACAAGCCACCATCTCCAACAAATGATCTTAAATCTGTGTACCCTGCCACATAAAGGGGAAGCAAAAAGGGAGGAGGTGAGATGGGGATTTTTCTGAACTGGCTGCAGCAGCTGAAGTCTGGAATTTGGAAAGGCCTTACTTTTGCTGCATTACCACTGCCTGAGGACCTGTTGTTCTGAGGCTTTTAAACTAATGAAAAAGGAGTATAATGTTTATAGAATTAACAGCATGGACCAAAATACAACTCTACGAACTAACAGTGTTATTTGTATTCCAAAGAAAAGCAGTATTCTAGAGTAGGTTTCAAACTCGGATAGATTTATAATATATTTTGATGGCTTTTGTATTTGTGGATTCTATTTACTGCAGCTATATGCAATACATGTAGTCCTTCCTACTACTTTTGTCTTTGTAACTAGACTTTCCTTAAAGACCTTTAAGTAACATAAACTAGGTCTTGCTAATAAGGTTATGGTCATTGGAATTAGATTATCACCCTCCTTTATGTATTAAAGTGCCTTTCACAAAAGTGGAGGACTACTTAAGCAGAGTTTCCATGCCTTAACTTGAAAGGAGAATTCAGATTAGTCTACAATTAGGGCACATGCATTTAAAAGAACAGTTTTGTATCAAACAATACAATTTACACTTTTCCTGTCACATTATGCTCACCTTTGGAGTATGTTAACCTGACTTCTAGTGATATTTCTTCAGCAATTGTAGTGTTTGTAATGAGAAAATGCCATCAAATGAGTTGCAAATTGTAAATAATTTTATTTTTTTATAAATGACATTAAAATCTTTTTTACAATTATTCTGTGATTTTATTGGTGCTATGACAGTGTCTAGCTACATCCGTGTAGGTACACGTTAGTAATTCTTGAAATCCAGCCTTGTAAACACATTATTTCCTTCTTTTCTTCATCTTGTGTGTGGGGTATTTCTCTACAAACACAGGCAGGTAACAATAACAGCAAAGGAATTCATATATGTTACAGTAACTCATAATTCAGCTGAGGAAAAGCATATTTGAAAGATTACAAAGTACACTTGTTCTTGTTGTTTTATTATTATTATTATTATTATTATTATTATTATTATTATTATTGTCTATTCCGGGAATTGGGAAAACAAATAAATGTCAATTAACAAATGGATGGTCGTAATGTTCTCTTACATAGGGTGAAAGAAAATGTAGTACTCCCTTTGCAACTCTTCCTTGTCATTTTAGTCTTCAGTCTGCCCTGCTTTTATTTGTACTGGTACAGTGAAAGCCATTTCAGGTGTTGTTGTTGGAAGCAGTTTTTTTTCTTGTGTCTAAATACTTCAGATGAAAAATTCCGAGATAAGATTTCTTTCTGAAAACATTTTTGTTTTGTTTTTTTAAGAGTTTAGCTCACGATAGTTCCAATGACTGACCAGAAGGACTGAATCACTTTAGAAAAGACAAGACATCATCTTGTTATAAATACTTGGGTAAAATGGCCTGTGTTCAACAAGAACTGGTTTAATTTTTGCTTCTTGTCAGTTAACCTTGGATCTTTAGAGCAGGGCAAGTTTCCTTTTAGGATGCATGCAGACATTGGATTTAGGTTGACCTAACTAGGGTCCCTGGTACAGCTCCCTGCACCAGTGGACATTTATACGTGCTGCTCCTGATTTATGATTCCACAGTATAAAGTAAGCAGTGTGATTGTAGACCTGCTGCAGGAAACATTTGCACACACCCTCAGCTGTCACAGGCTGACTTTAGGTACTTTCCTGTCCTGCCCAGTAGCGGGTTCACCTATAGAAGAAAAAGGTAGGGAACAATTGAGTAGGGTTGCTTTCTTCAATAGTCAGTGAAAAACAGTTTCTAGTCCCTTAATAACAGAAGTTAGGATTCAATCCACAGTCTCTTGAAGTCAATAGGTTTTCCCAATGACCATTGGGAGTTAGACTGAGTCCAGAGAAAGTTCACTGCAGATAACAGTCCTGATTTGCACCCATGTAACTGAGGTCAGGCTGTACTTTACCCTCTCCAGAAGGAATTTAGAGAAGAGCAAAGTGATCCAAGCCCAAGGGAAGGGCTTTAAGGGTGGTGTAATATATAAAAACAATTGGCCTTATGTTTACCATCAGAGACCCTGTGAAAAGATTATTCAGCAATTTAATGGAGGTGTCACTTGAGATAATTTTATTTGTGACCCTCAGCTGTTTTTGGCCCTGATCCCAGCTATAATTGGTTAATGACTTGGCAATTGGAAAAACAAGGCAAGTGTGGAAAACTTTAAACAGTATAGAAAGATTAGTGTGGACATGCTGAAAAAATATAAAGAAAAAACCCAAACTATGAAGTGGTTGTATGTTTAAAAAAAGAGTAAAAAAATAGGGGTGAGGAGTATGGAAGTAAGAGAAGTATTTAATAGCTGCTATCAATGCAGAATAATATATGTTCTCTAAAATATCCTTCCTCAGTGTAGCTATATTACATGTAATAAAGAGGTGTTTCATAAAATAATGAATGACTTAATATTAGCTTCTTAATTGTAGGTTTCTTTTTAAAGGTTCATAAAGTTCATATTTTCGATTTTATGTACAACCTTTATCCAAGCACACCTCAATCCTAAGCACACCAACGTTAGGACCTGGCTGATACTTTAAGAAAATAATTTAATTTTATTTCCTATACATTTTAAGTAACATTTATCAAGTATAGTTTTTGTTCTGGTCTCTCTACAAGGGGCATTTTATAGTAAGAAAAAACAGATTCTGTATTGCAGGGGTGTCAAACTCCCCTCATGCCCCAGGCTGGATTTGTGGGGCAATTACTGGCTGTGGTGGAGGCAGCAATGGCAGGGCAAGTAGCGGCTGTGGCAGAGCTGGCAGTGGGACAAGCAGATGCCACAGCTTGCCGAAGGGTAGACTCTCTGCTAGACATGTCCCCAAATCCCCTGGCCTGCCAGTAGCCCATCAGTTAGACGGAACAGCTCTGTAGGCAGATCTGGCCCCTGGGAGGTTTTTTATGCCCCTGCTCTATTGTATTACCTCACTATGGGTGAATATTTTGACAGCAACCTTGCTGTCCTATCCATGGAAATATGCATACAGACTCTAGGGCTCTTAGGGTGGAAACAAACCTTTGCACTGTGACAAAAGATTTTATGGCAGCACAAAGGCAAAGCAATCTGACATCTGTATCCTGTGTTATGCCACAAATGGTCAAAATTTGGGGCAGTGTAGTAATAGATTGTGCCCCTTTATTGCAGTGGATGTCTGTTTCTGGGCAGCTGGAGCTGCTCATGCTCTCTAGCTACTCAGGACAGGTAGTCTTGAAGCTTGAGGGGCCCCATCCTGTGCACTCCCTAAGTAGGATGGAGCCCACCAAGCTCCTGGAGTACCTGCCTGGTTTTCCTAGGGATAAGGCAATTTCTTGTACCCTGCTACTTTAGCCAACCCTGAACCCTCAAAGATAAAAGTAAGAAATATATAAATTTAAGTACATTTGGCAATGCCAAGTTCAGTGACATTTTGTTACATGCTAGTTTTTATCACTGACACTAGATAGAGTGTAAGTTAATCTTTATCCCAACTTCATTTGTAGATCTCCTCAAGGCTTTAATGTTTCAAGAATGAAAAGACTTAATCACCTTTTTAATTCAGATTTTACTCAACTAAGACCTATTGAATCTGAAATCTTAAGGCCAAATTCTTACCCCAAGACACATGACCACATTGACTTGGGTGGGAGTTACTTCCATATATCAGAATAAAAAATTGTTTTCTACTACTGTTTATGATATTTTAACTTTATAAAAGCTGCACAGCTTTCTATCACATCACCATCTATAAGGTGAACACTATGTAAAAGGAATTCTCTGATACATAATCACCGCTTATAAACAAGAAGAGTTGCCTCTTAAATAATGACCTTTAAAACTCCTGGGCTAAACAAAATAGATGTCACTTCTCTTTATGAGGTGGCTTTTACCTTTCACAGTTAAATATATCATAAAGGGATTACTTTCAACACCTCAGATTAGCTGTCAATTTAGCGTAAACTTTACATTTTCTTATTTAAAACCAAATCATAGAGCTCTTTACTGGACAAATGAAGAAAGAAAACAAAGACATGAAATATCAGAAGCTGAAATCCATCTATCAGTTTAGCTTGGGATAGCCTTCACGCTCTACATTTTGTTTGCATGGAACCATACACTGTAAGCAATTCTGCTGTATAATCAGTAGTTACTTCTTCCAATAGTAGCAGAGGTAAGGTGCTACTTTGTACTTAAAGGGGGCAGAATCTTGTCATCCTAAGTCACTTGGGCACTTCTGAAAAATGTACTTTTTTATATATAGTAGGTAAAACAGCAAGCTATTATCGTGCAGACCTCTACATTTTAGTAGATTGTTCCCAAAAGGCGGCTAGAATCAGTTAATATGTCATTCAGAGGCACACGTCATACAATACCAATCAGCTACACCTCAAACACTGGTTTAGGAACATGGGAACATAGGCCTGGAAGGGTCTTTGCTGTCAGGCTGCTGGGCTCTCTGTGATTTTTGACCAAGAGATGGTGCCAAAAGTAAAATAAAGTAAGAAAACATTCAGAGTGGGAAGAATGTTACAGTTAAAAGTCCTGCCAGAGTTCAAATTTGGAGGATAAGTAAAAACAAAAAGTTTAAACAGAGCTTTGCTCTGTTCCTCCAAGGATTGGGTATAAAGGCAAAGACAAAAAAGGGAGCCATAGTTCTGTAGCACTTAGTGTTTTTTATATTGTTTTGTTAATGTAGGCAAAGGGGGCTAATTGTGTAATGGTCATGTAGAAATTTGAGCACTGAACTGAATGTAAAAATGAAATGTGAGAGATGTTTTTAAATGGACAGTGCAATAAAAAGGTAAACACAGAAAAAAAAAACACTTTGGGACCTAGCTAAGAATGAAGAGCCAATCTTACACTTATTTGTGGTGGGGGGAGAGGTAAACAAATCTTAGCTCATTGGGATCTGGGGCAAAAAACTCAGACAGATACTGTTGGAGAAACTTGAATTACCCGTTGACAAAGAATTTAGAATTTTCTAAGAAAAATAACTTACCTGGCTTTTGGCAGGGAGGCAGTGCTCTGACACTACACTTCATAACAATGCTGATTCTACAAGAAAATGGACTTGAGGAAGAAGGTTGATGCTGGAGTCCACAAAAATAAATCCATGAATGAATGAATAAATACATAAAATCAAAAAAATAAAACTTCAAGGAGCTGTCCATGCAGTAGCAAACAAGATAAGCTAATGTAGTCAGCAACTGAAAAAGATGCAAGAACTGCAGTGGACTACAGTGGTCTGCAAAAGTTTGTATATGCCATGAAACAGCATAGCGTGATCAAAATGGACGGCATGGACAAGAGCACCGCTAGCCTAGAGAATTTCTGCATTGGCTTAATGGACAACATTGCAACAGAAAATTTATGGACTTTCAGTCTGAAAGCAGCTGGGAGACCTGGGCACTTCCACTGTAGATATTTATGGGACTACGGTGGTTTGTGTGTCTGTCTGGCTTAAAATTAATAAAGTAAGCAGATAAAACTCAGAGCTTAGAGTGGTGATCTCATTCCAACACTAAGGGTAGAAAGAGGTGTAGCTGTGTTGAGCTGATCTCCTTCATGGGACAAAACAGATGTTGCCCATTGTACATCCATTGATGCTGCAGAACAGTGGATGACCTGTTCTCACAGGCTGGTCCTATACACCCCAGAAATTTCTGCATAGGATTGGGCCCCTCAACCCTGGGAGCACCTGCCTGGCTTTCCCCACTTACTGAGATGAACCCCCAGGATCTCCAGGGCATGTCTTGAGAAGTGGAGAAAGTCAGGGTTTCCCCACTTACCAAGACAGGCCCTTAGGATATCTAGGGAATTCCTCAGTATGTGGGGAAACCCAACTTTCCACTTAACAAGATGTGCACCAGAGATTCAGGGGCAATTTCTATGATTCTACGATCCCAGAGGTGCAACTCTAAGTGGGAAAGATGGGCAGGTGCTCCCAGGATGTGAAGGTCCAGTCCTCCTCAGGAATTCCCAGGGTGCACAGAATGGAGCTTCTCAAGCCCCAAGAGCACCCGCCTGGAGCAGCTGAAGAGCAAGGGTAGTTCCAGGTTGCCTGCACCCTCCCACCAAAAAGTAAACAGTCATCCACTGCTAAATAGCAACACAAATTGATACCATCTTCATTACAGCCAGTATTTGTGGTGTGACCAGGTGAATGGATGTATGTTTGCTTACATTTTCATGTCAACACAAATGTGATGAAAGGAATACGGGTACTAAACATGTGGGCTGGAAAAAGGACAATTTGTAATAGTACCTATGGAAAAGTAGTTATTACTGGCTTAGAAACATTAAGCCCTTGGTCTTTATAAAAGGGGTATTGGAGGGATAGGGGAATAAAAAACACTGACAAGTGCAAGGTGATGCACCTGGGGAGGAAGAACCAGCAGCAGACCTACAGGCTGGGGAACTCCCTTCTTGTTAGTGCAGAGGCAGAAAAGGATCTTGGAGTCATCATTGATGCCAAGATGAACATGGGCCAGCAGTGTGGGGAGGCAGTCAGGAAGGCCAACCGCACCTTGTCATGCATCCACGGATGCATCTCGAGCAGGTCCAATGAGGTGATC
>NW_017728886.1:213830477-213840706 GCF_001723895.1 Crocodylus porosus | reverse complement strand
GTTTAGATTAGATATTAGGAGGCGCTACTTCACAGTCAGGGCGGCTAGGGCTCTTTAAGAGGCTGGATGAACACCTTGCTGGGGTCGTTTGACCCCAGTACTCTTTCCTGCCATGGCAGGGGGTTGGACTCAATGATCAGTTCAGGTCCCTTCCGACCCTACATACTATGAAACTATGAAACTATAAAGTGAGGAATAATTTATGGGAATCTTCCAGGGGATAGAAAAGCACAGAATAGAGCTGATGGAGCCCACACCTAGGAAAATTCCTCCTTACCAAGAATATGTCAGAGGCAAGTTTTTCTTAGTGTGATCTTTTATTGGACCAACTATATAGTCATTAGCTATCTTGGGTATTGTGCAGAGTAAAGCACCAAAGGTTACAATTTCGATTAAGTAGGCTGAGTTACCTAGCAAACTCTGCTAAACAACTGTTTGGAGGCCCCAGGAATATTAAAAATCATGGTATGCAAATCCATATCCCAGGAAAAGGGGTGCTGAATTAACTGTTTTGCCTTGAAGGGTTTTAGGCAATAACCGCAGCCAGCTGAGATGGGTAAGTCCCATGACATGACATAACCAGAGCTAGTGGACTTTCTGACACTGGACCATGCTGGTGATGGTGTCTCTGCTGAGTGCAAGTCCAAGTAACAGGGCTTGGACAGGCCAAGCTGAACAGTGTTCATTAGATATTTTTATAAAGTACAACAAATCTGTATCCTGCTAATGTTGACAGCTAACTGTTGTTATTATGTTTGCCTGTGAAGGAAGATGCCAAGCTATGTGCCTTTAAGCAGATCTCCTCAAAGCCAGAAGACTCAGATATTATGTTGTTCAGACACTCATGAAGCAGACTACCTCTGATTACCAGGCAAAATTATACTCCTGAAATAATTTCCATTTTGTTCTAACAATATTCTAAGGCAAAGAGCATCAAACATTCATTAATCGTTCATTAAATGTGTTGCAAAGAATGCTCTTCAGGAGGGACATGCAGTTACTGAGACTGGTGAAGAGGTCCTGAGACCTGTGGAGTCTTGGCATCCAGTCATTCTGAAGTACAGTCTAGAGCAGACCTTTTCTCTCAGGAAGCTACAATTCTAGTTTTCTTTCTTCCTTCATATATACCTCCTTACATTCCTTGAAGTGGCTGTGTAAATTATGTCATAAGACCCACCACTCCACACACACGGAGAAAAAGTATTTATTAATGAAGCTGTCTTTACAAGAAAATACTCTTTTTTTCCCTCCTTTCTTAGTTTGTCAGATATATACTTAGCTGATGCTGGGAGTTGGTTCCCATTGGCTTAAGAAATGAAGGGTTCTTTATACTGAGATTGAGAGGGAACTGGATAGCCTTTCACCTCTTTAATCCTAGTTCAAATCCAGATAATTAATTACAAGAAGAAACCATGTGATCTGTTGTTGGCTTGTGTGAAATGTGTTTGGTGATTTTTGACACCTCCCAGTGGATTAGAGTCAATTTTCACCAGAACTGTCACCATTTTGGGGGATGATTTTGGAACTCGCAGAAAAGATGCCAAAGATAAAGGGACCCTGGGAACATATTTTTGCCTGCCTGAAATTTTCTGTCATCAGTTATATCTATGCACAAAAATTGCAAGTGCCCTCATTTTGATTTGACAGCTTTTTGCTCCATATTTTTCATGGATGTAAATAACTATTGGAAATATCAAAGCAATGCACCATTCAGTCAGTTGCATCAATTGCTATCTATTCTTTAATGATGATCCTTCCTGGACAGAATGGAGGTATGGAAGGAAAGGGAAGTTGCTCCTACCTAATTTAGTAATAGCTATAGATAAAAAGGGACTTCTCTCTAGGGCTTTTGACCAAGCTCCTTTAACTACCAACATTTTAAAAAAATCCAGAAAAGAGTAAAATATGCATTTTTGGAAAGTTCCCATCAGACAAGCTTCTAATCACTGATTTCTAGTTTCCGACTTACCAGGGGCTGCCATAAGATAAAAAAAAAAAGAATAAAAATGAGTTTTAACATTCTTGCTTTTAGATTGTCCTTGCAAATTTTTAACATAGGCTTTTAAACTTTAGGCCTAGGGGCAGAAGTTACACTTATGTCGGTATAAGGGATCGGAAACCGGTTCAAATCTGTAACATGACAGAAATTCAGTGTACAAAAAATTGCTTGAACCTGTTCAAGATAAACTTGGATAGATGTAGTATTAGACTTAACTGATATACGTTAACTTGGTTTACTGAGCTGCTGTCCCAGATTCCCTCTAGGTTCAAGATAACTCGCAGTCCACCAGCATCCCAGGATGTGTTACATCTTACCTGCAATTCCACCCACCCCGCAAAGGGTGGGTGGGCTAGCCTTGGCCCAAGCTGTCTGCTCCAGCCAAGCAGAAAGTTATGTTCTAGAGCCCCCTCCCTTCTGGCCTGGGCCACTGCAGGCATATGGCTACATTTCTGGAATCAAAAGTGAATGTTTATTCACTTGCTTATTGGTTCAATCTATGCATCTTAGATTAACCTGCAAAGATTGAATCCATTCCACCTTGGACTCTCTGATTGTCTATACTTAGCCTAGAAGACTAATTGGTTTGTGACAGGAGGCCAGATTTTTAAAGTAATTAAGTGCCTACTAATGCAGACAGGCACATAGTGAGATGTTTAGGAGCATCTTTGCTTTTGTAAATGCTACAAAATACCATTGTGTACTGTTGGATACTTAAACACCTTCCCTTAAGTGCTCTCACTGTTTGGAAAATATTCCCAAGCATCAGACATAGCCTCTGACAACTGAGAAGCCCAGACCCAGTTCTGGAGTTCATCCCAAAAAACACAGTCTCACTTTGCTACTGGAAACTTTTTTTTGTATCTTCCATGCATCCTGGCTTCCTTCCTTCAGTTCCTACCACAACTATTAGATCAGAAAAAGGAACTGGATGGATGCAGATGCACAGTTGAAAAAAATCTTGGGTAGTAGAAGGAGAGGACAAGCCTCAGAAGACTAGTAGGGTGAAGTGTCTTCAGGGTTATTATGGGAGATCTCATATTTTCAAAGGCAGGAGGAAGGAAGGATGAGCATTTGGGAGAAGGCGGGAACAACAAAAGCACATTCAGCTCTTTGAATGCTTAGTGTTATTGAATTGCTTTTGCAGAGAGTAGTTGTGACTCTTGTTTTGTTTTTTTCCCGCTGTTAAGCAGCCAAGTTATGTAAATACAAAAAAAAAGAACACCAGGAAATAGGACCATGCTAAAATTGGAGAATAGACCATAGCAAGCTATAATCATTTTCAGCTTAAAGAAATGGTCAGTTTCCTTGGATTTCCTCAAACTTTCGAATCCCTGTAATATTAGTTTTCTAGCACTGTACCATGGAACACCTTTCTGCTAGTTAATTCAGGAATTCTTGCTACTGGCATTAGAAAATATCATGGTAAAATGAAAATAATATATATCAGTTTGAGATATAATACTTTCCAAAACCATTTGTGCTAGAAGCATCTTTCTATGGTAACTGCATGCATTTGTGTACTAATCAAGAAGACTGGTAGGTTGGGAGAGTTTTCACTTAATTATAATATATATGTTATTATATATTTCACTTAATGTTTTATATATACATATATGTATATGTGTGTGTATATATATAAAATAACAAAGCCATTTCAAGAGCCCTTTTTATAGAAAGTCATCTAACTATACATACTAAACCCAAATGTCTCTTAGTAGACAAATATGGTTTGTGCTGAAAACTTACTCTGATCATGTTAGATGTGACTATGGCACCATCTAGTGGTGTATGAGACATCTCTACAGAAGTGACTACATGTAGCTTGTCATTTACAGAAATCTGTGTGTTTTGAGTTACGATCTATTCTATTAAATATATATTGAATTATATTATGCTATATTCTAGAAGGCACTTTTCCCAATTATTTTTCAATTTACCTTCTTCTTCAATGTTGGAATTCTGGACTTATGACACTCTCAAATTACCTGATTCTAGGGCATTACCTGCTAGATGAGGTTAGAAGTGCATGTGCAGTAAGAGTTTTGGAACTATTTTTTTAGGGCTTGCTCTAGAACTCACTGATTTCAGCAGGAGACTTTTAATACACATTATTGTGCTTTGGATCATGCCCTTAATGGAAACATCCTGCTACGCAAGCTATCAGCAGTATAAGGCATAGGACAAGGAGGGACATGATGTTTATCAAGTTCAGACACTTCCATGGTAAGCCACTACATCAAATAAAGCCATTCATAAATTTATCAAGCTCCATCTTTAAATTAATTAGTTTGCTAGCCCCAATTTCTATTGGAAGAGTGTTCCACAACCAGATAGAAACTTTCTTCTAATTTCCAGCCTAAGTTCATTGATACCAATTTATATGTCCAGTATGTTTTACTGGAACATGTGTAGGAGTATATTAAGGCAGCCATCAGCACTGATTGTTGTTCATACAATAGTAAAGATACCACTTTCCTCAGAGAAAGGGAGACTTGACCTCTTCTAAAAAATGTTATCAATGTATAGAAGTCAAAATAGTTTGGTATTTATGCTAAGATGCTTAGAAACTGACTTGCAAGTTAAAAAAAGAAGCTTTCTATGTAAATTGAATAGGAATACTAACGACAGCACCCTGGCTTGAATAGCAGGCACTTCAGAGAATTATGATTCAAAATTACCTTAATTAGCCACAGAAATGTTCCAAAATTAATCAGATGAAATTCAGTAAGGACAAGGGTCAAACAGTGCACATAGGATGGAACAGTCTAATGCACATAGACAAACTGGGGAATGACTGGCTTGGCTGGAATACTACAGAAAAGGGATCTGCATATTATAGTGAACTGAATATAAGTCAACAGTTTATGCTACTATTTAAAAAAAGCTAAAATCACATGGAGATGTATTAATAGGAGTGTAGTATGTAAGTCAATGGGAGTGCTTCTTTCACTCTATTCTGCACTGGTGAGACCTCATGCTTGTACTGTGTCCTGTTTTGAGCACTAAATATCAAAAAAGGTTCTGACAAATTGGACAGAGTCCATCCAATGGGAGCAAAAACATCATTAGAAGTCTACAAAACATGACTTACAAAGAAAGGTGAAAAGACCTGGAATTTTTTTTAGCCTGGAAAGAAGATTGGCAGGCTGGGGAAAGGAAGAGGAAGAAAATCTGATAATGTCTCCTTATAAAGAACACGGCAATAGACTATTCTCTGTGTCCACAGTGTTGGGGCAGGGGCTCCAGAATAAGACATAATAGCCTTTAGTTATAAAAAGGGAAACTTTGGTTAGATATTAAGAAGAACCTTCTAACTATCCAGATGATTAAGCACTGGAACAGACTATCTACAGACATTGTAGAATCTCAGTCACAGCACATTTTAAGAGACCAGATTTAGACACTTGACTAAGTTTGTTCAAACAGGGATGATTATGTCTTGTACTAGATGGCCTTTCAGAGGTCCTTCTGAGTCTCATTTTTCTATTATTCTACTATACAGTACAGAGGTCTAGTGTGCATTTATAGACACTCATCAATGTCGCTGGAACTACATCACTATGGGGATCAGAATAGGTCACAAAAGCAAATTAAGTATTTGTTTTTTTTAATCCATTAGAATAAATCATAACATTTAAAGTTTGGCTCAGTGTATGCAGAATGTATTCACTTGTAAACAGTGTTTTTATATTATGATATTCTACATTAAATACTAAAAAATTTTAGTCCAGTCATGGAGATTTGAGCCCTTGCAAGCTAGTCAGTGAGTACATTTACAATGGGGTATGTCTATTGCAGTGTTAAGGTATAAACTGTAGCTTGTGTTGAGCTGGATTTAAATGAGCTAGTTTTTGTACAAATAACAGTGGAACCCATGACAAGATATGTTTAAGCTCTGAAACCTATTCAAGCATTTGCCCACCAGCCAAGCTGAGCAGAGTTGCATGCTTCCATAGCTACACAAGTATCAATACCTGAATCAACTAAGTTAAAGCTAGCTCACATAAATCTACATGAGGTACAGTCACACCACCGGCAGCGGCAGCAGCAGCCAGCAGCAATTGCAAACTGCCTGCAGATGCCCTAGTAGTGTCAAGTGGCAACTGCAAGCAAGTGCCTCTGGGTGGCAAGTGGCAACTACCTGCAAGTGCCGCTGGCAGTGTCAGCAGTACTTTTTCATAGGTGGTCCACTGCCATGCTCAGGGGGTGCATTTGCATCTGCATGCACCCCCTATTCCTTGCCAATGGCTTGTGATAGTCTATTGTATAGTGTATATTGGATATTGGATAGTGTATATTGTCCGCGTATTTAACAGGCACAACTGCAATGACATATTCTGGATATCTTGCACTTACACATGCAGAATATTCACTAGAGAGCCACAATACAATTGAGAGTATTTTGGTGATGAAGAGAGTTTTGCACTTTGAATGTGTTTTATTTAAACCCAGCAATCTCTTTCAAAGTTCTGTTTTGCTTTCACTTAAACTGATGGCTCCAGCATTTGCATTTTGGTTGGAACTAAACATTTCAAGAAATATTGTGCTTTGCAACTGCTTAAAACCAGTCTAAACCAGTTCTAACCGCTTCCTGAAGCTGTTTCAACCAGTTTAGATCAGTCTAAAGCAGTTTAATGTGCTTTGCAACTGCTTAAAACCAGTCTAAACCAGTTCTAACCGCTTCCTGAAGCTGTTTCAACCAGTTTAGATCAGTCTAAAGCAGTTTAATGTGCTTTGCAACTGCTTAAGAAATGCTGTTGGCCTCTGAGTCCTGTTCCTGCTAGACAGGTGTCCTCACTAACCTAAAAAGAGTCTCTCAGATATCCCATTATTGTCTGTAAGGTCAGCCTCATTTTTGGTGGTTTGAGCAGGGATTAGGAAATAACGGGAGGGAGTTCCTTGTTTATGCTCTACTGTCAGACTGAAAAGTATGGGATAATTCACCTTCTTATCTACTTGTTTCCCAAAACTGAGTACATGGGTGTTATATGTTCATTGCCTTTATTTAAAATAAAGACCAAATTTGTATTAGGACTGTGTTACAACATGGATAGCTCATCAGCTACTGTGTACTGAAAGACAGGGTGACATGGAAAGTCAGAGAGGACATCCTGGCATGAAAAGATTGAAGCTTTGCATAGCAGAAGTATGAATAAAGCTGACACTGTTGCTATTGCATGAGTTATCTTATGGTACAGAGGACTTCAGTATACAGATCTGCCAACACAGATTGTTTTACAAGCAAACATGAATTTGGAAGTTATTTCTTTAAAGTACTTCCCAAAGAAGTTGTTAAAGTACCTGGTGCCACTTCTTAATTTTCAAAACAGCTATATGTGCCCAGAATACAGTCTTTTTTATACTTATTTTTAAAATTGCTGTACTGCTGTAAAAAGATAAAATATCTATTGTACAAAAAGAGGTTAGCTATCACATCACTTTAGAAACAGTTTTCCCATTTAAGCATGCATGTAATTAAATTTAATTTTATGAGAGCTACACTTTCTTTTTGCAATAGACAGACTGGAAGATAATATAAAGTCATGGTGCCCTCTGGTGGGGGAAAAATAATGGGTACATATCATAGCTCTGCTTTGTTTTCTTTCTTGTATTCATTTTTTCAATGTGTTCTCCAACATAATGTTATTCTGTTTATCTACATTTCTAGAGCCAGTATTTTATTGAGGCCCTAAAAGATTTTATGTAGAATAATAATTACATGAGTTAATACTAGGGAAAGCAGCAGCCCCTAGCTGTTAGAGCAGGAGGCTATGTACAATTGACTGTACAATTCTGAGCAAATCATTTTTATTTTCCCCATTGTAAAATGTGGAGAAATCACATCTCATAAGACTTCGAGATCTTCCAATAAAAGGCACCATTTTATACATGTAAATAACATTTTGTTGTTATGAAATGATGAGGTTTTCTATAGATAATCCTTCTTAGTTATACTATATATTGAACCATCCCTTTAATATATGTCTCTTTCCTAATTGAGGGAAGGGGGAAAGAATTTTTTTTCTGAGCTGACCTTAGTGAACTCCTTCATAATTCTTGTAATGCGTGAACCTAATCTCAAACAGTCTCTCATGCATTTACTCACAAACATTATACCACTTGTATCCCAAATGAAAAAAAAAACGAATTTGGACTGTGAAGAAGAATAAGTAAAAGAGGATCCACTTAAAGTGAGCATAAACTCCAGGGATGGGATTAACCTGTGAGGTTATGAATTTAGCTAAGCTATAGCAAGTCTGGCAGAGGATATGCGCTAAAGGTATGACAATGAGGGGAAATGACGTAGGGTCAAAACGTGAAGCAGCCTTGGTATTATCACCAATGGAAAAGCCCTAATGGAGCCACAGAAACTGAGCATAAGTTAAAGTACCTCCAACATCAGCACAGCTGGAATGAAACTCCGTACACCAGCTGCCTCAAAATAGTCTAACTCCTAATACCCATCCATTCTTACATAAAACACAGAAATGAAGGAAAAAGAGTCTGGTCCCATTAATTGGTACACAGCTTCCCTCCTTTTCTACCTCTTTCCAAGGTGGAGGTAATCTGCTCATGTTCTGCCATCATGTTCAAGTTTGAGTCCAAAACTGGGCACATATTATGGCTCTCAGTTTGTAGCCTTTGTGATATCCTCATTGGTGTACGGTTTCCCAAAACGTGGGCACATCAGTAGGCGGTCTGTAGACTAAAAGTTTCTTGCATATTCATGCATGGCATTTATGGCATTGGAATATTCCCAAATATGGGTTTTAATTTTAGACTTACCAACCCATTTGGAGGCAGTTCAAGCTTCTCTATCTTGGCCAGTCAAGCTCTACAGGGAGAAGTTCAGCAGTTTTGATATTTCTTGCACCTTCCTTTTGAGTAATCTCTATTTGGAATTGCCAGATTTTTATTTGTCTGTGTTTTATCCAGTGGCTATATTGTACAGAGGAAACTTTTTGGTAATTTCAATCTACTGGGAGCTGCAAAGTAGCCAAAGTAGCCAACGTAGTGGGAGCCTCTTATCTTTGATCTGCTGGGTATATTCTATTTTGCTTGCTGCTGCTCTCCTGATGTCTGGTGGGGCAATTCCAGCAGGTATATAGAGACTATTGGCATTCATTGGTTTAAGGCATCCGGTAACGGACCTATAACTTTTGGTCAGCACAGTGCACAGCTTCTTTGCATGTGGTGATCTTTCACAAATTGTGCATGCATATTCAACTGTCATATAACAAAGTACAAATGTATTAGTTCCTAACATTGTTGTGTTGGCTGCCATTTGAAGTCAATGAGTTTTTTTAATATATTGTTTCAGGAACAACTTTGTACTTCATCTTTTCTACATGTGCTTTATATGAAAGTGGATTGTCTAGTGTCACTCCCAAGTAAATAGAATTAAGGCAATGGGTAAGGGTTATTCCATTCCAAGTTAGATTGAGTTGCTTATTAGTATTTGGTTCTGAAGATGGAAGACATGAACCTGTGTTTTATTTGGATTGCCATGTAGTTGAGTGAAACTGGTGATTTTCACTCAGCCATAGTGTCAACTGGGGATACAACACAGGCAACCAAGATGGGGAGTATGCTGAAGCATCAGCAGAGGCACGTAAATTGAGTTTCATCCATGATTCAGAGCTACCCAATTCTTTTAATAGAAGCCATTGGAAAAGGAACTACAACCCTGACCTGGCATTTCCTTGTAACAACATAGCTAGATTCTGTAACTAAGCCATTGTGGAACCTATTTCCATATTCACAGCAGAGACTGTCCATCTTACAAAGCAGAGCATCTATAACACCAATCTTAGTTCCCCTTTCATGCCACTTCAACTTCAAGAAAGCAAAGTGGGATGATTTAACCAAACACCTTGATGCTGCTGTAGTTAACATCGAACCAATACCAGAAAATTATGAACAATTTGTAAAAATGCTTTGTAAGATATCAAAAAGACATGTCAGGACGCTACAGAATGAACTACATACCAGGAGTGATGCGAGAATCAACCAACAGATATACAAAATACATTAGGCTGTACAAAGCAGACCTGTTTGCTGAAGAAACTATCATTGCAGGAGAACTTCAGCATACTCCCCATCTTGGTTGCCTGTGTTGTATCCCCAGTTCTCCCTCCACGACTAAGGAGGACTCTGGGACCTCCCACTCTGCCCAGTCAGGGGCATGGACCAAGGTGGTCAAGGGCCCCAAGGCCCCTCCCTCGCC
>NW_017728886.1:213820505-213830451 GCF_001723895.1 Crocodylus porosus | reverse complement strand
AGAAGTCATGGCAGAACCTCACTGAGAATGTCGACTTGACACAACAGCAAAAAAGCATGGACAACCATCTGGAAATTACCAACAACCCATAAAAAGAAAGAATGACACTACAGTGTTACTACAAATCAGATCAAACATATCAACTCACTGAAAATGGTAGGACACCAAATAAACAACTAAAGGTTCAAATCAAGAGAAAAGAAAATCATCAGGTTCATCATTTTGGGACACATTTTACAATGGTTGGATTAAAAATTGCAATAAAAACTCTTAAACCCTGGCCTTGATGATATCCATACAGAACAAATAAAACACTTCAGACCAACAACAAGGATCTGGCTACTCCAATTGACCAATATGTGTATTACCACGTATAGAGTATCCAAAATACAATGGCCAGCCTGCAGCACTCCTAAAAATAGGGGAAGATCCCTCAGAGCCAAAGAACTTCAGACCTATATCTTTATTATGTGAAATATTATGAACCCCTTATCTCAAATTGTTTGTCATCAGTTGCTGAAGAACACCTAATCCCTGAGCAAGCTGGCTCCTGCTCAGAAAAATCACATACTTGTCAAGTATTAAACATCACATAGCACACTGACAATGACTTCAAAAAAGGAATGGTCACTGGTGCCATATTTGTAGATTTGTCAGCAATCTGACACTGTAAACCACTGGATGTTTCTTGTGAAAATATATGATGAAAGATTACCTACTACTATGAATAATATGATCCTTGCTAGAAATTTGATGATTCTATGTTGAATTATGCAAGAAACGGAACCAGTGGAGAGTGCTGGAGGTAGAAGGATTGGAGGGAATCTCTTGGGCAATTTCTTTTCAGTCTCTGTAGGCATCACTGTGTGGATAAAGTAAGCATGTTCATTACAGCCTAATTTTGGAGGTGTCATTTTCCTCTCACTGCATCATATCAAGAAAAGGACACTGAATTTTAGTCTTCCCATCATTTCTAGAAAGTGGGTTGGCAAAGCTATACTGCTGGCTCTGACAGTGATCACAGAGACAGCAGACCACAGATGGGCTGGTTGCCTTGAAATGTCTGAAATGTAACAGTGTTTCAGTTGGGATCTGAGCCAGTAACCATAATTGCTTGCTTTTTCCCATGTGTGGGGGGTAGAGTTGCCTTCCTTATGATACTTTGGTTGGGGAGGGGGGTGAAGAATGATTGGAATACCTAGAATTGTCATTCTCTATAATGTTTCTTGTCAGGCCATCCTAATGTCTCAGTGTTGGGAAGGACCGCTCCGGGAACTGGATATGTCTCCTTGTATTTTTCCCCTTTCCATTTAACTTTGCACTGACTGGTCAGAATCTACTGTGTGACATTGTAGATCCACTGAAGGCACTGGCAAAACGACCTTTGTTTTCAATGGAATAGGATTTAATTCCAGGTGCTTATCACATATAGACTTTGTCTACCTGTTCTGTATAAACACTGATGAATCAATAATACATTATGCTTGCTATGAGAATAAATATTTTACCACATGTTGTTGTTTGACACATTCATTATGTCCCAATGAGAAAGAGCATCTTACTTGCCAGTCTTTTGTTCAAGATTTAATAACTGAGCACCACTGTGAAGGGCCCATAACAACAGTTCTCTCATCCACAAAATTGTGTGCTGCTTGAAGAAGTCCTTCTTCTGCTTGAGGTCTATCTTTTGCTTCTTATGGATAATATCTCATGATGGGAAAAATTCTGTAAAGTACCTCCTGCACTTTCAGCATATGGATAAAATCTAAGGTGGAAGTTCAACCTAATAGACTGTTTTTGTCTGGAAATTTCTGAACAATGGTTTTCTAAGTACAACAGGCAGGAAAGAACCTGATTGCTTGGTTTATGGATTCACTGCAGATGGAGAGGGGCAATTTTTACTTTTCTGAAGCAAGTTTCCCTCTAAAAGAAACTCTGTCCAGTCAAGGTGTTAATTTACAAATTTGGTTTGTAATTTTTAGGAGAGTGTGGCTGCGCACCTTTAGGCGCCTGCCACTTTAAGGGCAGAGCCAGGCAGCTAGCAGGTGACTGATGGTGGCAGCCATTTTGAGAACCAGGTATATAAAGGCTGCAGTTTGCTGCTGCTTGTCCAAGTGGTAACATTGTCTGGGTGAACTGTAGTGGGAACATGTGGAGGTAAGGGCAAGAGCTTATGGGTATGGCTAAGCATGACCTAAAACTGCACCCTGCTGGGGATGAGTGGCCTGGTGGGGCTCTTGGTGGTGTGGGAGCTCCCAGGCAATGCCAGGACAGTTACCACCCTGGTAAAAGGTGGGTTGGGGTGCCTTAACCCCTAGCCACCACAGTTTGATAGGTACAAGAGCTGGGCATGGCTATGGCCACCTGAGCCCTAGGGGGGTGGAAGACCCTGGGAGAGGAGTGGGGGCCAGGCCACCTGAGCCTGCAGGGGAGGAAGACCCCCAGAGGCCCCTGGTCAGGGGTAGTTGTGAAGGCCCTGAGAGGGCAAGGAAGTAGGTGGCCCTGCACAGAGTAGGGTTGCATGGGAGTAGGCCTGAACAGCAGTGCAAGTGCCAGCCCTGTGAATAGCTGATTGTGAAGAATAAGACCCCAGGGTGGGGGGTGGTGTAGAGGCCCCAGAGTGGGCATAGTAAGAAGCTTGTTTGTGGGGAGTAGGCCAAGGTGTGCTTTTGGATGCCTGAGGGCCAAAGAGGGGGGCTCAGCCAGGAAGCTAGGGGTGAGTCCTGGCCCTGGTAAGTCCTCTGAGGGGAGGCTCAGCATGGGTCAAAAATTACAGCAAGGGAGAGCATAATGACCTGCTGCTCCAGGGAGGGAGGGAGAGTCCCTGTGAGACCCAGGAGCACCAGTTGGGGGTGTGGTGTATATTGTCTGTGAGGCTTGGGTTGTAATAGAGGGCTGGTCGGAGCTGCATAGGTAGGCCCAGGAGAACAGGGCCACCAAAGGGCAGCCTCCCACCTAATTAAGACACCAATTATTAAACAAGAAGGCGAGGCGAGCAGTTAGCCCAGAAACAGGTGGGTGGGCCAACTTCTGACTGAGCCTTGGAAGGCCCCCTGTTACAAAGATCTTAAAGATCCTGACCATACCTCTAATGGAAATGATAGTGAGGTCCCTTAGGCAAAGTGAAAGGTTGTATCTTGGTAGACTGAATTAGTGGTTTGGGTAAGTGTAATAGTGCCCCTGCCCATTACTAAGAATGGGGAGGGAGCCGAGGACTTGCTGTGAACAGACCTAACAGTAAAAAGGGACCTAAATAAAAATGCTGCCCACCACAGGTATAGGCAGAGAGTGGCAGGCCTGGGGTGGAAGTAAAGGATCAGGTGACCCAAAAAGAGGCTCATGAACCCAGGGCTTAGCCCAAAAGAGTCTGGCTGCAGGTGTTGCCAGGGACAAAGTCCTGGGGGGAGCCAGTCTGGATTGCCTGGAGGAAAGGACTGTGTGCCACAGAAGGGTGGAAGAGACCCTGCACTGTGAACAACATGAGAACTACTTTGAACCTTTTGCATTTGTGTTATCCTGGCATGAAAATTAACCGTGTTGAGGGAGCCTGTGGTTGGCAAGCTCTGTGTTTAGGAGCAGACATTCATACTTTTGATTTATGGTTGAACTGGAGGACTGCAGTAGCTGTAAGGGGCAGATTGGAGATCACTGGAATGCAGCAGTGGCACCCAGTTTAAACCACTACCAGGGGCTGGAGCTGTGGGATGTTTATTTGGGCTACTGCCCACATACCACTCAAAAGGGTATGTGGCATGTCTGAGGACTGGGTATCTGGCAGCAAATACTTTGGGGGGTGGGTGGAGTATAAACTCCATGCCCACAAAAGAGGTGTATTTAGGGGCCAAGTGGCCCAGAGCCCACAGAAGACCAATCTGGAGCTGGAACCTGAGAACCTAGGGTTGTGATTCAATGGACCCCAAGGTGTGGGCCCAGAAAGATTAAAAGTGAGCTGAGGCTTGGGAGGGCCAGAGTTCAGACAAGGACCTAGCCCAAAACGCACATCTACATCCTGGGGCAGCCCCCCTGTGAACATATAACAAGTTGTGGCAGGTGAGATAAATGTGAGGGGGCAGGATCCAGACAGACCAGAAGCAAGGGTGAAAAGATTGGAACCTAGTGGCAAGCTGGGCTGGGAACATTGAGTTGGCACCAAATCTTTCATGTTACAGTAAAGGTTCTAATATCCATCCAGCTTGGTCCCTGTTTCCTATCACCACAACATGAGAGTATTTAAATAGAGCTGCACTCTGGAAACATCTCTTCCTTCATCCCAATTTCAGCCTTCTCATTTGATTTGATAAGGATAGATGGTATCTGAGTGTGGAGTCATAGCTTTTTCAGCTATTACTTCACAGCTGTCCGGCTACTTGAGTGAAGGGAAAGGAAAAGCTATCCTCTTGAAGGCTTATAGTAAATTACTTCCTTCGCAATATCGCTACAGAGTCTTGGGAGTGAGAAGTGGGAGCATTATGCTTCTCTGAAATGCAATGCATTCATGTGCTTCTTTTCACCCCAGTATGACATGACCCTTCATTGATACTAAAAGCATGGTCTAGCCCTGTACAAACGCCTCTTGTTCTTATCATTCAAGACTATGCTTCAGTTAAACTCCTCAGTGATTGTTTACATATGTTGATATTTACGGCTTGCCTCAAGCAGTTGCTCTGCAACTGTAATTCCTCCTGTGGGATCTAAATTTTAGTTTTTTTAATACTTACTATTTTCCATTTTAACCCAAGAGAAACAAAAGGAGTGAAATCTTTAAATAGATTACCCAGTGAGATGAGTAAAGTTTCAGTTGAATTCTTAGGGAGATGATTTTAGCATTATACCTGGATTTTTAGCAAGGTTTCTGATCATGTCTCCCACAACGTTCTCACAGGCAAGCTAAGGAAGTATGGGCTGGATGAATGAACTGTTAGGTGGATAGAAAACTGGCTGAAGCATTGGGCTCGGACCCCTTCCTGGTTTAAATTAAGGCAGACTTCTCCAGCATCCTGGCATCCTCTCTGGGCTTGGCAGGGTTCTCTGTTCCAACCACAGGGCTCACCCTACCCCCCTGCTCTCTAGCCTAAGCAGGGACTGGCCCTAGCAGAGATGCTAGGACCTGGTATGGCCCTGTTAAGGAAAGGTGGCAAAGAGGAGAGAGGCAACTGTCTTCCATCCTTCCCTTCTTTCCCCACCACAGCTGGGGTCAGTTTGTCTGCCAGGGAGCAGAGGGGAGAGGGCTGCAGCAGTGGCCCCTGGAGCTGGCAGGCCCTGGCTCCAGGGAAAGGACAGCGGGTGGAATTAAACCTTCTCCATGCCCCCTTCACCTTAATGGGGCCATGCTGGGTTGATTGTCCCACGGGGGTGGGGAGGGGAGCTCTGTTCCCTGAGGGGGGATTCGTTCTCCTCCCCCCCTCCCCACCCCCACTGCTGCAGGACTGGGAAGCAGGGTGGGGCTTCATGCAATGCTGCCTGGCCCTGAGGGGATGGGGGTAGGGGGAGTCGCTGTTTCATACTGGGGGGAACTCTTGCCCTTATGGGAGGAGGGGGAAGTGGGAGCATGGGAGCTTAGCTGGGCAGGGTGTGAGTGTGGGTGTGAGGATGGGGGGGAATGCAGGGACCTCAAACATGCTTTTCTCTTCACCCCCCGCTTTTGTTCAGCCCCTGCTGCCTAGCAGCTGCAGCAGGTGGGGAGGTCAGGGTGCTCATGCCCAGTGCAGGCATGGTTCTGGCCAGCACTGCACAGGGGGAGGAAGCTGAGTCTGTCCTGTCACCAGGGCTCTGCTCTCCATACCTACAGGTTCAGCACTTGCAGTGTTACACAAATGGCCAATTGTTCAAATCATAAGCAAGACTTCGAGGAAGGATTAGGCAAGATTCTGCATTTATTGATTAAATTCCCTCCCCCCCAACACAGACAGACAAACATGTCTTGCCCCATCTTTTATAGCCTTGTCAATTAATTCAGTCCTCTGAGCTTTGCTGTGTTATCACCATATCCTTCCTTGAAGGTTGATTGCCATTGTTCTCTTGCTGTTCTGGGGTGGATTCTTCTTGTTTGGTCTTGTCTGTCTGCATTCTTCAGCCAGTTACCTGCTGATGGTTTACTTTTCCACAGACGCTCTCACACATACAGCAAAGGTCAAACACTTATGTCAAGCTACACAGCAGTACAAAATGAAGTTTCTTAAGGCAATGCAAAATTCAAGAAGATGCACAAGATTAAAAGCAATAGGGGAAAAGTCTATGTGTATAAAGACCCGCAATGGAGCCTGCTGCCTCCCCTGTTCGCTGCTGTGCAGGTCTGCATACTCTGCCAGAAGTGGAGGGAGCCTTGCCCCATGCAGTCCAACATGGCGCTTCCCCTCTGCAAGCACAGAGCTGCAGATGCATGGTATGGAGTCCCGGGGATATAAGTGGCCAGGCAGGCTGTGTGGGGCTGCACTCCTCGCTCCAGCATAGCGCTGGCACCCTCTATCACAGGGGCTCCATGGCATGCATCTGCAGCTCTGCACTTGCAGAGAAGAAGCCCCATGCTGGACTACCTGGGGAAGCAGGAGGTTGGGCTCCCTCCACTCCTGGCAGAGTATGGGGACCTGCACAGCAGGGAGTGGGGGGGGGGCAACAGGCTCCAGCTTAGGGTTTCCCCTGCTGTGAGTGCTGGAGCTGCAGGTGTGGGGAGCAGAGCCCCAGCGATGGGGTGGATTCCACTCTCTCAGCCCACAAAGCACTGGCCAGAGCCACGCCTGCACCAAGCATGAGCACCTTGACCTCCCTACCTCCTGCTGCTGCCAGACAGCTGAGGCTGCATGCCATGGGGGAGGGGGGTAGTGTCCCAACATCCCCCTCACACCCACACCCGGCCATGCTGAGCTCTGTACTCCCACTGTCCCTCTGGGGGGAGGAGGAGGAAGGAGAAGAGTTTCCCCTCAGCATAGAAGAGCCCCACTCCCCACTTCATAGCAGCAGGGGGGGAGGTGGAGAAGAGTTTCCCCTCTGGGGCCAGGCAGCCCTGTGTACCAGGATTGCTCCCAGCTGTCAGGGAGGCACTAGGGCGGGCCTGCTGGAGCCTAGACATGCCCCCCTGCCCCCATCCTCAGCTCAGCTTCCCTGTGGAAGGAAGGGCTGCTCTAGCACCCCTGGGCAATCGGGTTGAGCCACTGAAGGCATGTGTCTGCATTTCCTGAATAGAAAGGGAACGTCTATCCACTTAGAAACAGCTTACCCTGCAGAGAGTGAATCAAACCTGCAAAGATTGAATCAATTCAGGCTCAGGCTTTTTGAATGTCTGCCCCTAGCCATGAGGTTCAACAAGGACAAGTTCAAAGCCCTGCACTTCGAAGAATCCCATGCACAGGTACAGGCTGGAGGCTAACTAAGCAGCAGCTCTGCAAAAAAGGACCTGGGAGTTGTATTCAGGTTCTCTTCCACTGTGTGCTAACATTGGGCCCTGGTTGCCAAGAGGCTAATGGCAAACTGGGCTGCGTTGATAGGAGTGTTGCCAGCAGGTCAAGGGAAGTGATTCTTCCCCTCCTATCTGGAGTACTGTGTTCAGTTTTGGGCCCCCCACTACAGAAAGGATGTGGACAAATTGGAGAGTCAAGCAGAGGGCAACAAAAATGGTGAGGGGCATGGACAACTGGTGTTTCCTGAGTCAGGTAGGTGGGGGGCACCTGCAGAAGCCGCCAGTGGTGGCACAAGTGGGGACAGGGCTGGCGAGCACTCACAGAGGTTGTTGGCGGTAGGGACAGGGGTTACTTTGCCAGCTTGTTAGTCAGTCGCATATGACACTGGCACTATGGTGCCATACTGGTCACAATAAGCCACTTAAGTAATTCTTATTCCTCCTAAGAAATTCATCACATAGCCATCAGTAGCAATAACTGCATTATATTAGGCCTAGTCTTTGAAAGAAAAAAGCAATGGAAATTCATCTTACTCCTCATGAGTCACTCCAACAGAAAAATTAAATTCCAAGAGTAGTGGAGCTGCATAGAAGGAAGAAAAAATACAAGTCTTAGTAGACAGATTCAAGAAGCTTCCACTCAGGAAATCAGCTTGTGTGGCAGAGCTGTGGGATCCCACCTGAAGAGAAAGGAAGATCATTAAACCTGTGGTAGGGTGGGAAATTGGTGTAAGGCAGAGGGTAAAAGGCATTGCTGCGGTGTGAGTAGGAGTACTGTTGTAGAATGAACAGTAGAGTTCTTTTATGGGAGAAATGTGGACAGAGGCTTGTCATTTAAGGTAGTTAAGACTAGGGAGAGATCATGGGAATAGCTTACTAATGCATAGTGACAACAGGTATCCAGTGCCAGTGAACCAGTGCAACAGGTATAGTTGAAATTTAGCATTTAATCGGAAATCGCTAATCTCCCTTTTGAAGGACCTTCTGAAGAGCTGGTTATGTTGGCCTGAATTTGTTTACAACAGATGCATATAGTCATATTGGCCCACTGAAAGCTTATCAGCGTATGTTTGGCAGCAGGTGAGAATACAGAGCTATGCCAAACTTTGTATAGAAAATCTGGGTTTGTTTGGTTTTTTTTGAATAAATAAAATATAATATTGGCAAAACTGTCTAATTATAGATGTTCAAATCACATTAAAGTGTATCATACCTAGGAAGCAACATCTACCATATGAAGAGGGTAGATGATAATTGAACTGTGATAAGTTAAACTGCTGTATATGATACAAATCTGTGTGAAATTCCATCCCTCCTAATGTCAGTGGCAAAACTCTCAATTGCTTTACCTAGGGCAAGAATTTTACCCTCCTTTCTTAAACTTTTGAAGGCTTTTTGGCCAAAACAAATCTCCAAGTTTGACCCAAATTCTCAAGATACCAGTTACCCTAAAATGATATTTTTGGGGTTAAGCTAATCATCCAACAATGTCAAACAGATCTAATAGGCAGGAATGAAGCACATTTTAGGGAAGGTATATTTAAAAATAAAATTTGCTAGAAGGTAACAAAAAACTAGAAGTATGAGCAGAGATGGTTTAGTCAGGAGGCTGAAGTTTTAAAACTTCTGTTTTATTTCATGATTTCAAAGGCTTACCAATTATTTCCCAATGCATCCCACCTGCTTAGTTATTGCAAGGGGACCTCAGAAGATCATTGGGTCCAGCCCTCTGCATTGAGCAGGAAAGATAACTGGCGGTCAGGTGAACCCAGCAAAGTGACTATCTAGTTTCCTCTTGAAGATTTCCAGGGTAGGTGATTGCACCACCTCTGCAGGGAGCTTATTCTACAGTCTGGACACCCTGACTGTAAGAGTTTTTCCTAATGTTGAGCCTGAATCAGTTTTCCAGGAGGTTGTGCCCATTACTGCTGGTTTTCGTCTTGGGTGCCCTGGTGCTCTTGATGTACTCCCCTAGTAGTGGTAAGCTGCTACCAGGTCCCCTTTCAGCCTTCTTCTTCCTCAGGCTGAAGAGTCCCAGATCCCTCAGCCTTTCCTCATATGGCCTGCCATATGAGACTGATCATATAGGTGGCTCTTCTTTGGACTCTCTTAAGCTTGCCCATGTTCTTGTTAAAGTGTAGTGCACAGAACTGGATGCAGTACTCTAGCTGCAGTCTCCCCAGTGCTAAGTAGAGCAGAAGAATCACCTCCTTGGTTTTCATAGTTTCATACTTTCTAGGGTCGGAAGGGACCTGAGCAGATCATTGAGCCCGACCCCTTGCCATGACAGGAAAGAGTACTGGGGTCCAACGACCCCAGCAAGGTGTACATCTAGCCTCCTCTTAAAGACCCCCAGGGTAGGAGCCAGTACCACTTCGCTGGGAAGTTGGTTCCAGATCCTAGCCGCCCTGACCGTGAAGTAGCGCCTCCTGATATCTAGCTTAAATCTACCCTCTTGTGACCATTATTCCTGGTCACTCCTGGTAGTGCACGTGGGAACAGGGACTCCCCCAATGCCTGCTGGTCCCCTCTGACTAATTTGTAACAGGCCAC
>NW_017728886.1:213818904-213820294 GCF_001723895.1 Crocodylus porosus | reverse complement strand
TGAGATGCATCTGTGGATGCATGACAAGGTACGGTTGGCCTTCCTGACTGCCTCCCCACACTGCCAGCCCATGTTCATCTTGGCATTGATGATGACTCCAAGATCCTTTTCTGCCTCTGTACTGATGAGAAGGGAGTTCCCCAATCTGTAGGTATGGTGCTGGTTGTTCCTCCCCAGGTGCCTCACCTTGCACTTGTCAGTGTTGAATCCCATCCTATTCTCATCCGTCCACCCCTGTAACCTGTCTAGATCTGATTGCAGCCTATTCCTCCCTTCTAGTGAGCCCACATCCCCCCACATCTTAGTGTCATCAGCAAATTTGAAAATTTGAACAGGGTGCTTTTTACCCCCTCATCCAAGTCACTAATGAAGATGTTGAACAGTGTGGGCCCGAGGACCAAGCACTGTGGAACCCCACTGCCCACATCCCTCCAAGTCAAAAATGACCCGTCCACCACCACTCTCTGGGTGCAACCCTCCAGCCAGTTGGCAACCCATCTGTGTGGGTGTTGACACCACAGTCCCCCAGTTTCTTAATGAGAACGGGGCGAGAGACCGTGCTGAAGGCCTTCCGAATGTCCAGGAAAACTTTGTGCACTGCTAGCCCTGCGTCTAAGGATTTTGTGACCTAGTCATAGAAGGCCACCAGGTTGGTCTGACAGGACCTGCTGCTAATGAACCTGTGTTGTTTGCCCCTAAGCATAATCTCCCCTGCTGGCCCCTTGTGGATATGTGCCAGAATAATTCTCTCAAAAAGCTTGCCCAGGATTGAGGTAAGACCAACTGGCCTATAGTTTCCCGGGTCCTCCTTCCTCCCCTTTTTGAAGATGGGAACCACACTGGTCCTCTTCCAGTCATCTGGCACCACACCAGAGCACCACGAGTGCTTGTAAAGCCATGCCAGGGGTCCCGCAATGACCTCAGCCAATTCCCTCAATACTTGGGGGTGGAGATCGTTTGAACCAGCTGATCTGAATACATCCAGTCCCTCCAGAAGTTCCCTAACTAGTTCCTCACTGACCCTTGGCCTACGTGTGCCTCCCCTGGGATCTAAGGGGAACCTGGGGGGGGGGTGACTGTTCCAGACCCTGCTCAGGAAAATGGAGGCAAAGAAATCGTTAAATATGTTGGCTTTGTCGTCTGGTGTGACGACCACATTTCCTAGCGTGTCCTGCAGGGGCCCAACGTTACCCAGAACCTTCTTTTTGTCCCTTATTTATTTAAAAAAGGACTTCTTGTTGTCCTTGATCTGGGAAGCTAGTCCCAGTTCCATCTCCACCTTGGCCTTCCTGACTGCCCCCCTGCAGCCCCAAGCAACTGCAGTATAATCCTCCCTGGTGATGGCCCCTCCCTTCCATTGGATGTATGCCTCCCTTTTGGCTAGGAGACA
>NW_017728886.1:213796852-213818804 GCF_001723895.1 Crocodylus porosus | reverse complement strand
GCTAGGAGACATTCCCAGACACTTTTGGTGAGCCATGGGGGCTTATGTGACCTCCTGCTCCCTTTGATCCGTGTTGGGATTACCTCCCCTTGGGCTTGGAGGATCGTCTCCTTAAGGAGCGACCACTCTTCTTGGACACCCAACTCCCCTCCCCTCTGGGACCTCAGTGCTTCCCCAACTATTCTCCTTAGCTCATTGAAGTCCACCCTCCTGAAAATGCTGCCTTGCTGTAGGCCTTTGCCACCTTGCGCTGGATGGTGAATTCCAGCAGGTGATGATCGCTGTCACCCAGGTGGTCAACCCCCTCAGCCCCCTCAACAGGTCATCTCCAACAACGTGTCTCCCCTGGTGGGGCTGTGCACCTCCTGGGTTAGATGGAGGTCCTGCATTCTAGCTAGGAACTTACGTGAGCGGTCAGACCTGGCTGACTGCTCTTCCCAGCAGATGCCTGGAAAGTTCAGGTCACCCATGATGACCACATCCTTTGACCTAACTACCTCCATAAGCTGACTTAAGAATTCCTGGTCTAGCTCTTCCCCTTGGTTGGGAGGTCTGTAGTGGACCCCCACCATTAAGTCTCTTTTCCCACAACTGCCCTGTATTCTAACCCAAAGCACTTCAGAGTGCCCCTCCTCTGATTCTTTGCTAATTGATGAGGATGTGTATTCCTTCTTAATATAGAGTGCCACGCCCGCACCTTTCCTTCCTATCCTGTCCCTCCTGTACAGCCTATAGCTCTTGACATTCACTGCCCAGTCATGCGTTGGGTTCCACCACGTTTCAGTGATTCCCCATTATGTCCGGGTTGGTGTCAGCTAGCAGGAGGGTAAGTTCCTCCTGCTTGTTTCCCATACTATGAGCATTTGTGTAGAGGCATTTGAGGCCTCCTATGGATGTGTGCACTGGCTCCTTACTTTCTGCATTACCCTGGCCCCTGTCGTTTGCCTGTGTATATGTTCCGCTCATCGGCCTAGGCTGGACTGTACTTGTGGGTGTTGCTTGGTCTAACAGTCCAATGTTTCCTCTGCCCCCGCTTTTTTCTTCCCCCAACGAGCCTAGTTTAAAGCCTGCCGTAGGCGATCCGCCAACCTAGAAGAAAACACATGCTTACCTTTAAGGGAAAGGTGAAGCCCATCCCATCTGAGCATGTCTCTTGTTGTGATGTGCTGGTCATTGTCAAGGAAGCCAAAGCCTGCCTCGAGACACCATTCCCAAAGCCGCCAGTTGGTCTCCGTGATGTACGTTGCATGCCGTCTTCCACATCCACTCACTGGTAGGATAAAAGAGAGAACCACCTGTGCGCCTGTCTCCTTTAGCACGCAACCCGGAGTGTGGTAGTCCACCATCAGATGATCAGGGCTTCTCCTAGCCGCATCATTAGTACCCACATGGATTAGGACCATGGGGTAGTAATCAGTGGACTGGATCATGGCTTGGATGATCAATTGATGCATGCCAGAGTATTATTTGCCCTACTAGCTACAGCATCACACTGCTGGCTCATATTCATACTGTGGTCTATTATTACCCCCAGGTCTTAATTGCTCCTTGTCTGTCATCTGCCACCACTGAGAACAGTTTAGCTCCATCCTCTTTGGAACCACCATTCAGGTAGCTGAAGGCTGCTATTAAATCCCCTCTCAGTCTTCTCTTTTCCAGACTAAATAAGCCCCAGTTCCTTAAGCCTCTCCTCAGAGGTCATGTCCATCATCCCCCTAACCATTTCCACTGCACCCTTCACTGGACTTTCTCTAATTTGTCCACATCCTCTCTTTGGTGGTGGGGGGATAGGCAAAACTAACACAGTACTCCAGGTGTGGCCTCTGCAATGCAGAATAGAGAGGAAGAATCACTTTCCTAATGCAGCCTCATATGCCATTAGCCTTCTTTGCAACAACAACACTTTTGTGTCATTCAGCTTTAGGTCCTTTTCTGCAGAGCTGCTGCTTAGCCAGTCAGCCCCCAGCCTGTACTGTTGCATGGGATTCCTCCATCCTAAGTGCAGGACTCTGCACTAGTCTTTATTGAATCTCATGAGATTTCTTTTGGTCCAATATTTCAATTTGTTGAAGTCTCTCTGAATCCTAGCCATATCCTCTAGTACATCTCCTACTTCCCCCTCTTTCCCCACCCCCCCTCAGCTCAGTATCATCTGCAAACTTGCTGAGGGTGCACTCCATCACATCTTCCAGATTAAACCAGTCAGGTCAGGCCAAACTTGGGGCATGTGGGCAAGCTGGGTTGGGTATCTGAAGAATCTGTCAGACCCACTAACAACATAATCCAAGGATGCAGCAGCCTAGGTACAAAGTTGAGTCTTGTTGGACAGACACTTTCAGGTCAGGGGTTAACAGTGGAAGAGGTGAAGGACTGTTTGAACCCTGACCAACCACTCCGGCAGCAGGGAGTGTGTTGCACACTTTGTTGCACAGAAAATGGGATGCTTAGTGCTTAGAAAGACTGACATGACAACAATTCCATTGATAGTTAACAGAAAGGCTTTACTAATTAAATAATGAGTTCTTATTGGAAAATGACAGGTAGGCTTATTGCAATCTACAAACAAAACAAGCTATAATAAAGTCCAGTACTTATTAGCCATAATCATGGTTTTCTCACCCACATGGGCAAGGAAGCAGTTTTGGTTTTTGCAACTTCTCACCAGGCGTGGTTCCGTCAACTGAAGGGGGTCAGCTGGGCACTGTTATGGTGGGTCAGCATATTGTTTCTGGTCTGGGATGAGTGTTTTTTGCTGGTAGCTTCTTCCTTCTCTTATACACCTTCTTCAAAGCATATTTCTTTTAATAGGTTGATGATCAGGGTCCAGACAAAGCTGGTAGGGTAGAGGGTTATTGTTCTTTGGTTGTGATTTGGATATTAGCCTTTTGGATCCATCTCTGCTTGTTGTGGGTCAAACTGTCATGCATAAAACTCTTGATTGCTCTGGAGGTTTATTATTTTCTTACCTACAATATGGTTTGATTACTGTAGCCCAGCATCCTAAACCGGAGGCACACTACTTGATTTAATTTCAGCAGAACTTGATTTCCTGAATTAAGCATCTTAGACCCTAAAGTGTAAGACACAGTATAGGTTATTGTGATAGCAGGGCGTAACCCCAAACACTTTCCAACTGGCAGAGATGCCTAGATTGGCGAGGGAATGTGATAGCAAGGAAGACGTAAACCCTCTGAAAGGGGAGCTTGTTCATAACCAAATTAGAATAGTTGGTCATAGGTTTTACTTAATACTAAAGTATTGTTATCCTTTAGGTGGTCCCAGTCATGAGTTCATATTCTTGTGCAAAAGGCACTGATTATAATTTAGTTATTTAAATTTCACATGTAGGTCCAGACAAGCTCTGTGTCCAGCAAGTGTGTGTGCGTGGCTAGGCTCAGATGGAGCATTCTGGGCACCTGAGTCTGCCTTGGGAGTGAGCAACTGTGCCAGGCAGGCTAAGGATCTCTTTACACATTGTACTCTGAGTTGCTCAAATGTTGATAGGTGCTAGTGCTAGCTTCAGTTTGGAGGACTTGCACATCGAAGCCAGCAGGGGCCTCGAGGACTGAAAGGTAAGGATCCTCACTTCCCTCCCCTCTCCTTTCTTTCCATTCCAGCCTTTCATCAAACTGTTAACTTGCAATTTCATTCAGTCAAAACTAGGTGGGCAGTGTGGCAAAGTTCAAATCGAGGCCTAGATCTGAATTTCCACAAGATGTTGGGAATGATATGGCCTAGAGAACTTCTTCACATCCATGTCTAGTGGAAATGACTGAAAAGCATGGTTTAAATGTTGGACATGCCTTGAAGAAATGTTACTTTTATTTAAACTACCTACCTAGCTACATTAAGCTGTGAGACCTTTCTCTGTTTTCCCCTCTAATCACACCCCCTGTGTAAAACCAGGTACCAGAAATTTTATCCAACTCTATTAAATTGGGTAATAACTACTTGCGCCACGAGTTTCTGCAAGATGATGCAGGGAAACTGTTCAAGAAAAACAAGAAATTCCTTGCTGTATAAGGATGGCTCATAAACACTTGATCCCTGGTACTTTTTGTATTCAAAGCCTTCAGGTCTCAACTATTTAGTATTAATAGAAACTGTTAATTATGAGCAGTGTGCTTCAAATGTCTTCTCAGCTTTATGGAAATGTAATTGTAACTGTTGTTGGGGGGGAAAGTGAAGGACTGAAGTTGTCTGAATGCTTTCTCCCTGACAGCTGAAGGGGCTCAAATCCAATACTCTCAGAAGTTAATTTTTGCCTGTCTTATGCAATTTTTTTTATTAATAAATTCTAGTTTCTCAATGTAAGACTGAAGCTTATTCTCTGCTCATTGTTGGTGGGAACTGTGACTCATAGTCAGTATCATAATTCCTTCCTTTGGCTTCCCCCTTTGTTCAAGGTCAGACACTAGCTGCCAATATTCTTTACCCAGCCAAATTGGCTCAGGGGTTGCAAAAGTCAAGGCTTCATCCATTCCCAGTACTGTTCATTATTAGTGTCAGCTGGAACTCCCCATGACTGTAAAGAGGGGCTTTCCAGCTCCTTATCCTGAGATGTGAATGCATAAGAAAATCCTGCTCTTGCTTTTAGGCTATGTCACAAAGAAGTTGTAAAGAACAAAATTACCACAGTGTGTGGGGGTTTGATTTTGAGTTTTTGCGTTTTGTTCTGCTTGTTGTAGGAATTGTTAGGGGTGCAAGTTCCTTTAATTATAAAACCTCATGCTTCTGGTCTTCCAACACATGTACAGTTTGGAGCATTCATTACAGCAGTTTCCCTGACTGTTTACAGTATAAGGATCACTATTTTAATAAAAAAAAAAATTTCTTGGAACTCCATATAGCCAATCCCATAATTCAGAATGAAATTAAGGACCATGTGGAGGACATGGGGCTAAATTAATTGGGTAATAGTCAAGAACTGTCTGACTGAATAGAAGGCATAAAATTATGGATCATCAATGTAACTATGATACTCCACCACATGCCTCCACAGAAGTAAGGGTAGAACTGTCAGATATGACATGTGGGAGTTCCTAAAGAGCTGGTGAAACCAGCAGTTCCTGGCAGATGTGGCATTCAAGGAGTGTTCCTTTTAACTTGGAGATTTAACTACACCCTAAGGAGGCCTGGAGCTTCTCCAAGTGCTATCTTCTTACTAACAAAAGGAAAAATCCTAGAAACTGATCAGTATTTCTTTGCTGGAGATGTATTTGAAAATAAACCTCAGATACAAGCCCAACCATAGAGTCATACAAGTGTCAGACAAGTTTGGAGATCAAACATAACCATCAATATGTAACTTTTGTGGATGCAACAGAAAAGATGTACTAAATTTAAATGCTGTTATTGATGAAAGTTGTAGATAAACTGCTACTACTATTAAATGTTGTTGCATGATTACTTGGCAACCTTTGTACTAACTGAATTCCAGGTAAGTGATACTGATCTGCAAGAAGACTAAGATTTGTTTTCATTACTAAGACCTGTATTGGGAACAAATGGTGTCTATTTGGCAATTTACTTAAAGATTTTCATATTTTGGGAAAGGGAGAGTATGCTAAAGAACATGGTGGGAGGTGGCCAGTTTTGGCGGGAAGTGGCCAGTGGTGTCCCGCAGGGTTCGGTTCTTGGCCCTGTGCTGTTCAACATCTTTATCAATGATTTAGATGAGGATGTACAAAGCAAGCCGGCCAAGTTTGCATATGATACTAAATTATAGGGAAAAGCAGTCACGCTGGGGATAGATGCATATTCAAGTGGACCTGGACAAGCTGGAAAGGTGGATGGAGCAGAACCGGGTGCAGTTCAATAAGGATAAACGTGGAGTGCTTCATTTGGGGAGAAATAACCAGTGACATGAATATAGGGTAGGAGGAGATGTCCTGGCCAGAACAATGGCTGAAAGGGACCTTGAGGTTATGGTTGATCACAGGATGAACTTGAACCACTAGTGCAATGCTGTAGTCAACAGAGCTAATGGCTTACTGGGATGCATCAGCCAATGCATTGTGAGCAGAGCTAAGGAAGTGATACTTGCTGTCTACTGGGCATTGATGAGACCCTAGCTTGAGTACTGTGTCCAGTTCTGGGTGCTGCACTTCAAAAAAAGATGTGGAGAATCTTGAAAGGGTCCAGAGACGGGCCACAAAATGATTAATGGCCTGGAGGACAAACCTTACGAGGAAAGACTAAGGGATCCAGGACTGTTCAGCCTGGGAAGAGAAGGCTGAGGGGGGCTGTGGCAGCCATCTAGAAGTATGTAAGGGGTGGATAGTGGGAGCTGGGAGAAACTGCTCACTAGAGAACCACAGGGGAGGACAAAGAGGAATGGCCATAAACTGTTAGAGGATGGTTTCAGGTTGGACATAATAAGGAAGAACTTATTTATGATAACGGTGACTAGAATCTGGAATAGACTTCCCAAGGAGATGATACAGCCCCCAACCTTGGAAGTCTTCAAGAGGAGACTGAACCTTGCTGGGATCATTTGAACTCAGCAGTATCCCTGCCCAGGGGGATTGGACTCGCTCTTTCGAGGTCCCTTCCAGTCCTTAATTTCTATGATCCTATAGAATTAGCTGGAGAGCCTTCTAAAAAGTGGTCAGTTTTCTACATGTCTCTCCATCAAAACTGGATGGGTATATTCCGTATCTCAAAACCAAAGTAAGTTCAATTTAATGATCTGTAGAAAGAATATAATATTGTAGTTATCACTAGCTCTTCTTGGCCCACATTAACTGGAAGGAAATATGGAATTACTCCAGCAGTTGCAAATTCTTGGGTGGAAGCAGACAAGAGAATAACACCAAGCATGCACTATACTTCTACTTTAGCTGCACTATTTTGTCAAACATGATGTAAAGATTTCAGACAGGTTTACCAGGGGAAAAAATTACCTCTTTTGATTGTTTTTTGTTTTTTTGTTTAAGCACAGAAGGTTCACATCACTGGAAATCTTTCTGCCAGGGAATAGGGGAGTCATTATTGCCCTCCCAGTAATGGAAGAGTCTCAGGGATGTTTAGAAGAATTAATGCCACAATAATGCAGTTTTAGCTGCAGGGTAAATCCAGTCCTAAACTTTGTGCCTATTGCACAAATCCTTCTGCATGCTGAGTGAGCAGACTGCATTTGCTGAGTGCACTTCATTGTACAGGATACAGTTTGAATGTGACTCTCTGCATGGCAGGGAATAAAGCAGGAGTCGGGCCAGTAAAAGATCCACTTACATGATCTTCTAGTCTCTTATCCCATCTGCAGATAAACCAGTGATGCCTTTGGGTTAATAGTAAGTAGTCCTTTCAGGTTATTTCTGAAAGCTCCTGGATGGACTTCTTATGTGGCTAACTGGCTAACTTGCAGAGATTCTGTATCCATTCTAGGGGCTGGGTCCCTAGGTGTACCCCTAAATGATGATACAGACCTTTTTTTGTTTCAAAATTACTTTCAAAACAGTGGTGTGTTTAAATAAAGCTGTTGCTATTGACAATCAAAGTGGCAAAGACGCAACCTCACCGCATCAATCATTATCTGAAAATGGGAATTGCTTCTAATCACCACCACCTTTGCTTCCACTGTTGTCATTACATACTGGGCAAACTGATCTAATATGTTTGTAAGGAGGCCTGGAATGCTGCATCTGGCTGCAGCTCTCTCTTTGTGGGAGAGAGGGCAGCCTAACCCCATTAATACAGACTTGGAGCTCCAGACATCTGGAAAATCTGTTATATTATTTGTTACGCCTGACTGTAAAAATTATGGCCTAAATTGAAAATTAATCTTTGTTGTTCATTTTATGAGGGATGGGAGAATACTCGGCATCTTTGAATGTTTGAAAGAACTTTTCAAAATGAAAAACATTACTGTTTTCATGGGAAACTTCTTCTAATGCAATACAAATATTCAGGTTTATGTGCTGAATAAATTACTTTATGACTTGCAGCATGAAAGAGGCCTGACTTAAGGCTCCTGTCTGTGGACTGATCTCACAGGTTTTGAGCCCTGAGAAATGGTTTTTGGTACTGGATCAGATCCAAGCATATGATGTCTTGATAATATTAGCCCCTTCCTATTTATCTCAAACCTTAGACTGGGTTCCACCACTTTCAAACCAGTTTATACGTGCTGAACTTCCATTCTGTTGCAAGGTATAAACTGGTCTTGTGTGCCAAACTTCTTTTCTGTGACGGGTATAGGCTGGTTTCCGATGCACTATACTGGCAAAATGTCTGTAGCTGGTCTCACTGAAGAGTGGTTAATCTGATATGCTCAAGATTTGGGCCACCTCAGAGGCCACATAGCACTTTTCTAAGGAATTGCATGCTTTTTGATATGTCATAAGCTTAGGACACAGTATTAGGCGTTCTAAAGGGAAAAGGAAAGTGAGAGGGGATAAGAGGCTGATAGATATAAAGAAAAGAAAGGCATGATGGGGTAAACTATTGGTATACTCTCCTTTTTTCTTTTTTTTTTAAGTCCGCAACAAAACTGCACTTTCACACAGCTTTCTAAGCTTAAGTTAGGCTTTTCAAATGGATTTCCCAAATCCTCCCCACTTTTAAGTCCTCACCTCTCTGCTTGTGTGGCAGACATTACTGACCTCTGACGTGCCCACACTCTTTCCACTTGGACCTTCATTTTTCACGGAACTAGGCCACAATTTACCTTTAAAACACTCCTTGCATAAGTCCTAACGTCCCTGTCTGCAACACCATGTGACAAAGATGGAAGGGAAACGCACCAGTGTGGCAAAGCTGTGCTCACTTTCCCCTCTCGTTTATACACTGCTCAGTATTCATTTTTGTCCTTTGTATTTAAAGCTGCCACTCTCCAAACATCGTGTCTACATTTTTCATGCAGAGTTCTAGCATCTTTTGCTAGCACATCAGTGACCTGAATCTCTTTGCCAATTAATGTAATAAGGAAGCATGTTCCTTCTGCATTTTTTTTTTCTACCTTAAGGCTGGTCTTGTATGTGATAAGGTATTGGCAGCGTGTGCATTTCTCAGTGTAATCATTACAGTATTATGATGACTTATGGTGCCATTGAATCAAGTAAACCACAGAATCTTGGTGTGAGTGCCCTGCTTAACTGGGAAGGTGATGTATTCATGGAGAGCAACAACTTGGTTCTGAGAACACATTTCAAACCCACAAAGTTCAAATGGGTTCAAAATTTACTCTAACACATTCTCACATTCCTTTCTATTACAGACAAGGGTAATGATCTTAAGAGCGACTGCTCTGCAGCGTCAGTGGAGTGAAAAATTGAAGGATTGTTTTTCAAGTAATTTGACTCCATACAGCTGGATGAATAGTCAATATTGCCAGGGCTTGGCTGCTCTGCCTCCACCTATTTTTTACCTGTAAGAATGAGGCCCAATGTAGAGAAATCTGTAGGATACAAAAAAGAAAGGGGACAGGAAACTCAACCTGTTCTTGGGTTTCTTGATTCTCAGCATATTTAAAATGGAATATTCAAGAGCTTATATATTGGACTGGTTTGTGCAAACCCCTGTCAAGATAGAGCTGATCAAATTCTATTTGTTTGGGTTCGGGTACTTTTATTCAGCAAAATTATTTCAAAGCCTAAATTCACCATCTCAAGATCAAGGATTGAGCTCATTCAATTCTTATTTCTAAGCATAGCAGGCAAGCACAGTCCTTAAGGCTGATTTCCAGACTCATTCTAATCTAGTTTCTTTTTCATAATTTTCCCCAAACTTGTTTCAGGCTAATTTTCTAATGTCTGGACCTAAGAAAAAATTGTTCCAGAAAGTTTGAGCCAAATTGATTCAACCATGCAAGCATGAAAGAAATGTTGCTCACTTCTCTGCTACTCAAGACTTGTGCTCTGATTATTTGGAAATGATGAAATCAGCACTGGACTCCTGCCATTCAACCCCACACACTGAAAGCTGCCTCTCGGCCTAAGGACATTTATACTCCTGCAACTCTTTTTCTCCTCCAAGATTCTGCTTCTGAATTAGGCCGCTGGGACTGGCATCTGCCTTTGGGAGGGGCTTGAAACAGTAGGGCAGAGTTCTGCTTAGTCTGGCCAACCCCTACGTTGTGGAGAAGGGCCCAAAGGTCCAGGTCCTAAAAGCTGTATAGATGTCCCCTGGAAGATGTTCTTAAATTGGAGAAAGTCTCTACAAGTAATGTGTAGCTGGATTATCACCCCTGTTTGCCACTTGGCCTGTTAGAAAGTTCACCTGGGGAGAAGGAGAATAGAACTGCTGGTCCCGCCACAGTGGCCATCTATAAACTCACCAGGGAGGACCAGCGGGAAATGTGTGAGGCTCTGTTCCCCTGGGTACCACCTGGGATAACAAGGAATAACAGCCACTAATTGATTGAGAGTAAGTTCAGGCTTGAGATCAGGGGGCATTACTTTACAGTTAGGGCTGCCAGGCTCTGGACTGGGCTCCCAAGGGAGGTGGTGCTCTCCCCTACCTTGGGGGGTTTTTGAGAGGAGGTTGGATAGATATCTGGCTGAGGTATTATGATCCCAGCACTCATTCCTGCCCAGGGCAGGGGTCAGACTTGGTGATCTGTTCAGGTCCCTTCCGACCCTAGAAACTATGAAACACCTGTACTTTCTTGGAATATTCCCTTAACATCTTTAAATTGTTTGTTTGTATATCTTCATAGACCATAAATCCAGAATATCTGAATTTTTATTAAAGCTATTCTCCTGACGTGGGGCCAGGAAGCAAATGGGTGAGATCTGCTTTGGGGAAGGCTTGATTGGCTGACTTTGTGGGTAGACGTTTGCAAGACCTTTTCATGACAACTACTTTGTTTCTTTGTCTTCTCTGATTTAAGGTATCTTAAGGAAAGGACCAGTTTTTCTGCTTTAGAAGAGTATGACTTTTTATCCCCCATACTATTCTCCACTCCGTTGAGGGGAGGAAAAAAATCAATTAAGACTCAAAAGTATGAGGACATATCAACAATGGTTACATTCATAGCAGAAAATCTTCCTGCAATGCACAAAACAGAAAGATTAGCAAAAAAAATGAATTCCTGGTCACCCCTTCTCCATACTGGATGGCTGTTGCTGCATGAGAAATAGTGAGGCCCATAATAAATCATCTACTTTTCAGGAAGAATCTGTAACTAGGACATTTCATGTGTCAGAATAATTTTTCTAGCTTTAATCAGTTCATTTCTGAATTGAACTCTCTTACACTGAAACTGCAAATTGAAGGGGGAAAATGGGATTTACTTTGGTAACAATGACAAGAAAAAAATCATTATCATAAATTCAGAGTAACATGGTGAAGTTATTGATTGGTGGCCAGAAGAAAGAGATTGTGCTTTTGTTTATTATAAAATGAGGTAACTGAAAACCTAGCAAAGACTACTTGTTATGGAAATGCTTTTTCTTTCTCAGAATTAGTTAATAATAATATTTGAATCAGTCTCTCTGTGATGGCTACAAAACAGAAAATTATTTTAGTAGGACTGACTGTTTGAAATACTTGAAGTCAGTCAAAAATGTTGGGACTTGCTAAATGTGAGGAGGGGTTACTGAATTTTCTGACAACAAAGTGTACTGTTTTTACTCTGACTTTTCTTTTAAAATAACATTTCTGAGCAAGGTTAAATCAAGTTGTTTACAAGCTCCACAAGCCCAGTAATTCGATTCTTCCCCGCTTTACCCCAAAACAAACAAACAAAGAAGAACTGGCATTAGTTAACAGCATTGAATAATCAAACATTTAACATTTAGGACATTCTCAATCTGATGGTTGAAAGCTTACCCAAAATGTTGCCCTGCTGATGACATGCTTTCTGCTTATTGTATTTTTTCTTCCCAATAATTTTCTCATCTCGTCTCATTGCTTTGTACTTTTTGTTATTTTGATGAATCCTTAAGTATGTCATCCATTAAGTACCTCTCTTAACAGTTATTAAGAACACTCTTGGAGGCAGTTGTGTAATATATCACATTATAGCCTTATTAATCTACTTCAAAAAGCTTAAAGTCATTTATGAAATGCTAAACATAAATGCCTCATTCACAACTAACTTAATAATCCAGTTATAACCAGTTTCTTTTTCTAAATTAAAGTGATTATAGGGGGCAGGGGGAATAAGATTTGGATAAACAACTAATCCATTTAGTAGATTGTGAAAATTATTTAGCACTGTTTTCCACCCTTTTCCTGTATGGTGCTGGGTCACTAGTTTTGCCAATATATCTCATCAGAGAAGCCAGGCTGTATGGAACAGAATACACTTGATGTTATGCTGTAGAAATACACTTGTGAGGTTCCCTTTCTCCTCTTTTTCCCTTGCTGTCAGCCTATTCATGGCAAACAACAGGGTCATCGCTAGGAACTTGATATTTCAGAGGACCCTCCCCATGATGTTGTGCTTCTTAAAAAAACAAACAAACAAAAAACCAACAACTTCCATTTCTTGAAAAATGTCTACAGAATTTCAGCCTCAATTTGAAGGCTCTTCTCTTACAAAATACTTTAACAATTTTATTTGGGCTCTTGTGAATTACTCATACATGATGTGGTATAGATCTCTTACTCTATACCATATACAAGTTAACCTCTAACTTAATTTCTCATAACAGAACACCTAAGCTGATGCTCAACTGTAAACAGTTTCATTTTAAACATGTACATAAGTACTTTGAGTAGGGGTAGGTTTAAGCATGTGGTTAAATTGAGCAAACAGGACTACAGTCAATTGTCTCGGCATATGTCTAAGTTTAGGCATTTCACCATTTAATTTTTGAGTGGCTGTTCCAAGATGGAGCCTTAAAGTGGCCACAGTAGGCCATTTTGAACTAATGATTGCCCAAGAGCATGGGTGCTAAACATATAGCCCATGGGCTAGATCCAGCCTACAGAGCCCTATCATCCAGCCCCAGGTGCTACCTAGGAGTCTTAGATTGAATCTAAACATGTTGGATAGGCCTCGTGTGCTGTATGGACAGCACACAGAGCCAGTCCGAGAGCCCAGGTTGGCCCAAGGACCAGTCCCATGCTACTCATCTAACCTGTGGGGCCAGATGAGTTTGACACCCCTGTCCAAGAGCAATTCAGGTTTGTGCATCTAGATGTTCTGTACAAGACAGAGAGAAGTGGTTTGTGCCTCCAAAGGGAAGCTTTGACAACCTAGAATGCTTAGAGGTAGCTAATGGATATGCTGCCCTCAAGGTGTGCTTCTATTCCTGTCCCCCAGCCTGACCATTTGGCATCTCCATTCATGTGATATCATGATATCATGAAGTAGGGGGTAGCACCTACTCCCATTTTGATGTGTTAAAGATTGTGTCCTACACAGGGATGCCTACCAATTGGCCAATAACTTTAGCAGTTGGTGCATTCTACTAGGACATGGAAGACATGGGTTTTACACTCGCTTTACTCTGAGGAGATTTAAACCCAAATCTCCTACTTGTCAGAAGCATATCCTAACCCTTAACCTATTGAAGAATCTATACAAGGCCATCCTGTACCTCTCCCATGCCAGCCTTGTACCTGACAGCCACTTGCAAAACTCCCACTCTGTCCCTGTGCTTGGTGGTACTTGCAGGTCTCCAAGTCAATTAATCAATCAAACATATAGGGCCTTTCCCAAGCACCCACAATGGCCTCCCTATTTCCCTGCAGTCACTTTCATGCCTTGCAGCCAACATAAACAAATGAGCACTTAACCCAAGTGAACTGTATCCCTTTGAGTATCTCTACCACAAAAAACTTCCCACCCCTATTAGCTGGCTCCCACTAGCTCCTTGGTGAACCCTTTTTTTTTTGTTTTGGTCTGTGGATCTTATAGTCAGTATAGTAGCCCATTCTCCAGAGAACTCTTCTTTCCACAACACTCGGGATCAGAGTGCTCTCTTTAGTATAGGGGCCAGGCTTATTGCTCTGGGCTCCAGCCCCGCTCTAGTCACCTTATCTCTGAATTTCAGACCTGGGCACAGGCTTTTCCATTAACCACTCTGCAGCCTGCTTCTCTGCAAGCAGACTCACAGCTCTTCATTCAGTCACTTGGCTCTGCTGTTTGGCTCTACTCTCAGCAACGGGGGTTGGGGCCCCTGTAACTCAATGAAATTGTAGTGAGTGCAGAGAGGACTAGAATACTGGGCTCAGGTTCCTTTCCTGAATCTGCTGCTGTCTCATTCTGTGTGTTCTAAGGGATGTTCTCAAGTCACAGCATCTCTGTGCCTCTATTTTCCTATTGATTAAAAAATAGAGATCATAATACTTATCTTCCCCATGGACTGTTCTTGATGAGACAACATAAATATTATCAAGCAAAAGATTCCAGAGAAGTACATTTTTCCCCAAACAAATTAAGATGAAATATGTCAGTGTTGTAAGCCTTGAAGGACAACTTCATAGTCTCAGATTTTAAGGTCAAAAGGGACCCCATTGATGGCCTGATGTGCTCAGGCATTTGACCCTCCTCCCTCCCTTATGGGCAGAATCTTTCAATTCAGACAGATCCAAATACTTTTTCTGGTGCAGCAGAATCTCAAACAAGCCCAACACTCAAAAGGGGGAAGAGGACTTTCTTCTGTATTGCCATGAACTTGATGTTTCCCAAAGAGTAACTTGAAACGTCGCCTCCACAATGCACTAAGAGCATGAGCCAAAGCCCACGGAAGGCAACCAGTGTTTAACTCAGTTTCAAAGAGCTTTAGATAAGGCCCAGCTGAAGCGCAAAGAGCTCAAAATTGTTTTTGAAGATGCGCCTAAGTCATTTACATATCTATAGTATATCTTCTCAGGGTACAATTTAGTAACAAAAAAGTCTTGCTGGTTTAAAGTCTGATCCAAAACCCCTTGTAGGCCTCCAGTTCGTACTTATACATGGGCATCATCAACCCTGTGGCTGCACGAACTGAGATTGATTTTAAGATTTGATCTCTAAAGCCTTAAAATGATCTGGGATCTCCTTATGTATGAGACTTCCTTTCTGTGTCATTCAGCCACAGTTGTGATGCAATTGCGGAGTATGCTTAGAACACAGAAAATCTTTGCAGAGTTTATATACTATTATGACTCATGACCTGCATGAAACCTAAGGCTTGCCTGGAGCGACCTGACTCCTGATTTGGTCCAGCTGGATCTGATTGCATGACTGCCTACAGGCAGCCAAACTTCATGATACAATCCCAGCACTTGCAGAGGAAAGCTGGTTGCTCCGTTTGTTAGAACTTTATGGCTATGTCTGCTATTTAATAGGCCTGTGCAAATAGGGAACTATATGATTTGAATGCTAGAGATTCAATTTTGGAGATCTGGATTGTTTTTCTGATTCGATTCGGACAAATTGTTCTGGAAGATTCGGAGCCGATTCGGAGATTTGGCCATAGAGTGGAATGGGGAATCAATGAAATATCTATACCTTTGTATTTTGGCTGATTCATATGAAACTTGAAGGGATGGTAACCTCTGCTGAGAGCATGACACATGCCAAGCTTCAAGGAGATAGGTGCAGGGGTTTCTGGGAAACTGCACTTCAAAGTTCTGAAAGCAAAACTCAGGTCGTGTGTGTGTGTGTGTGTGTGTGTGTGTGTGTTAAATCACAGTGGGGTGAACTCTGCAGGGATGGTAGCCCCTGATGGGGACACAAAGCCTGCCAGGTTTCAAGGATATAGGTGCAGGGATTTGGGGGAAACTGTACCTCAAGCTGTGGACAAGCAAAACTCGTGACATGGGTGACACTGTGTTAAGGCGCAGCAAGGTGAAAGCTGCAGGCTTGCTAGCCCCTGCTGAGGCCACGAAGCCTGACAGCTGTCAAGGAGATAGGTGCAGGGGCTTCTGGGTTCTGGGGCCCTGCACCTCCTAGCTGCTGACAGACAAAACTTGTGACATGGGTTGACTGTCTGTGTCTTGGAACAGAAGCAGTTCCTGGCTCTGTATTGATTCTTTCCTCTCCTTAGTCTGTGGTTTTGTAGGTATTAATCCTTGCTCCTTAACTCATTATCTAGTAGCTAGCTACTGTGTATTGAGCTGATCCCTGAGTGAATCATGATTGATTGTGTAACGCAGTAACTAGCTAGCACAGCCACCCATGTCACAGGTTTTGCCTGTTAGCAGCTAGGGGTGCAAGGCCCCAGAACCCCCTTGCACCTATCTCTTTAACAGCTGGCAGGCTTTGTGGCTGCAGCAGGGCCTGGCAGCCAGACCAGCAGTACTTTTCCCCAACCCCCTCTGCCCCCACCCCACCGTGCCCCAAGACAGACACAGTTGTACAAGCACCCATGACATGAGTTTTGCCTGTCAGCAGCTACAGGGGCAGGGCCCCAGAAGCCCCTGCACCTATCTCCTTGAAAGCTGGCAGACTTTGTGGCCTCAGCAGGGGCTAGCAGGCCTGCAGCTTTCACCCTGCTGCACCTTAACACACACAGTGTCACACTTGTCATGAATTTTGCTTGTCTACAGCTTGAGGAACAGTTTCCACCAAACCCCTGGACCTATCTTGAAACTTGGCAGGCTTTGTGGCCTCACTAGGGGCTACCATCCCGGCAGTTTTGACCCTGCTGTAGCTTAACATATATATGCGATGTGAGTTTTGTTTTCAGAATTTTGATGTGCAGTTTCCCAGAAACCCGTGTACTTATCTCCTTGAAGCTTGGCACGTGCCATGCTCTCAGCAGAGGCTACCAGCCCTGTAAGTTAATCTGAATCACCCAAAAGACAATAAAGTTATAGATAGTTCATTGATTCCCCATTATACCCTATGGCCAAATCTCCGAATATTTTCCGAATCAATTCGGAAAGCCTAAAGCTTCCAGCAATTCAATCTGAATTCGTAGATTTAGCCTCCAAATCATCTGAATCATCTGAATCATCTGAATTTTTAAAGCTCAAATTTGGGAGGATCTCTGCAGAGGCAGAATAAGACATATTCCTGATATTAGGCCAAAAGTCCAGTGCCAGCTTTTTTCAAGCCCTGTTCCAAAGCAAAGGGACCATAACATTTCTCAACAATAGGGAATGTGTTCTCCTATGCCTTCCTTCCAACACAGTCTTGGAAATTACTGAACTGTTTTTGCTGAGGCTAAGCCTAAGACAGACACCCAGCCTGGGAAATTTCAAACCAAATAGTTAAAGCTTGGCAGAGTGATAACCTTAAAATGGGGTTTAATGGAATGTGTTGGGCACCTTTGCAGAAGTTGTTGCTACCAATTTTGCCTATAATCCCTAAACTGTCAGAAGGTGTTTGTGTTTCTGAACATTACTTGTACAGTATATTTGAACTGGCAGATGTTTGTTTTTTAGCTGCCAACCTCGCATGTTGCTCAAGATAAGTGAGGTGCTGAAATTCCAGTTCAAACCATGATTTGTAGCAACTTCAGATTGCAATGTAACTAGACAAGGAAACCAGAAGCATTTTTTCCTCTTTCTTTAAGAGAATAACAGCACTGTTCTGTGCTTAAGTGCTTGTGCCCAAGTCAAGCTGGAGTCTGCTACCCTACAATGCACATACTTTGATATGCATATACATAGCCCCCACTTACACAAACCCATGTGATTTTATGCCTTAGAGTACACCCAACTGTGTACATCATTTCAAACTTAAACATTCACGCTCTTTGGGGCTGGGGAGATGAAATCAACATCCCAAAGCAATCCACAAGGTAGTTATTCCAGCCCATTAGCTAGAATAATGGTCACAGCCTCTCTATGCCTAGTAAATAGAGTTCTTAACTCATAAAACTGGAGATCTATATTTTGCTTGCCCTTGTCCTGTGTTCCTTTCTTTAAAACCTTATAACCTATATGTGGATGGTCTGGAGACCTTTTCAATAGTGTAAAAGGATATACAGGTACTTGGGGGATCCTTTCATAATTGCAGTGAATTGACATAGAAGGCCTTTTTGTGTTTGTTCCCCAGGACTCCCCAGGGCCCCAGTTAATGGACTCATGTAGAGTAAGATTAAAATCAGGTTCTAAAATGTGCCCTAGCTCCTGCATTTAATTTGGCTAGGAGATGGCCCTTGTCCTTCCAGTGAGGTGAATAAAGGAGTCCTAAAAAATGTGTCCCAACATATCTAAATGTAGGTTCCTAAATCTGTATGTGTGTACTTCAGTAATAAAAGTGGCTGGATTTAGATTCATAGAAATTAGGGGCTAGAAGGTACCTTATGAGATCGAGTCCAGCCCCCCTACAGGAAGTCAGCTGGGATCAAGTGATCCCAGCAACAAAAGAAGGAGAAGGCTGAGAGGGGATCTGCTGGCCATTTACAAACTCAGCAGGGGGGATCAGCAGGAATTGCACCACCTGGGGTTACTAGGAAAAACAGCTACAAATTGTTAGAGAGAAGGTTCAGGCTGGACATCAGGGGACATTACTTTACAGTTAGGGCTGCCAGGCTCTGGAATGGCTTCCCAAGTGAAGTGGTGCTCTTCCCTACCTTGGGGGTCTTCAAGAGGAGGCTGGACAAATATTTGGCTGGGGTGATATGATCCTGGCATCCATTCCTGGGGCAGGGAGTTGGACCTGATGATCTGTTTAGGTCCCTTCTGACCCTAAGTACTATGATACTATGAAAAATATCCTAATGTTTTTTGAAAGAGTCCAGAGCAGGTGCTTGCATCACCTCTGGGGGAAATCTGTTAAGAACTTATTTCTTATGTCTAGTCTAAATCAGCCTTCCTGGAGTTTATGGCTATTAGACCTTGTTATCCCTCAGGGAGCTCTACTGAATAGCTGTTCTCCCAGGTCCTGTTGCACCCTTCTTATATACCCTTGGTAGGCTGCTACCAAATTCCCCCTGAGCCTTCTCTTTTGCAGACTGAAGAATCTCAAGTCCCTCAGCCTCTCCTCATACGGTCTGCTCTCCAGGCCTTGGAACATATGAGTGGTTCTCCTCTGGTCTCTCTCAAGCTTTTTCACATCCCTCCTGAAGTGGGGGCCCCATAACTGGACACAGTACTCCAGCTGCGGTCTCACCAAGGCCAAGTAAAGTTGGAGGATGACATCCCTGGTTTTGCTTGAGATGCATTGGTGGATGCATGCCAGAGTTTGGTTTGGTTTGCCAGAGTTTGGTTTGGTTTGCCAGCCAGAGCATCACATCAGTGGCTCATATTCATTTTGTGGACAATCAAGACCCTCAAATCTCTTTCAGTCATGGTGCTAACAAGCATAGCACTGCCGAGCTTGTATGTGTTTTGAGGGTTCTTCCTACCAAGGTGCAGCACCTTACACTTCTCAGCATTGGAAGCCATCTGGTTTTGGTCAACCCACCTTCAGCCTGTCCATGTTGGCCTGTATCCCCAGCCTGCCCTGCAGTTTGACCACCCTCCCCCATAATTTGGTATCATCCATGAACTTTGCTGGTTCGCATCTGACTCCCAACTCCAGATCGTTCATCAAGATGTTAAAGAGTACCATCCCAAGTACCGAGTCCTACAGGACACTGCTAGTCACCCTGTGCCATGTTGATTTGCTCCCGTCAGCTGGTACTCTTTGGGTCTGACCCCCTAGCCAATTACCTAGCCATTGGACAGTAAGATGATCAAGGCCACAGTTTCCCAGCTTAACCATGAGGACCAAGGGTCAGGCAAGACCTGCCAGTCACAAAGCCATGTTGGCTGGCTTTCAGAAGTTTGCCTTCTGTTAGTCTGGAGTTGATGGATCCCTTGACAATTTTCTCAAGGATTTTTCCAGGGATAGACATCAGACTGATTGGTCTATAATTTCCCAGGTCATTCCCTCCTCCCTTTCTTGAAGATAGGGACTACATTGGCCCTTTCCCAGTCTTCCAGGACTTTGCTGGAGTGCCACAAATTTTCAAATATCTTTGCCAAGGGGGGTGCAATGATGTCTGCCAGCTCCTTCAAGACTCTAAGGTGCATTCTGTCTGGGCCCATGGACTTGTGAATGTCCAGATTCTCAAGGTGTTCCTACACCTGATTAACATCGATTATGGGCCCACCACCCACTCCCACACTGGTTTGTGTCCTTTCTGCCAGTGTGATCCCCTTGGAAGGGTGAAAAACCTATGCGACAAAGTAATTTAGGAGATTGGTCTTTTCTTGGGCGTTGGATGTTATCTGCCTCATTTGATCCTTTAGGGGCCCAATGCTATCTTTGTTCTTTTTCTGACTTCCCACATATCTGAAGAAGGACTTTTTGTTGTCCTTGATCCTCAAAGCTAGCCTGAGTGTCCTCAGCAGTTCTGGATACAAAAACTTAAGCCCCCAAATGTCTACCTAGGATGGTAACTTCAATCATGTGTGTCATGATATTTCTGAATGACACCGGAAGAAGAGAAGGAGATTATAATTACAGTAGTGCTGCCTGTAATCCTGATTTACTAAAAAGATCTTTCTAGTTGTTTCTTTTTGTTTGTCAGATAGAAGGAGGTTACCAAACCTTTATATTGCTGTTTATTGCAGCTAGAAATAAGGGAATGGCTTATTTAATTTTCATAGAGTGTAAGTATGTATTGATGGTAACACCATTTTTTATCACTACCATATGTTGAACTGAATACTAAATAAATAGGATTGGATTAATAAGGAACAATGCACACCTGAGCTCAAGTAGCAGGAATACCAAGCTTGTTGGAATGCCTCAGGTTTAAGGCATAGGGTGAATTGTACAGCTCTGTGGAGGTGGAAAGTTTTGTCTCCTAAAGAATTTTGATATTTAGAAATGTGGCTTCATTCTGATAAGACACTAACACTAAACATTATGAAAATTAAGAGAAAAAGATACTTTGGGTCATTTGAAAATGTTGTTTTTGACAAAATTAAAGCCTTTTGTTCCATAAAATAATGTACAGCTAAAATATCTAAATGAAAATTTATTTCAGAGCAAAAAAAAATCTAATTTTATTCCATTGAAATTTTGTCCAGAGTTTTTAAAAAGCAAATTCTGGTAACAACTAGCCCAATTTTTGTGAAGTGTTTCACTTTTCATAGATGGGTATATTGTGACACTATGCTTCTATCTGAACTTCTCCAGCCAATTCCAATGTTTTGCAGGTTTCCTTAAATAAATAGTAAAGTGAGCAACCAATCAAATTTTGCTAATTTCCATGAACATGCAGAACAGCATCCCAGCTGTTGCTGAATGTAAAGTGTTTTGTGTGCTTCAGACTTTCATGAAAAGATTCCTATTCCAGCACATCCTAAATACAAAAGATGAAGTTCTGCTATGTACTGCATATAAAGTAGCTCTGGTATACAGCTACCCTAAGTAAAGCATATCTGCTTCGAAGATGGAATACAGGTTTCCCGCGCTTTATGCTGTACACGCATTCCTGGAAAACTGTGCATAACTTTAATTCGCGTAAAGGGAATCCACTTTACAATGTGTTGCAGGGCACTAACATGTGCCTGCTCCTTTAAGGGTAGAAACTGCCTAGAGAGAGGGCTCTAGGAGTCGGGCAGAAACACCACAGGTGCAGGTTGCCATGGAAGTAGGCTGAGGGAGAGCCTGCACCTGCACTCGGTCATACAAAGTCCCAGGACTGGGGCTGGAGGCGGGCAGTTCTCTGGCAGCAGCCAGAGGGAAGGAGTTCATGCGTAAAAGGCTCCATGGAGATGTTTGGCTGCCTCTCTGGCTGCTGGTGAGACTGACGGGCTCTAGGAGCTCCTAAAGTGTCTGGGGGTAAGAGGCACACATTTCTAAAGGTGAAATTGGCACTCTTAAAAGGTGCAGAGTGTGGCCGCCAGTGTCATTGGCATTATTATTGTTAGGTTATAGCCCAGGGGCTCGTATTTTTGTTGTTGTTTAATTCGGTGGACCAGACTGAAGCTATTGGGGAGGAGGCCTTATTGGGGCATGTGAGAGAGTGTTTATGCTAAGCAAGGCCTAGCATTAAAAAAAATGCACTAAAACTCCCAGAATGCTTCAAGGAGGTTGAGGAGTCAGCGATTGACATTCTGGTAATCACTTTCTGACCCTTAGATGAAAATACTGAACTTCTGACCTTTGAACAATGATAAA
>NW_017728886.1:213790863-213796367 GCF_001723895.1 Crocodylus porosus | reverse complement strand
TGAACCAACAGACCTCCTTTAGTTTATGACTTTGTGAAACAATAAAAGTTTTAAATTGAACAGGTCTGAGCCTGTGCTTAATTCAGTCCTATATAATTCGGCATCGAGCTCCCACAGGGCACACCACCATGCAGAGCCCCAGCGCCAGAAGGCACAGCGCCAGGGGGTGAGGAGATCTCAGTGCCAGAGGGCACAGTTACTGAGGCTAAGGGTCCAGTGGTAACAAGAGGCTAAACTAAATTGAGGCCTCATCACTAGAGACAACATCTAAATACCATCTATGAGGCATGGGGTGTGGTAAAGGGGTGGTTTTGGAGCCACACATCTGGCCCATAAGGGCTGTCTCATGCAGCACCTTCTTAGAATAGGACCCAGCAAGGGGTCTAAGAACCCACAGGGTTTAGTGGGGTCCATCAGGACCATGACTGTAGCAACTTAAGGGCAGTCTGCTTATCTACTGTCTTAACCAACAAAGCGTGGCAAGATTAGAAAGTGCCTGCAAGGCAAAACTATCATGATCACAGAACCCTAGGGGCATCAAGGCCATCTCTAGGGACCCCACTCCATGACAATGTAACAAATGGGGATACATTCCAAAACCTTGACTGTACTGACCCCCAGCCCCATTTCTACCACTTTTACAAGACAATTTTGGTACTCACCAACAGCAGACAATACACACAAGCACAGAGCACTATCATAATGGGTATGGCAATTACAGAAATGTGTCAGAGACAATGACCAAGGAGCACAGATTCACACAGGAGACTATATTTTGGTGCAAGTCACTCCCACAATGCACCACACAAAGCAGCTGACTACAGGCTTACACCACACTGATTGCATAAGAGTGAATTTACTTTGCATATAATTAATTTTTTGTATAAAAAGGTCATCGCATTAGAATGAATTCACACACATAGAACCTGCATAAAGTGAGGGAAACCTGTATGCTAATTTGAGTTTGAATCCCCTCAGGTTGAGAAGGGCCTGAAATTCAAGCCTGCCATTTTCTCATAAGTGTTCTAACCACCAAGCTTTTGTAACAAGCTTTAAAGTGCACGTACCTTGGAGGGGAGTGCTCCACGCCAGACGCAGCATGGCTTGCAGCAGCAGGGGTTTGTCCCTTCTAAGGCACCATAGGGAGCAGTGAACTTTGTCCCTCTGGGGACTCCACACTAAAGGCAAATGAAAACCTGCCCCAGCAGGAACATCTTAGAAGAGGAAAAACCCAGATAAGAGGAAAAGGATTTTTCAGCAAACCCACAAAAAATCCCAGTGTCCTGATTGGCTGGGAGGGCTCCTTAAAGAGAAGAGGTTTTTCCCACCTGCAGGAAACGGGGAGAGAAGGCACGCACTCAGAGATGGCAGAGAGAGCTATGCAGTGGCAGATCCACCCCCTTGGGCTGGCCAGAGCTCATGAGGGGACCTCTGGAGGACCAGGTAGTGCTTAGCCCAGAAGAATCAAGCCGAGGCTTTAGCAGGCACAGTTGGTGAACTCAGACTGGTGGAATGGGTGGAGCAACACATGGGAGTGGGGGGTTGCAGCCAGCTGGGCACTCCAACTGGGAGTGGAGAGGCTGCAAGCCTCCCTGTGCCTAGATGGCTGCAAACTCCCCTCCATCCCCTCGCTCCTGTATGCTCCTCCATCTGCCCCATCAGTCTGAGTTCACCAGCCGCACCTACATAACAGTCTGAGTCCTACAGGCACACCATCCCCAAGGATCCTGTGATCTCTATGCAGGGTGAGAGGGAAGGCAAGACTATAGGGAGTTAGTCCCAGGTTGCTTTTGGCCATTTCTGAGAGGTCAGGTTGGCCTGAAAGGAAGGGGACACTGAGCATCACTTAGGGAAGCTGTGTGATGGAGGAAACCTTAGGAGGGTTGAGCGAAGGGCTATAGAAAGACCAAGAGGCGTTGGAAAACACAGTGGTCTTTGTGCTGCTTTGTTGTGTGTTTGCCTTTGACTTAAGGTTTGTATCAGGCTGGAACGGTACCGTCTAAGGGTATTAGAAGCCAGAACTGGCTACCAGACAAGCCAGAGGGCAAGGTGTCCTCTGCTGGCTGCTGCCTGAAAAAAAGAGTTGTGTATGCTGAGTACAGCAGACCCTGAACTGCACTTCCTGCTGACCAGTGGAGAGACTGCAAAAGGCATTATATTATCACCCTGATGCTTAGTGGTATTAAATCAAAGTATCTATGTATTTGAAGTGCTGTGTTACCAATGTGAATTATAGTATATTGTCGTCAAATTTGTGAATGTATGAATGTTGGATTGTTGACTATTGTTTGTTAACCAGTATTATTAGCCTTGTTTTGCATTTTTCTTTTCTGTGTCATTTATAAATTCAAGTTCCTATAATTTGTGTGTGTGTATATCTAGATAGCTAGATAGGAACTTGAACTTATACATACACACACCACACCACACTTGTATTACAGATACATATATATGACCACCCCTGGTTTTATGTTGTTTACACTAAAGTGTAACCCTGGTCCATCATGCTAGGGTCACCTTTGGGGTGCCAGTGGCCTCAGTCTTTTTTCCAGTCCACTGAAAAATTGGTAGCAGCCAAGCAGTGATACAAACTGATTATTTTTATTTATTTTCATATATATTCAATAAATAAATAAATATAATCATTTTGTATCACTGCGTAGCTGCTACCAGTTGGCACCCCAGGGATCCAAAACTGGCAGTAAGCCTGACCCTAGCATGTTGGATCAGGGTTACACTTTAGTGTAAACAACATAAAACTAGGGGAGTTCATTTGGGTTTCTCCATCCTTTATCATTTTTTCAGGAGACTGTGGCCATAGATGCTGTGATTTGTGCCAACCCCTTTCTGTGGGTGTGAGAGCAGTAGCATAATGATGGGTAGGATAGCAGGGCAGAACCTCGCCTCCCTACCACCACCTTAGGTAGCAAACCACTGCCTACTGCTCCTGTACCATCTGTCCCTGCTGCTCATGGCACACCACTGGCCAGGTATGCCTGTGATTCTGAGAACACCTAATGGATTGTGGTTCTCTGAGGACTGAGACAGAGTTTAGTTTCCTTCCCAGATCCAATGTGGATCAAAACAGAGCTTAGGATAGCTGCTTAAATTCCATTGCCTCTGAGCATGTCCAGATGCACATGCTTAGGCTCCTAGGAAGCTTTCCAGACCAAAACATGAATGAAATTAGGCACTTAAGGACTCTTGCTGTTACTGGAAGATGTTTGATCTGGATCACTTTCTTTGAGTGATGTGCCAAAATTCTACCTGAGCCCCTTTGGGTAACTAATTTACCAATCTGGATCTGCCCTGAAGTGAAACACTTCCCTCTGACTCAGTGATGTGGCAGTGTTTTACTGGTGATCCCATGCTGCAAGAAAGGCAGGAATTCAGTTTTTATATTTTTTGAGAGCCTATCTTCCACCATTGCACAGTTCCATTTGCAGAAATTATGGTGATGAGCCCCATATCAGCTGTCCTACTGTTAACCTTCTGTAATCTTGTTTATGGATTCAATTACATCACATACCCCCCGTGACAAAGGGGCCATCCTAGGACCAGATCTCAAGTTGGCCTGCCCACCTGCCGAGGGCAGTCTGCCCTGACTCTCCTGCCATGACTTGAATGTTATTTGTACTATCCACAGCTTTGAACCTTCTCTACACTGCGGCCCATGCCTTGCAGATGGCATCCATATTATTATTGCTCCCTGGCCTGAGGCCAAGGCAAATTCAGTCAATTGTTGAACTCTCCCATTCATTCTGCCCTCCCCCCCTCTCACGGGGAGCCTCTTCCACTCCGCCCCCCTCTCACAGGGACCTCTTTCACTCTGCCTATCACTAGGCCACACTCTACTGCCCTAGCTCCTCTTGAGCAGCCCCTCTTGGGCTTTTGGGCTTCACTACTTACACCCGGGCACCACCACACCATCATTCCATTCTTGTGAGTTTTCCAACTTTGTGCCAATGCTGGGCTGCCTTTGCTCCAAGTCCCGACCAGGAAACTGATTTCACACATGGGATTGGCCCATGTAGCATCCTTCAAGCCACTTGAGCAGCCCTAGTCAGTACACTCCTGGTGCCATCCTTCAAGCCATCCTCTGCAGCCCTACTCTGCACCCCCACATGCTCAGTCCTTCAGATGCCCCTTATCATGCTCTACTCTAAGCAGGCCCTTATACTACCCCCACACTGGGACTCTACACTGCACACAACAAACTACCCCTGATGGGCTCAGGTGCCTCCTAATGAGTGTACCTGGCCCTGCTGCTCTACTACCCTCCAGTCTTATCCCCCAGATGGTGGATGCTGGGGTTAAGGTGCCCCTACCCGCCTTACACCAGGGAGGCCACTGGCCTGGCATTTCCTGGAGGCTGCTCTGCCACAAACAGCCCTGCCAGGCCATCCTTCCCTGACAGGGTGCAGTTTCAGGTCATGCCCAGGGCCAGGAGTCTCTAAGCCACCTTACCTCTGTGCTGTTCTTGGAGCAGCAGCTCTGCTGAGAGATGTTGCTTCCTCAGTGTCTGGTAGCAAACTGCTGCCTCACCATATAAACACTAGGACCTAACATGGCCACCCTAATCAAGCACCTTATGGCTGCCTGTCTCTGGCTCTTAAAATGGCAAGCACCCAAAGGTGTGCTGCCACCCTCCCTCCCCCCCAAAAAAGGTTGGGACATCAAAACCAATTAAATAAAAACTTATAAACTGTAATGTGCAAATACATGCTTCTGCTTAGGGGAATAACCAGGAATTTTGCTCTGGGCAGAGATTCTGAAGAGCAGGAAGTGTGTTGGGGGAGTATGTTGTGTTGGGGGAGGGGAAGGAGGTTGCCCAGTATTGGAGAAACTTATGGTGCACAGACTGCAGCTGTAGGCCAAGCTATCCAGGGCCACCATTTTGATACTCTAAATCAGCACCTGCAGTGTTATCCCACTTACCCATGCACTATTACAGTAGTGCTTCCAGTTTTGAACCTGTATGTATTTAATTATTTTTATGTTGTCTTTCTCCTACCATGGTTTGTCGCAATTGCAGGCCCTGCCTTCATTGGCATGCAGGGTCTACTCTTCTGGTATGTACCTGGGAGCAGAATTCCTCACAGAATTATGGCTTTCTTTTTACTTTGAGGTACAGACTTTCCTAGGGCAAAGCCTGAAGCAGAGTAGGTTTGTTTCAACCCTGCCTAGGGCAGACTGTAGGGCACACAATTCAGTCCTTGGTATAAAGTTATGTTGTTAAACTTGGCATAGAGCCATTTGTCCATATATTTTGAAAACTAGTGGAAACAGCCACATATGAGGAGGCTACAACAGCTGTTTCTACAACTCCAGTGCATTTTGATTTAATTATACAACCAGGCACAGCAGGGCTCATAAAGTTTATATGTTTGTGCCTTTTCCATGATACTTACATACAAGGAGGAATATACTTCCTCGTCAATTAGCAAGGGGGTAGAGGGGGGGCACTCTGAGGTGCTCTGGGTTAGAGTAAAAGGCAGTCCAGG
>NW_017728886.1:213787096-213790852 GCF_001723895.1 Crocodylus porosus | reverse complement strand
AAGGCAGGGGGTCAGACTAGATGATCTTCCTAGGTCCCTTCCGACTCTAGCTACTATGAAACTATGAAACTATGAAATGCTACAGCTTCAGAAGGTTTTAAGAAAATATTTTCACCTTGTAAAAACTAGAAATATCAAAACCATAGAGGTATTTCTAAAATAATAGATTATTGTCTCCTAGTTGGTTTAAATGATTTATTTTAAGAGTGAAAGTAATAAACAAGATGGAACCTCATTTCTGCAAATTCCTATCAAGTTGTCAGGTCAAATGAGAGCTAAGTTAAATACTGAAAAATAATATTTCAACATTTTAAATTAATTAACTTCATGTATCATACCACTTATGGTGTTTGCCTCCCTAACATGTAAGTGAAAAAATAACTTGCAGGAATATAGTAAAAATTAAGTAAATATTTTTATAAAGATTCTAGAAAGTATATTTCAAATTCATAATTGGCTGCTTTCTGCAAGAGATGTGTTCCTAGCTTTCTTTCCCTAAGAAAACAGCAATATACTCTATGCTTTTGACTTTATGCTATGCCAATCATTACACATTCTGAGCTCCTGTGTCCAATCAAAGTGGCTCAGTTTTGAACTGTGAATGTCAAATGATTGAAGAAATATTTGCAAGGAAGGAACAATTTGTAAACAGTCCATATGCTGAATTATCTTCATGTGAAACATTCACTGAGCAATTTTGTCCAAAACTAATTCACAGAAACTGTGATATTTGCAGACAATGTATAAACAGAAAAAGGTCTAAATTCAATGTGTCAATAGTTTAGTCAGAACTATCAGATATCCATTTATATCTAAGTTGGGGCTGTCCAACTGGTGGCCCCCCAAAGAGCTACCATGTAATGATCATTTGACCCCAGCAGATTTCCTGCCCCTTGGTCAGGGAGCTGAAGCTGATAATCTTGTGACGTCCCTTCCAGCCCTAAGGGCTATGAAAAGTATAATATGCTTGGGGCCTAGGGCTATATTATTCAGTTTAAAAAACCAAATATTGGAATATTGGAACTCATTGGAATGAGTTAAAAACAATCTGCAGGGCTGTGAAATAGCTGATCCTGGTAATGAAGCTCCTAACAGACAGCAGAACTGCACAACAGAAGGGACCTTGATTGGTAGAACATCAAGACCATCAAAAAGAAAAGAGGTTTTTTAACACCTGTAGAATAAAAAGTTTAGAAGGGATCAGGTATATTATAATGAGCCATGAAGTCAAGTGATTCCCTCAGCACCGCTGCTGCTCCTGCCAGACTGTTAGTTTTAAACTCTGGGTGAAGCAGGAATCAAAGGAGTTGGGGGAGGCAAGTGCACTATTGTACTTCCCCCAGATCTGCCCCTTTTTGTGGAACTTCTCCAATCCCTTAAATTGCGTTGTAGAAAACTATACACTTTTTCAGTAACTTATTGAGGTATGCTTTTTAATTTAGATTGGTCTGAAAGCAAAGGGCTATTTGAAAGACTTCATAGAGAGAAAAATATATATGCAGGAACCTCACGGTGATTTTCATGCAGGCCTGTGAGTACCAGATTAGTTTACAGCATTTAAATACCATGCACACCTACTTTGCTGTATAAATAATATGTGTAAGTTTTATATCAGTAGGACTTGAACATATACCAAAATTCACTTGGAAAATGTTTTGTAATAAGGGTTGGACAAGGGTTTAATCCAGATATAAACACTGTGGAGCAAATGCATCTCTAACTATAGAAAATATATTTATCTCTTTACCTACAAAATATGTTTTTAAAAGTGTCGCTAAAAATATCAAGAGTACAAGGATCTTTCAGTATAAATCATAGTCTGATTAAGCAGGAAAATTGCCAACACGGGGAAGTATTAGGAATATATTTTTAAAGAAATATGGTTTCATTTTTAGCCCCCCATTGAAATGTGCTGAAAAAAATGAAAGGTTTAGAAAAAACTTGGTCTGACTGAGCATCTATTTCCGACACTAGTTCTGATGCTTGCAATCTGTGCATCTGGTTAGTTTCCCAGGTACTTCTAGGGCTAAATAGAGACAGTCAAAAAGCCAAAGGCCTAATCTATTTAATCTTCATGAGCTGATCTAAACTATGTACATGGAACCAATAAGCAAGTGAACAGACATTCACTTTTGATTTGGAAATATAACCATATACCTATAGTGGCCCAGAACAAAAGCTTAAGGATGCTAAAGTATGCCTCCTTGCTCAGCTAGAGCAGACAGGTTGGGCCAAGGCTAGCCTACCTACTCTCCAAGTAGGGTAAGGGGGGATTGCAGGGGAGGTGCAAAGAATCCTAAGATTCAGGGGGACTGTAAGTTAACTTGAATCTGGAGGAGTTTGGGGACAGAAGTTCAATAAACCATTTTAACCTAAATCAGTTAAGTCTGATACTACATCCATTTGGGATTTTTTGAAACTGGTTTCAGCCATTTTGAAAGTGGTTTCTGAACACTGAACGTCTGCTGTGTTATAGATTTGAACTGGTTTCTGATCACTTATACCAGTTTATGTGTAATTCCTTTCCCTAGACCTTGTTTAGGGAACATATATTTACAGGTATAATGAGTAACATCTAGAGCAGAAATCAAAAATAACAGTGTGGGTTCTAATTATGAAATGCAGTTTCAACTATCTTTGCAAAGAGAGTATAAAAAAAACTTCTGGCACCTAAGTAAAATCATAGGTATCAAAGCAAGGTACTTATCTGATAGGTCTTCTGCCCCCTCTTAGAAAAGATGATGCATTTAAACTATTAAACAATTTTTGTTTTTGTCCCTTTCTGGTAAAGTTTACTTTCATGATCTTATGCACTAAGATGGGGGTTGTGAATCAGGGGTATGTGTGAGTGGGGAGAGATAGGGCACCACCCCACACTATCTCATGCTGTCTGCCCACCCAGCCTGATGCGAGGGGTGGAGGAAGCTCACATGCGGTGGCTGCCATTGCTCTGCATTCAGCCACATGCCATCACCACCCACCTCCCCCACTTCATGTCCTGCTGCTGGGGGTGCACTACTCTGCATCCAGTCACCAGGGGCACACTGATCCAAAAAGGTTGAAAACCCCTGCACTAAGATAAACTTTCACTGAAAATAGTGGGATAGGATAATAAAAACATTCCTTGTTGGAATTTTAAAAATTATGGAAACTTTTATGAAAACTTATTTTTGATATGTGTTTCCACATGCTGGTAGAAAATTTGAAAGGCCTCATTTAGGAAATAGCACACTAAAATCTTTGAGAGAGTACAAGTGTGTGTTTCTCCTTTGTAATATGCTGCAGTAGCTTTGCCGCATAAAATGATAGCCCATTGAAGACAGCACAGAGAACACTTTTTAAAGAAAAGCAAAGATTCCAAAACTACAACTACAACCTGTGGATATGGAGAATGCAGCTGAAGTCTATTTCTCCAGCATATAAAAAAGACTAGCAATGGAGATATAGTCAAATATCTAGTATTGCTACTCATTCCATTCCCAGCATTTCTAATCTTCTGGGGAAAAAATGGATGGCACTGGATTCATCAGGAGGTTTTTCTCATTCAGCTTCATTTTTATTTTATCTGGCATAAAGTAATAAAGCCAATGTGAGTTATTACTGTCTCGTGTCCCAGCATACAATTATTTTTTTCCAATCCCAAACCGCCAGGGATCAGTTTGCATCCAAAATTTTCAAAAGGACAACTCTCTGTTTGGATGCCTTTTCATTCTTTTCCCTATAATGAAAAGTTTTCAGTAGTGTAGTTTTAAAATA
>NW_017728886.1:213780341-213786996 GCF_001723895.1 Crocodylus porosus | reverse complement strand
TTTTCTTCATTTGAAGACAATTATTGTCAGAACTCTAGCAACCAGACCTCCTGTAGGTGGGAATAGTTACTTTAAAAAGGTTGTCTCTGTTAAATATGCAGGCGCTACATCATACAAGATAATTCCCTAGCTAAATGTTATGAGATGGATATTTATTTGCCTTCTGCACACTCCTCCTAGGTTACTTGTAAACTGGGAAATTTGTGTTTATTAATTACTTCTTGGAAGCCTTCTATTACATTTCAGTATTTGAAACTAAATTAACCTTTATCCACTACTCCTGAAATTCTGTGACTTTGAATAATAGCCAGGCTTTCTATATACCAGCCTGAGGTTTATAGATAGGGCCACAGTTTGAATTACACTTTAACTCTTGGGGGGTGGGTGGGGGGGTGGCAGTCTGCAAAAAAAAATTGGGCAGCCCATCTTGATGCCCTTATAAAACTGGAGACCCCCCAGGTTATTATGATTGTCAAATCTTATAAAGGGGCTTTCTTCCCTGTAATTCGAACCCTAGATAGGGCTACACCTGATTTACCTGAAATTTTTATTTTCTCGGCATGGTGTAACATCTGTCTTTTCTTTGAAATTGACAAATGATACTTGTTCTTTGGCTCACCAAATAATGCCACTGAGCAGCACAGAGAAAGAAGCCTAAGAAAGTGCTTTCATCAAGCATCCAAAGTTCTAGCAGTCATTTATAGTAGGAGCTTTTGACTGAGGCTGTATAACGCAGACCCTTCTAAAGTTTGCCAAGAAAAAAAAAAGGTAGAGTCTAGGCACCATCACATTAACCCCAGAATTCAGGTCTTTCATGACCTAAATTATCTACTTGGTCTGTGGACAGGGCTTGTATTTTATATCCTTTGCCTCAGTGTAGTTACTGTTGCTGTGGAAACCACCATTGTGGTCTAATGTTTAGCACATCTGACTCATTTTGTATCTGTAGTTTTAGAAAGGTATAATAATATTATGGCATGATTTCAGGAAAAAAAAACATGGAAAGGAAAGATCATGGAGAATGTTTGAATTAGTATTTTGAAGCATAATAATAAAAATATCTAACTTACATAGTCAAAAGCAGGTTAATTGCTGTAAATTGTTAGTTGTACTTGATCCTGTTCATATTAGAAATATGTCTGTGAATAGGTCTTTAGGTATTTTTCTATTTTAGGCTAAAGTTTGTGCATCAAATAAAGTCTAAGAAAAAATTATCCATATTGGAGATCTGCCAAGTTAAGTAAATGAGCAGCATGATGAGAGATGAAATATGTTGTTGTCTGCATCAGCATAGGAAAATGTAGTCCCCTAGCCTAAGTACAGACATTCAAAAAGTCCAAGCCTGAATTGATTCTATCGTTGCAGGTTAATCTAACCTGCATAGATTGAACCGAAAAGCATGTGAATAGTAGGCGTGGGTGAGTAGGCAGGTATTCAATTTGGCTTTGGATCAAGATGCTTCAGATGTCAGTGATCCGATCTGGAGCTCCAGATCAGTTTGCCACTTCGATCCAGCTGAAGCGGCTCCAAAGCTTCGGAGCCACCTTGGAGATCTGGCCATAGGGTATAATGGGGGATCAATGAAATATCTATAACTTTGTTGTTTTGTCTCTCATTGGGGTGAAAATTGCAGGAGTGGTAGCCTCTGCTGAGTACATGAAGCCTCTCAAGTTTCAAGAAGATAGGTGCAGAGGCTTGGGGGGAAACTGCACCCCAAATTCTTGAAAGCAAACTGCATGTCACATCTATGTGTTACACCACAGGGGGTGAAAACTGCAGGGGTGATGGCCCCTGCTGAGGCCACAAAGCATACCAAGTTTCAAGAAGATAGGTGCAGGGGTTTGGGGGGAACTGCACCTCAAGCTGCTGACAGGCAAAACTTGTGACATAGATGACCCCGTGTGTGTTAAGGTGCAATGGACTGAAAACTGCAGGGGTGGTGGCACTTGCTGAGGCAACAAAGCCTGCCAGCTGTGTGTGTGTCTCGCTGGGGGAGTCTATCTTTTGGGGCCCTGCACCTCAAGCTGCTGACAGGCAAAATTCATGATGTGGGTGGGTGACATTGTGTGTGTGTTAAGGTGCGCCCTTCCTGGCGCTGAGGCCTCTGTACAACATGGCAGTGTGCCCCAGTGAGGTCTCCTCCCCTACAGCCTCATGCCAAGTCCACCACTTTACATGACAATAGGTAAAATAACTTAGTTGGCTCAACACCTAGCATCAGCAGCAGCGTGAAAGGTACCCCATAGAACTGACACAGAGCCTTTCTTTTTATAAAGGAATTGACAGCAAGAAGTAAAGGTGTTGTGTTGTGTTGTGTTGTGTTGTGTTGTGTTGTGTTGGACATATGATGTTAGTCATGGTGTGTGATGGCTTATTTTGTGTTTTTATGTCTATATGTTTATTATGAAAAAAAAAGCAGTACTTAAAAAAATGTATCTTTGAAAGCTTTAGGGTTGAAAAACCCTTTGTCAGGCTGAGAAAGTACTTGCAGTTGGATGGAAGGAAGAAGCCAGACGCTGGCCTGGCCCACAATGCAGGCAAGAAAGCCAGTCAGTGAAAATGGAAATGGAGGTGTCAGGGGATAAGGGACAGGCTGGGATGGAGGGTAGGGGGAAAAGGGGATGTAGCAGCTCAGGTAAAAGTGCAGAGGTGTCAGATGTCTGTCAGGTTTCAGAGTGCCGGAATTGCACTGTCAGTGTCTGTATTGAGTCCATGAGTTTCTGTACCTACTACCTAGGAGGCTGATGAAGTGCAGTTCATAGGTCCAGCTCTGAAAAGTGGTTTATACATTCAAACAAGCACCTGACCTCATCACCAGAACTGAAGGCAACTTCCTACAGCTCAAAACACAAAACCTGCCAACTATCTCCAGTACCCCCGCAAACTGCACACCAGCATCTATCAAAGACAACAAAACCCAACTATCTGTGGGGGCACATTCCTCACCAAAAAAACACTCTGCCTCCAGTCTCTCAGGCCTGATCCTGAGAGGGAACAAATTACAATGCAAACCACTTTTCAGAGCTGGGCCTATTTATCAGCCCCCTAGGTAGTAGGTACAGAAACTTATGGACACAATATACAGAGTGGAATTCGGGCACACTGTGACCTGCTGGACATCTGACACCCCAGGCACCTCTGCACTCTTACCTGCACTGCTACATCCCCCTTTCTCCCTACCGCCCACCCCAGCCTGTCTCTTACCCCCTGATGCTTCCATTTCCAATTTCACTGACTGGTTTTCTTGCCTGCATCGCGGGCCAGGCCAGCCTCTGGCTTCTTTACTATTCCTTCCACCCAGGACCAACTGCAGGTACTTCCTCAGCCTGACAAAGGGATTTTGTCACCAGGGGATCATTGGTCCTGGCATTTACAGGGCTGCTGCACCACCAGCAGTCCCACCAGGCCTCCCTACCCTGGCAGTGAGCAGTTTTAGTGGTCATGCCCAGGACCTAGGGCCTCCTCTTTCCCCATAGCCCCAATCCCATCCCTCCAAGTTCATCCTCACAGGGGAATGAGCTCAGTAGGGACATGTTCTTCCCCTGCTGGCTGGTGATGCAGTTAGTGCCCCCTCCAGCTAAGAGCAGGGCATTACTTGGCTTTTAAAAAACTCAAAAAAGGAAATTGGTGCAGACAGAGTGAGTATGGTAGCACTCAGTCCATCTGCAGGTGGAGCTTGGGGAACCCCAGGAGCAGGAGGTTCACCTTTAGGAACAGCAGCTGCTCCACCAAAGCAGGATCCAAGCAGGTGCGGTGGGGTATCACAAGATTCCCAGCAATGCTGAACACCTCTTGCTTGAAACACTGGTTGGTGGATAGGACAGGTGTTGCCGGGCAACCATGGCCAGATCCTGCCACATCTGGCTGCTGTTTGCCCAGTAGGCCAAGGGTTCGTAGCCCAGTGGTTCCACATCCTCTGTGAGATAGAGAGCCACTGAAGCCTCAGTGCTACCTGCCCGAGGCTGGGCTCTAGTGCGTTTGGACCCCAGCATTGAAGCCATGCTCATGGCCCACATTGGCAGTGGCTGGCATGGAGGAGACTGGCTGGTACTCATGCTGGTGCTGGTGCTGCTGCTGGTGCTGGGAGTGCTGGCACGGGAAAGTGGATCCCCCTCTTCCACATCCCCTGCCACTGTAATTCAGGCTCCCTGACTTTGTTGACCAGCACCTGTGTCCAGTGATTGAGGGTTTTGGTGCTGCCAGTGCACATGCTTCCCTTCACACTTGTGTCACACGTGCCTGCCATCATGTGGACCGTACTGGACTGCAAGGGATCCAGCCATTCAGCTGCTTTACCAGTGCCTGCATGTCTGGTGACAGCCTCCTGCCCCAACCAGGAACACTGTTCCCCTGGAGCTTCTCCATTTGGTTCTCCAGTTGCCTCATTAGGGGGATCACCTGGCTGAGGAGGGGATTGCCAGCACTAAGAGTCTCAGTGGCCTCAAGGAAGGGCTTGAGGACCACCAAGATCTGGGAGATAGTGCCCCACTCAGTTCTGTTCAGGGGGTTGCTGATCCCTGTCTCCCCAAGCAAGGCCATCTCATGGATGGCCTTCTGTTGCTCCACCAACCTTTCGAACATCAGGTATGTAGAGTTCCACTGAGTCTCCACATCCTGCATGATTTTGTGCTGCAGGATGCTCAGCTCTGCCTGTTTCTCCCACAGCCTCTTGCCCTCCTTGATGCTGCAGTGGAAGCATTTCAAAATCAGCTGGCTTGTAGCAGTAGTGGTGACAGTACTGTCACTGGCAGCCCTGTCCCCCTCCAAAGCATCCCTCACTATTAGGTGCAGCCTGTGTGCCACACAGTGGATCCCAGCAAAGTTGGCATCACAGACAGCCTTCACCATATTGGCCCCATTGTCGGTGATCATGAACCCACAGGTGAGCTTGCCCTGCCCAACGAGCCACCCCTGCACCATGCAGTTCATGGCCCCCATGATCAACCTTGCCAAGTGGGACTCATCCAGCACCTCGGCTTGCAGTAGAGTCCACCAATGGCCTGACTGATCGCACCAGTGCCCTGGGAGGGAGAGGTAGGCATGATCGCCACTCTGGCTGCTCCAGATGTCGGAGGTGAAGTGCAAAGCTACCTGTGACCCTGCCTTGCGCAGCTCCTCCCTCAAGTACTCCCTGCATGCCTCATACAGGGGGGGCACCACCATCCTGCTAAAGGTGGTGCATGCAGGCACTTTGTAAAATGGGGCCAGAAGTGCTACAAACCACTTGAACCCTGGCCGCTCATCTAGGTAGAAGGGCTGGCTATCCAAAGCAAGCATCTCCCCAATGCTCTGGGTGATCTCACTCACCTTGGGAACGCGCCCCACTTTCTGTCCACCTTTTCCCCCTGGTCCAGACTGGCCTGCCTCTGCTTTGAGGGAAAGGGGGCTTTGGAGCGAGCAGGGGACTTCCCTTTTGGCACACTTGCACTGATGCCAGGCTGAGCAGGAAGAAGGGAAAGTGGGTGCTGCCTCCTCAAATGCAGCAACATCGCTGTGATAGAAAAGTGTCTCACAGCCTTGCCATGGCTCATGTGCCTTCAGCAGTGCTGGCAGATGGCAAACCTGGGATCATCTGCCAGTTCAAAATGCTCCCACACTATACTACTCCCCTGCTTCTGGGTTGAGGCTGGGAATCCTGCCCTATCCCACTCCTCAGCAAGCTGAGCCTCAATAGCAGGAGGAGCTGCCCCAGCTGAATCACTTGCCTCCATAACCTCAGCCTCTTCCAAGGTGCTGCTTTCCAGAGGAGACCTGGGTCTAGGGGAAATTTGAGTGTGGAGTATAAACTCTGATTCCCCCTCAGTCCCCAAAATTGCTTAAGCCAGCTCACTTAGTATCCCTGGTTCTAGCTCCAGCTGCTCCTCTGGCAGTGGGAGGCTCGCACTGAGAGATGACATTGGGGTGGAGGAGACAGTGATTCCACTGTTGGTGCCCACTTCTGGACTGAGCGGAGGTGGTGCAGGTGCAAGGACGTCAGGAGCAGACACTGCTCCCACCTCCTTGCTTCCACTGGCAGCACTGATGTCATGGTTGCTTGGGAATGTGTCTGTGTTTGTGCAGGGGGGAGGGCTTGCAGCTCTAGCTCTCCCCCTACCCCCTGTCTTTCCCCTGCCAGAAGACCTGGCACCTGCCTTTCCAGCATGCTTCATGTTAATCTTTCCTGTGCTGCAAAAGTTCTGTGTGTGTGTGTGTGTCACTCCTTTTGTGTTGTGTGTTTTATTCCCTCTGTTGCATGCATGCACTGGACTCTTCTTTGATTGTTTGCTTCAGTGTTAAGAGCTATGTAAAAATTGTGTGCTGTCTGTCATCATCTCCTATGAATATCTGATTTTTCTTCTTTATATTGTGTGTGTACGTGTGTGCAGTCTGTGTGCCTCTCTGCACAGTGATGGATCACACTGGCAGGGAAAATACAACTTTCTCTATTCAAAGTTTGCACAAAGAAAAAGAGCAAACGTAATTAATTGAATAGTACTAAGAGATGCTAAGCTAAGCTAAGCTAAGCTAAATCCTACCCAATCCTTTCTAACAACAAAAGGAGCAGGCAAGTTCAACTACTGAGTAAAGTAACCAAGCTGAGATGCCTGCGTCTGCTAGGGTACCTTTCTCATGCAGTTCCTGAGAGGGAACAAGCTAGCAAAAGGCACAGCATGCC
>NW_017728886.1:213706616-213780241 GCF_001723895.1 Crocodylus porosus | reverse complement strand
TCCCTCCCCCATTCCCCTTCCTTCTTCTAACTTCCACTTTCATCGTCCTAAGTATCCAAAGTGCTTCAGAAGCTCTGAACCACTTCGGACAGCTTGAAAAAGCCCATGCTTCACTGCGGGCACGCTGCTTTGGTTGTTGAAGCGTCCGAAGAGGCCCCAGATCCAAAGCCTCGCACAGCCTTAGTGAATAGACATTCACTCTTGATTACTGAAATGCAGCCACATACCTGCAGTGGCTCAGGTTAGAAGGGCGGGGGGAGGGCGGTGGTGCTAAAGCAAGCCCTCCCCTTTTTTTGGCAGTGGCTGGAAAGCTGGAGGGAAGCTGAGCTGAGGGGCAGGGGGGTATGGACAGACCCTGGCAAGGCACAAAGTATGATTAGGGAGGGGTTTAAACCCCAACCCTGGCCTGCAAGGTCTTCAGACGGGGTTTGCCTGGCAGGGGCGCAACACCACTTGTCAGGCTTCCCCCATCCGTCAGTGCTTGAGGGGTGGGAGACATGGCCAGATGCTGGCCCAGGGCCAGCCCCCTGAGATGGAGCAGGGGGAGGGAGGAAAGGAGGGAGGTTTAATCCCCTTCTCCCACTGGGGGACCCCACCTGGGGTTTACCTCAATGGGGAGTCCCTCCCAGGCTTTTTCCCTCCCCCCCCACCCCAATTAACAGAGCAGGGGCTGACAAGCTAAGGTGGGGAGAGAGATGTTTTATTTTAAACCCTGTCCCTGTTCCTGGAGCCAGCCGGGGCTTCCCGGGGAGATGAGGGGCAATCCCTCCCAGGCTTCCCCCTAGCCCTGCTCACTGCATTGCACTTTTGTTCTGTTACAGGTTTAAACCATTTAAAGGACTTTATATGTAACTTCTGTCCCTGTTGCTCCCACATGCACTTTGGCTAACTGGCACTCTGCTCATGAATATGGCAGCAGAGACTGAAGGGAGCCCATACATTCCCTGTAAAGAACTTGGCAGAAACTCACCAGCTCCTGTGAACTCAAGGGATGTCCTGTCCTTTTCTCATAGTGCCATTTCAGGCCCTAGGGCAAAGGCTTCCTCCTCAAAATGATAGTAAGTCTAGTTTTGTGGGTTGTGCTATATTCAAGACATCAGTCATCTTTTGGGGCTGGAAAGGATTTTTTTCCTTGCTGCCTGAATGAAGGTCAAAGCTGTCCCACTTCTAAGTGGTTGTGGTCCATGTGTCCCATTCCAGTGGCCCAGAGACATTATAGATCCAGTAGGTTGCCAAGATGTTGAGGTTATTACATCATGGTAGGCATCCTGTGTAATGGTACTCCTCTTATAAGAGGGCTGGTTTCCTAGTAATCCAAAACTGGAAGCGAGCTTCTGGGAAGAAACATACTTTTAACAAGATAGGAAATACAGTGAAAAGCTACCTCTTCACCACTTGTGCAAGGGAAGTTCCAGTGAATATCAGTAGCGGTTCTGTGGCAAGGTCTAAAATTTGAAGAACAGGACTGAAGAGTAAGAACTAGGTTCCTAAATGAGTTATTGTTGGATAGTTGCTTGGATAAACATCTTTTAAAATTTTGTAGTTACTTAAATCTTAAATATATGACACTGTAGATAAGTAAATTTGCCTATACTCCCAGCAGAGCTAATTTTACTAAACCAGAGGCTGTATTTGTTCTGCTTCTTCCATCAAAAATGCTGATAAATTTATCCATCAGGATATCAATGGATCTTCAGTCTGTCAAGACATAAATCCAAATTTTCAAGACTGGTCTCCACATGTCTGAGAGGAGGAATAATCTGTAATTTGTATGTGACAATATTTGATCAGCTCCTCAAGGTCACTATGAAAATATTGCATTGTTTTGAACTGTTGAGTTTTAAAGACTTCCTGACAAGCTGCAAATGTGACATGGATGTCATTCATGAAGATGATACTGTTACCTGCCTAGAGGTGCTGCAGCCGCTCTGACAGCATAGACTCTTTGTTATTTAGCTGATGTTAAAAGAAGGTCAGGCTAAGGGCTTCAGACTGACATGCCAACTTACAGCCTGGGATAGTGCCGAAGGTGCTTCCTTTCATTCTGTTTGGAGTCCAACAACTTGTAAATGTGCTGATGTTTTGTTCGCTCGCTGCTGGTTCTTTGTTCTGATTGGTATTTAATACTGAAACTGCTGTGTAAATTTGAAAACAGAGAAATAAACATGCAGAGATTATTTTAATTGTACCCACACAAATGTACATGTTTTCATTGTTTGTGCTCATACTCCTTTGATGACAAGTTTGGACTTGAAACAACCATTCCAAAATAGAGAAACTCTAGGAGAACTATGCACAGCTATTCTTCTGTGAGATACAGGTATGAGACATATGGAAAGGCAACAAAGCATCTAATTCTATGCCCTCTAAGATTCATGGTCCTTTGGCTGTAAAAATCTAAAGGGGAGGGAAATATAGTTTTCCTAATGTGATGTGGCAGTATTGTGATGTATTTATTGTGCCATCTTGTGAAATAGACTTAAGTAGTTCATGTAGTCTTTAATCCTGAGGTATGGCAATTAAAGTTTCACAGTGAAATGCCAATTGCCAGCAATGAAAGAAATATTTTTATCAAGCAAGTTACACAGACTTGTTGCAAATTGCACTAGGTTCTGGTAGAATCTGCACTGTGATTCTACCAGAACTTATTTCTGGTGGGTATTTACTACCTGTTTGGCAAAATTCACCAGCAGTGAAAGTGACAACAAATGACTTATTCTCACCATGCTTCTTTACATGTAGTTCCATCACAATTAGTTTTGCAATTTTAAAATTTGGAGAAGTGAAAAGCTCTATGTTGGGAGCAAGCACCTAACACTTGGGAGTCCACCAGTCTCCTAGGCAAAGGTAGAACAGAATCCAGTTGGCTAGAAACTGAAATTAGACTGACTCAGATTTGGACATAAAATGCAACATTTTAAGTGAAGGTAATTGACTGTTAGATTATTGAGGTATGTAGTAAGCTTGTCACTTAGCATCTTTAAATCAGAATCGGATGTCTTTCTAAACTAAGTGACCCATTTCACTCCTTAAAGTTATTAGATTCCTCTCTATAGTATGGAAAAAAAAAACTATACTACTATAGCAGGAAAGAAGAATTGCCTCCAATATGAAAATGAATTTCTCTGATCTGTATCCTGCAGTAGTGGATTGCAATAGTCCCTCTGGCCTTAAAATTCATGATGCTATGCAGAAAAATATGTGGTTACAGTTAGGAAGCAATTGCAGGGCAAATGTAGTGTTCCTTCCATATGGGAGCACACATTATCTAATTGTCCTATTTCTACCTGGCACAGTAGGTCTAGTGCACTTGTGAGATTTTTCTTCCACCCCTCTGTAAGGGGCTGGAATAGACATGCTTCTTGTTGGAGGGTGGTGTGGTGAAAGTAGGACCTTGGGGAGAGAGCCAAGTCTTGTCACTCCAAAATGGTCTCATGTACTAAAATTAATGTTCCTAGTAACAGCATCAATTCTGGGTTATCCATTTTTGCTCTTTGAAAATAAATTAAACTTGATAGTTATTTTTTTTAATAGACTTCTTGCTGATTCTCAGTTCAGTTGGGAATGTTATTACACACAGTTATAAAACATAGACAGAATAGATAACAAATGCTCATTCACAATTTTGATGCCTAACTTGCCCATAATTGTTTATACTGTTCCAGTTATTGTTTTGTAGATATGCATGCATTTTACAAACATGGTAGAGAGAAGGTGTAGGGAGCAACATTTTTACAATGTCATTATAAGCAAAACCCAGGTTTGACATGTCATTTTGATTGGGACTTGTTTGGTAGCTTACAGTATAAACCTTTTGTTCCAGTGAGGCAGGCATGTATTGTACAGATTAGGCATTTGTAACAACATGTTTGCCTGAAATATCCTTCTTAATTTTTGGTGGCTGATTTTGCTAGGAAAGGATAAAGCAGGTTCTGCAGACTCGTTATGGCTAGTGAGTCATTAAACCACCTGGATATGTAAAAGGCAGTGGGGAGGCAGAGAGAGCTGAATAGTCCTGAGACAGTAATCCCAGGAACAGCCAAGCGTCCTGTGAACTGTTGAACCAATTTTTGCTTATGTCACTGTCATTACTTTACTAATTAAGCAAACTCAGGAAGACAATGAGTTTGGATTTTACCTTGTTTCTGTACCTGGTGGGGAAATGCACCTGCTTATGCAAATGGCAAATGAATACACTTTCCCTTAGATATCCACTGTTCAAACCACTCAACCTTTCTTAGACTTCAGAACATTTGTCTGCCATATTACTCAAACCACTTTTCCATAAACTAAGTTCTATCACTGATCATTTACACTGACTTTGGTCCTTAAGATTTGTCCCATAGATAGAACTCTTTGCAAGTAAGAACTATGTTTCCTTTAAGGGGAAAGGAAGAAAATTGTGCTGAATGAAAAAGTCAAATAAGTCACCACTTTTAATTGAAGAATGAACTCAAATGTGTTTGTTTACTCCCTGTCTAGGAATACAGACAAGTACTAGCATCAGTGAATTTAAACTCACTGAATTAACTTTCTCTCTAAATGTAAACATTTTAGTTCATAGTTTATGCTTTAAAAATAAACTTAAGAAATGGGAAAATTGTGGGATAAATATTCACTGTGGGGGTGGACAGAGCTTTCTCTGCATGAGTCCTCTCAGCCTTAGGAGTCAGGAGGCTATAATCTATGCTTTTTGTTGGGTATTTGTTATTCTTGCAATTAAACACTCACAATAAGCACTATTATGTGTCTCTATGGGATCTTGATTTAATCCTAAACATTTGATGACACATGTCAGACCTCATCAAATTTTACACTGTTTCTTCCCGATTTTCTTTTCATGTACCAGTTTTAAGTCCTATTATTCCCAGACTTCCATTTCCTTAGGCCTCATAAATCTGTTCCCACAACATGGTATTTAACAACTGTGAGCAAATCCTTATAAATAGATATTATAACTGGTGGCCATTACATAGCAAATAAGTGCCTTCAAAATCATTCTCTTCGGAGCTTCTCGTGCTCAAAGGCATCTGAGCATCAGTCCTCTTAGAGAGTTGAAATTACGCCTCTCCACATCTGGAAGTAAAATTCAACTCCACTACGTTTTTGTTCACTATTAAAAGTTCTCTGTTTGCATATTGCATTTGACAATTTATTAGAGATGACAGTTGGCATTTGACTGAAGCGTACAATTAATTATGTATTTAAAGCTCAAGTGGAAGAAAAAAAATGTGGTCATCCAGGGCAAGAGGGAGGCCCTGAACTAACACAGAATATTAAATCTATATAGTATTACAAATTTTGTGCAAATGTATTTATATTCACCTAACCACTAGAGCCCTATTGAAGCCAAAATGTTTCAGAATTTAGTATAGTCGTATGTCCTGGCAGTTGGGATGGTCAAATGGACTAAGTCAAACCTCCTGGCTAGGGACAGATATTACACATAAACCGGTTTAAGTGATCAGAAATGGGTTTAAACCTGTAACAGAATAGATGTTCAGTGCACATAAACCAATCTGAAAATGGCTGAAACCAGTTTGAGATAAACCTGGTTGAATAATTTAGTATCAGACTTAACTGATTTGGGTCAAACTGGTTTATGCAAAGTCTGTCCCAGACCCCTTCCTGGTTCAAGTTATACCCGAGTCCCCCAGCATCCCAGATGCTTTGCAGCCCTGGGCTGGGCTGTCTGCTCCAGAGCACAGCTGGTCCTGACCCTCTGCTCCCTAGTTGGAGCTCTACAGGAGACTACAGGCACAGCAGGGTCTGCCTGGCTTCGTCCTGCCCCCTACCCCTTTACTACTCAAGCAGGGATTCCCCCCACCCCTACAGCATGGATCATAGCCAGCATGGGGTATGCTACCTAATGCTGAGAGGCAGTCTGTGTAAGGCAGACTGGACAGTGTCTGCTTACGGCTTTTTGGAGCTAATCAACAGGTTAGCTGGTAACTTCCCTCTGTTCCTTTCTTGGGAAAAGTTGTTTAAGAAGAGTTTCAACTAATGAGAGAGGCTTTTGTTTTCTTGATGGAGTGCTAAATGCTGTGTTATCAACTTCCTGCTGGCTTCCCCACTGGTCAGCAGCAGTAGGGGGGGACCCCTCCCTAATCAAAACATTCTGCCAGGGCCTGGCCAAGCCCCACTTCAGCTAAGTGCTAGGCAAGGCAAGGCAGGACAAGGCAAGGCAAGGCAGCTGTAGCACCTCTCAGCTTCTAGCCTGAACCCCTGCAGGCATGTACTATATTCTCTGAGTCCAGAAAGAATGTCTGTGCACTTGCAAACCAGTTTAGCCTAGCCGGGTTAGACTAACCTGCAAAGATTGAATCAATTCAGGCTCAGGCTTTTTTTTATGTCTGTCCCTAGTCCCTGAGTTATAGTCCTGGTTTTGCCACTGATTCTGTGCGTCATTATGCCAAGTTGCTTGGCCATAATTTTTGCTTTTCCAAGAGCACTCTTATGTATGGAATAACCAGGCAAAACTACCTATGCAGTTCTCATCTGCAGATCTGTGCATGCACGTGGCTAAATAGCCTCTACTGGAGGACAGGCATATAGGGATCATGTGGGATGTAGATGATATATTTAATCAAAACTTGTGGTAGAGGTGATATCTTTTATTAGACCAATGTTTCATATTTCACAGAAGAGTAAAAAGATGGAATTTCTAAGGAATTCATGCCCAGAAAAGCATTCCATATTTTTACTTCTTCTGTGAAATATGAAGCATCATAACCAGAAGGAACTATGACTCTACATCCTTCTTGCCACTAAACAACTTCGAGCTAAACAAGACTATTCCAACTTTTCCCTGAACTTAATCTGCATAAAATGAACTCTTCCAAACAGGAGATTATACTATACCTCCAACTCTCCTATGAAATATGAACTTTCATTTCCACCGAAGAAAACTTTTTATAATCTTTTCTCCTATACCTGAAGAAGGGTGCTTATGCCCAAAAGCCTTGCAAATTAAGATTTTTTTTCCCCAAAAAAGTCTAGTTTGTCTAATAGAAGATATCGCCTTTACCATGAGTTCTGATTCCTTTTGCCTCTAGACCAATATGGCTACAACCTGGATACTTGATAACATATTTACACATTGTTTTCAGTGCTCAGTGGAAGCATACTGTTGTGGGCAAGTGTCACAGGGGGCCAAGTTAAGGCTGGATCTCAGCATTGGCCCACCCACCTATCCATGTGGGGCACTCCACCCAATCTTACTTGCCACAGCTTGCCGTTTCATAACTGGTGTAAAATGCAGGAGGCTGCCCATTTTAATGCACCAGTGCCAGGAGGCATTGTACACTACTCTATACCACCCCTACACCATGTCCCATGCCTCTCAGATAGCATCAGAAGTCCATCATAAGTCAATCATAACTCCAGCTCGAGGCTGGGCAAACTCTACCCCTTGCTGGGCCTCTCACATTCTACTCTCACACTCCGCCCCCCTGTCACATACTGGGCCACTCTCAACCCACCCTGGCCCTCTTGATTGACCCCCTGGGTCATCAGGCGAACCTACTGTCATGCTGGTCGGTGCACAGGCAGCACCTTTGGGTCACTCAAGCTTCCCTATTCTACAAGGCACAGATATTATGCTCTGCCCTGCCCTTGGTGGAGCTCAGCCCCTAGCCTCTCACTGGGCTCTTGCTCCTGTTTTCATTCACATCAGGGTTGGTCCATGTGCTGCCCTTCAGGCCACCCCTGCAGCCCTACTCAGCACAACCCTGGTACAGGCCTTCAGGTCACCCCATGCAACCCTACTTTGTACCTACCAATGCCCAGTCCTTCAGGCACCACCATTCACTCTGACAGGCCACACACAACTTGTGTCCAATTCTCTGGGGCCACTCTCTTCTTCTGCCCCCTCTCTGGGGCTTTCAAGGTCTTACACCCCTGTAGAACTCAGTTGTCTCTCTCTAGGCATGCCTGCCACCTCCCCCACCCCCACTGTCTGTTCCCACTCCTAGTTACCCACTGAGCATTGGGGGCTGGGGTTGGAAGGTGCCCCTACCCAACTTTCACTGGGGTTGCAACTGGCCTGGCATTTCTGGGGAACTGCCTCACCCTGGGCAGTCCTACCAGGCCATCCTTCCCCAGCAGGGTGTAGTTTTCATTCATCCCCATAGCTCCTGCCCTTACTTCCAAGGTCTTCCTGAGCAGCCGCTCAGTAGGGTGATGTCTTTCCAGCTGCCAATAGCAGACAGCCGCCTCAGTCCTGAGAGCCTGGATGTAAAGTGGAGGCAGCTCAGTCCTCTCCTCCTGTCCCAGGTCTCTCCTGCAGTTATGTGGCTGCCTTATTAGGGCTAGCCCACACCTGCAGGCTGCCCTGCTGCCTACTCTCAAACCTTAAAGTGGCAGGCACCAAAGGTGCCCTGCCATAGCAAGACAAGTATCCTAAGAGATGTTATGGGCTGAACACTTCTCCTGTGCATGGGTTGTTGAGGTGGGACTATGGGCAGATCTAGAATTTTCAAAAGGGGTTACAAATGGTGAGGTGAATAATTACATATAAAGCAACATGTTTTTATCCCGTTAAAAATAAACTAGATGCTTTACTAATATGCTAGGGGCCTACAGCTATATTATTCAGTTTAAAATTGAAGAAAAATATTATAACATCATTGGAATGAGTTAAAAACAATCTGCAGGGCTCTGAAATAGGAATTTCATTCCTCGGAGCAGCTAGAAGACAGAAGAATTGAAAAACAAAGGATAGTTTGATTGGTGGAACATCAAGACCACTTGTAGAATTAAGAATTCAGAATGGATCAGGTAGATTATAATGAGCCACAAAGGCAAGTGACTCTCTCAGAACTGCCTGATTAGAAATGCTGCTGCTACTGCCAGGTAGTTGGTTTTAAACATTGGGTGGGTCAGGAGTTGAAGGGGACTGGAAGTGCAACGGTGCAACCCCTTCTCCTCCCGGATCTGCCCCTGGGATGGACACACAGAATATATACTTCCCTCAGCAGTGGTGCAGCCCAGCTTCATCCACCAGCACCTTACATTCTATTATTTTGGCATTAAATTAAATTCCTAGTCCTTCCAGCTCTTTCTATCTTGGAAGACTTTCCAAATGCTTATCTGCTAAGACTCGTCTACCCCTCTGATAGAACAAGGCATAATCTTCTTATTAATAGATGCGGGAACTCAGACAGTGGTTAAGGCTCTGTTCCATTGCCTGCTGTTGACTTCAGTGGCCTCCAGTCAGGCTCATACTGTCTTCCCCAGGCCTTAGAGGCAGTCACTCTCTGAGTTGCAATTAGACTTCATGATTTTAGTGGGAGTTAATAGCTAGAACCTTTGAAAATCTGAATCTTTAGGTGCCTAAACACCTTTAGAAATCTGACCCTGACTGTCTTCCCTTCTACCTTTCCTAAATATATTTTTTCTTTTTTTAATCTATCTTTTAAAGTTAAATGTATATAATTCAGATAGCTTAGTTGTTTTGTTTACAAGTCTTTAATTGCCATACAGATGTGATCTTTGAATAACTTGGTCTTTGCTTGGTGACATAGTTATTATTTATATTTATCCAATATTTTTCTGCATTGAGTACACACTAAGAGTTGTCTACCACAAAGCTCATGCAAGATAAATGACCTGAATAGAGCTGAAGTTAGTAGCTGAAAATTATTTTGCCTCATGCTTTAGGAAGCATAGTAACTAACAGTATGAGGCTTTTGAGTATCATAGGAATCATGGTGGTGTTTTGTAATCATTACATTTGTTACAAATATAAGAGCAATATTCCTTCTGTCAGTCTGTATGGAGCAATAGAGCAGTTTCCATTGTCCAGGCAAAATTTTCAACATTTTCTTCCAAAGATACATTGATGCAGTTTGTGTGTGAAAAGATTTTTGTGTATGCAGGGACCAAACATGCCTGCAAATTATTTGTACATACAAATAGGCACATATGCATAATTTCCATGCTTAATTTCTGAACTGTTTAAAAATGTTTTGTCATATGTAAATAACACTTTATTCTTAAAAACAGCAAGCAAAAATTTTGGAGGTCTATGAGTTTGCAAGATACCATTGTTTTGATATATTTTCTAAGTGTGGGGGGGGGTCACTAAAAAAAGCCTTCTGATCCATTAAGAGATAAGTATTCTGAACCATTAAGGCTAGGGACAGACGTTCAAAAAGCCTGAGCCTGAATTGATTCAATCTTTGCAGGTTAGTCTAACCTGGCCAGGCTGAATCAGTTTGTAATCGTATAGACATCCCCTATGGAAGGAGAAAATGCAGGCACATGGCTGCAGTGGCTCAGGCTAGATGCTGTGGGGTGCTAGAGCAGCCTTCCCTTCCCATCCACAGTACTGAGCTGATGGGGGAGTGCAGGGGTGTGGCCAGACCCCAGCAGGACGCTCTGGAGGCGTTCCCACCCCTGCTTGATAACAGAGCATTTATCAGCTACCTATTGATTAGCTCCAAACAGCCCTAAGTGGACACTGTTCTGTCTGCCTTTGTCCTGTCTACCTTATACAGACATTTCTCAGCATTAGCTAGCATACTGCATACTGTCTACTGTCCATGTGTGAGAGAGAGGTGGGAGGGATCCCTGCTTGAACAGCAAGGGGCACAGGGGCAAGGGAAGCAATGCAGATGCAGGTGTTCCTGCAAGTCTCTGCTGGAGCTCCAGTGAGACAGCAGAGGGGAGAGGCCAACCCAGCTCTCTGGAGCAGAGAGCCCCGCCCAGCCTGGAGATGCTGGAGGACTCTGATTCAATTTAAACCAGGAAGGGGTCTGGGATAGACCTTGCATAAACCGGTTTGACCCAAATCAGTTGAGTCTGATTCTACATCCAACTAGGTTTATTCCAAACCAGTTTCAGCCATTTTCAAACTGGTTTAGGTTCACTGAATGTCTGTTCTGTTGGAGGTTTAAACCAGTTTCTGATCACTTACACCAGTTTATGTGTAATATCTGTCCCTAGCCTAAGAGATGAGATTAGCACATGCAAATGCAAACTACATCACTTCCATTCCTCCACTTCCTGAAGCATTATTTCCCTTTATGCATCTTCCATCGGTATTATATAGACTGCAAGGTGTAAGGCTAGGGACTGGTATATCTTCTGTGAGGCACCTTACATTCTTGATGGAACAACAGTACTAACAATTGAGAAAATGAATTCGTGTTGAAGAAAACTTATCCAAGAATGGAGACAAAGTTACAACACAGTCTTCCATGCACATAGGAGTGCAGATTCATCTGGAGTGTATCTTCATTAAAGTCATGTACAGTTCCTTCTAAAGCCTCAGTGATGATCCTCAATTGCAAGCCAATCAATGGAATTCCATCAGTGATGAATTTGGCCTATTGACTTTATAGGTTTTGTCTGTTCTTGATTTATTTTTGCCTTGGAGTGAAAATCTCAACTCCATCATTTCTGTGAGAATGGCAAGAGGCCAGATTATTAAGAAAAATCACTATCAGAAGCTAGTTCCTTAAAAGTCAGTAATGAAGCTCTTAATGAAAATAATTATTACTCTTCCCTGATGCAAAGCAATCTATATTTATGGTTCACAGCAGATTTTCCTTCCCAACCTTCCCATATTCATTGTCAGTGTCAAAGTTGTTATTTGAAGCTATGTCCAGCAATACTGCTCAAGGCCTTAGTTGTCAAACAGTCTTAAAGGATTATGTGTTGGTAACAGCAGCAATATTGTTTCCACTGATCTAATAAATCAGGGCAGCTGTCCTCTGCCACAGACTCTGGTGTGATTCTGCATGCAGACCGTAAGATCTGACACACCTGTGAAGTAGGGAAAGGATTTTTTAAGTCCCCAGGTCATGCTAATGATATCAAATAGATCATTTGCCACTGTAAAGCTCAACAATCCACTATTCTGCTTGACACGTATAATTACTGCTTAATCATGCCATGGCCTTTCATGGAGATGAGAGCTTCCTGTCTGTCATTTGCATAACAGAACATCCAAAATTTTGACATGAAATACTGCTGGGCCTACCATTAATATTGATGTTACATGAGTTTCCTTGTTTCTTTCAGGGTAAATCTTATTAATTAGTTAAATGTTGAAGTTAAGCAATGGTATGAGATTTCTCCCATCCTCCCCCCACCCCACTTGCAACCCCAATCAAATCAAAATAGAAATTGAATGTTTTTAACTGGTTTGAGCCAATGGATTTGGAGCCATTTAAAAATGTTAATTTCATTTCATTTTGAAATTATACACACACATGTCTTCCTTTTTCTAGCTGGAAAAATACTGGTATTTGAGTCTTAATTGAATTAGTTTCACTGAAGTATTTTAACCTATATTCTGTATTTTATCTTTTCTATTGGCACTTGATGAAGCTGTAAAAATCAGCACGTCTGATAACCAGTGCAGGCAATCAAAGGCATGATTTGAATGCTCATTTATTAAGGTAACTGTTAAAAATGCAGATTCCCAAAATTCATGTAGATTATTCAAGGTATTTTAAATTTCTCTTCACAGTTACATTTCTGAGGAAATGGTTTATTTTTATAAACAGTAAGATAATAAAATATATCAGTAAGTGCACATTGTCCAGAAATAATCGTCTAGTATTCTGAAGGGTCCTAAAGGCAAATCACAGAATCACAGAGTAATAGAACATTAGAGTTGGAGGGACCTCAGGAAGTTTATTCCAACCCCCTATACAAAGCAGGACCATCCCCAACTAAATCACCCATGCCAAGGCTTTATCTAGCTGTGTGTTAAAAATCTCTGAGGATGGAGAATCCACAGCCTCTAGGTAGCCTCTTCCAGTGTTTTACTATCCTCCTAGTGAGAAAGTTTAGGTTAAATTTTAGGAAAAACTTACCTTGCTGCAACTTGAGATCTTGTTCTGTCATCTGCCACTTCTAAGAACAGTCTAGCTTCATCCTCTCTGTAACCACCCCTCATGTAGTTGAAGGCTGCTGTTAAATTCCCTCTGTCTTCTCTTCTCCAGACTAAATAAGCCCAGTTCCCTTAGCCTTTCCCCATAAGTCATGTGCCCCAGCCCCCTAACCATTTTTATTTCCCTCTGCCTCTCTCCAATTTGTCTACATCCTTTCTGTAATGAGGCCCCAAAACTGGACACACTACTCCAGATCTGGCCTCACCAGTGCCAAATAGGGGGAGAATAATCACTTCTCTTGATCTGCTGGCAGCGTTCCAACTAGTGAAGCCCGGTATGCCATTAGTCTTCTTCACAATAATGGCATACTGCTGGCTCATAAGGGCATGCTGTTGGCTCAAATCTCTCATTTTAAAAAGAAAAGATACTGTGCCAAACTTTGACAAATGCCAAAATACCATTCATTGAATTAACCTTCCATGCCTCTTCTTTGGAAGCCAGCTGTAGTGGCAGCATATTATTATGTAATACATGAAGTAAAACATTAATGTAAGTTTTTTTTTTCTTTTTAGTTTGAACTTCTCGTCCTAGATTAAACCATATACACATTCATGGGAACGAGCATTTAGTCTGTTGCAATAACTTGTGTGCACCCTTGCTCCAGAAACAATTTATAAAAGAGACTGATTGTTATCTACAGCTACCTTAGTTTAAAAAAAAAGTTTTAAAATGCATCTGTTATAGTGTCCCCCCAAGGTCCATGAATCTGCACCCCAGTAAACTGTATCAAGTTATCTTCATTTGATGGACAATCAGTATACCTGAGAGCTACCCTTTTCTGACAGGGCCATTTCATCCAATAGAGTATCAAATGGCTTGTTGATTATTCTGACTTCAAAGGCCACTGGTGCTGATATCTTCAAGGTGGTCTGTAATGCCCTGAGTGATGAGGCCACCTGTCAATATGACTGCAAAATTAAAGAGAATCTGCTGGGAAATGAAGGGTAAACTTCCTCTCTTTCAGATTAGCTTGATTAGCCCTGAACAATTTAACTTTTACAATTCAGGTTTGTTACTATGGGAAAAATATTATTAGAAGCTTACTTTTTTTTCTCATAGTGCATAGGTCTGTGAGAAAAACTCTCTTACTTTCAAACCAATTTTCCATTCACAGCACTTCAAATGTTTGGAATATTTATTAAAATATTGCATCCCTCTAGACTTTAATCTATATCTGGAATAATTATGAAGTTTCAAATGGAAGAAAAATACAAATATTCCTATCTTCAGTCTTTCTGCTTGATCTGGCCAAGACAGTATTTTAAATTGTCAGTAAGTTAGAGAAATAGGTCTGACTTACTTATTATTCAAGTAAGTTTATGATTATGAGAAGTCAGTTTGCTTAATTAATTTAGTATCAGCAGGCAGTGGGGAAAAGTTGCTTGTTCTAGGACAAAGAGGTTACAGTTTCCCCTTCTAACTGAAACATTGTTTGTTTGTTATTAACCAGAAGGCGTTATCAAGAACCAGCTGATAAAGTGAAGAGACTACCGAAGAGATACCTCATTATAACTCAATTTTTTTGCTTTTATCTGCAAATACAGTACACTTACCAACACATAGCAGGGGGAGGGGTTAATCTTTTATCTTGTTTTCACTTAAATATAGTTAACACAGCCCTTGGGTGGGAAGAATATGCAACCCATTTTATAAGCTAGAGTTCTTCGAAGTTTCCTTGGTTATCATGCAGTTTCCCTTTGGAAAAATATGGGAGCTGATCCATGATCATGGAATAACAGCTTTTCTATTGATATATACCTCTGGTTCACAGGATATCAAGACAATGAGCCAGTGAAACTTTGCTAATAGTTCAGCCTCTGTTAAGGAAGCTCCATTTAGGCTCCAGAGGCATTTTTAATAGCACTTTATTTATTTCTAAACCTAACAAAATGGCACTTAACATGGACGTACACTAATGAACAGTTTTGACATTGTACTATAAGAAAGATGTTAAGAAACTGAAGAAGGGCCAGAGTCAGGAGATGAAGATAATGTGACTGGAGTGCAAGCTTTATGAGGAAAGATGTGATAGAACTAGATGCATTTAGTTTGGGGGAGGAGGAAAGAGAGATTAAGGAAGGATTTAACAGTTTCCAATATTAAAAGAATACCATGAAAAGAGATAAACAACTGTTCTATCTTTCCATGGAGAGCAGGCCACAAGGCAGTTAGGTGTAAGCTGTAGCAGAGCAGTTTTAGATCAATGGTTTGAGAAAAAACTTTGTAACTATATGAATAAGCTTCCTAAAGTTGTGAAATGTAGTATCATAGTAGCTAGGGTGGGAAGGGACCTAAATAGATCATCAAGTCCAACCCCCTGCCCTGGGCAGAAATGGATGCTGAGGTCATATGACCCCAGTCAGGTGTCTATCCAGCCTCCTCTTAAAGACCCCCAGGGTAGGAGCGAGCACCACTTCCCTTGACAGTTGGTTCCCGATCCTAGGCGCCCTAACCATAAAGTAATTCCTCCTGATGTCTAGCCTGAACCTGCTCTCTATCAACTTGTGGCCTTTACTCCTATGTACCCTGGGTGGTGCCCAGAGGAACAGGGCATCTCCTATTCCCTGTTGATCTCCCCTAGTGAATTTGTAGATTCCCCACCTTTGCCTTCTCTTGCAGAAGCTAAATATGTTCAGGCCCTTTAGTCTCTCCTCATATGGCTTACCCTGCTGCCCCCTGATCATGCGAGTGGCCCTCCTCCAGACCCTCTCAATGTTAGCCACATCTTTCTTGAAGTGCAGTGCCCAAAACTGGATGCAGTACTTCAACTGTGGCCTGACCAATGCTGCATAGAAGGGTAGGATCACCTCCCTGGACCTGCTTGTGATGTATCTGTGGATGCATGACAAGGTGTGGTTAGCCTTATTGACAGCTTCCTCACATTGGTGACTCATGTTCAACCTGGAGTCAACAATGACTCCAAGATCCCTTTCCGCCTCTGTGCTAACAAGAAGGGTGTTCCCCAGCCTATAGGGATGCTGGTGGTTCCTTCTCCCTAGATGCAGCACCCTGCACTTGTCCACATTTAATTTCATCCTATTCTCATTGGCCCACCTCTGTAAACTGTCCAGATCTAGCTGGATTCTGTCCCTCCCTTCTAGCATGCCCACCTCATCCCACATTTTGGTGTCATCCGCGAACATGGACAACATGCTTTCCACCTCCTCGTCCAAGTCATTGATAAAGATGCTGAACAGTACACTGCCCACTTCCCTCCAGGTCAAAAATGACCCATCCACCATCACTCTCTGTGTGCAACCATCCAGCCAATTAGTCATCCATCTGACTGTGCAGGCATCAGTGCCACAGTTGCCTAGTTTTTTTATGAGAATGGGGTGAGAGACAGTGTCTTCTTAAAGAAAGGCCTTCTTAAAGTCTAGGAAGACAACATCCACCCCCACGCCTTTGTCCAAGGACTTTGTGACCTGAGCATAAAAGGAAATAAGGTTAGTCTGACAGATCTTCCCTTAATGCACCCATCTTGGTTCCCTTTGAGCATGATCTCCCCTGCTGGTCCCTCGCAAATGTGCTCCTTGATCATTTTCTCAAAGATTTCCCCCCAGGACCGAGGTAAGACTGACAGGCCTATAGTTGAACCTGGGTCGTTCTTTTTCCCTTTCTTGTAAATGGGGACCACGTTGGCCTTTTTTCCAGTCATCCGGCACCTGACCAAAGCTCCATGAGCACTTGTATAGCCATGCCAGGGCCCCTGCAATAACCCCCACCAATTCCCTCAGCACCCTTGGATGAAGAGCATCCAGGCCTCCTGATTTGAACACATCCAGCCCCTCCAGAAGTTTCCTAACTACGTCATCCCTAACCTTGGGCCTGGCAGTGCCTCCCCTGGGTCCTTCTGTACTCCCGATGGGGGAGGTGTACCAATCCCTGCTCAGAAAAATGGAGGCAAAAAATGTATTAAAGAAGTCCACTTTTTCATTTGCAGCAATCACCAGATTGCCAAGCATGTCCTGCAGGGGCCCTATATTACCCAGTGCTGCCTTCTTGCTCCCTGTGTATTTGAAAAAGGACTTTTTGTTATCTTTAATCCTGGTCACCATCCCAAGTTCCAGCAGTCTTACCCCCCTTGGTATGCATTGGAACTGACTCCCTTTGGGCTTGGAGGATCATCTCCTTGAGGAACGACCACCCATCTTGGACTCCCATCTCCCTGAAACTTCAGGATTCCAGGTTGTCCCAAGCCTGTCCTCCTTTGGAGACTTTCAAGAAGAGACCAGGTGAGAATCTGTCTGGTGTGCTTTAAGGACAGTGAATGCTCTTTATAGATGACCCTTGAAGTAGTTTTCAACCCTCCAATTTGCACTATTCAATATCTTTTGAAATTGGCTATCTGTACAAAAATGCTGTACTGCTTTGGGATACATGCTGGCAACTGTGCTGTTAGTAAGTAGGAGTGGGAAATGTCTGGCTGTTGCACTAATTTTTTTTCCTTTATTCTCACAGAATAACTCTTCCTTTGTTAACAGAAAAATTGCATTGTATTATACAGGAATGAATATGAATATAAGTGCTTACAAAAGAGATGCTACTGTGTTGCAGGGTAAAACTGGAGATCAGTGAAGTACTTTCAAGTAAGGGAACAGATCCTTTTACTTCTTTGGTAGGTGAGGCAACTGTTTTGGATGTCATACAAAGATTTCTTCTCCCAGCAGCCACTCCTGGAATGTATTGATACAGCTGTATGCCTTGCTCCATGAAGACACAGAAGATGTATTATATAAAAAACAGTGATACTGTATTAGGGTTGCAAACTGGAGGGAAAGAGCTAAAAATGCTTGTCTATAAATCTTATTAAAAAATTGAGCTGTCTCTGAAAAAAAAAGAAATGGTGAGCTTGTCTGAAGACCTGTCATCAGAATGAGGCTGCAAACAAAAAGTGTTAATCGACAGACAGAGCAGAATTGTTCCATCCTGTGTCTGAGCAGGAGCAAAGGCCCCTGCAGGGAGCTCTGGGCACCTATACATGTGCAGAGGCTGCTCCAAGATGCTGTAATTACAACATGTTGGAGCAGTCTCAATTAACTGAGTCTGCTGGAATATGGTAATTACTGCACTTCAGCAGGCTCCAGCATCACACATGTATCAGTGTCCCCTGTGCAGAAAAATGGTGGCAGGGGCTCTTTAACTAAAGTTCATTCAACAAGCTTAATTTAAAGCTCTCCCCACACCCATTTTTCTGAGAGGCACTCTAATTAAAGCCCCCCCCCCCCCCCCAACCCCCAGAGCACATCTGTAAATGCCCTCTGTGTCAGGGCTTTGTAGCCAATAGGAATTCCATAGTCTCTTTCCTCCCCTAGCTAGGCATATGCTGCCTGTACTGCCTGTCATGGCTGCTTACTTTGAAGGTAGGCAGGGCTGCAGGGCTGTATGCCCCCAAGCAATCTGAAGCACTGGGCAGGACTGACAGCAGAATGATGCAGTTAGGATGGAGTTGCAGGGCTGTAACGGAAAATTATTACTGCAAATTACTACTGCAGTGGTTGACAGAGTTGATGCTGCAATGTATAATAATCACAAATAGAGGGATTCTGATGATGCTTAAAATAATTCTTACTTGCAATTCTTACATATGTGTATTTTTGTACTTTGCACTTCCTTGTTATAACCAGGGATCTGGGTTTTCTGTTTCCCATGGAAAAAAATGAGAAAACCATGGATTGTCTGTTTTTATCAGAGAAAATGCAGATTTCCCTTTTTAGCAAGGAAACCCACAGATTCTCTGCTTTTGCAAAGAGATATTGCAGGCTGGTACAGCTCCAGAGTTGTGGTGGTGGCCTCCATATGCGAACCCCATCATGCCAGTGTGTGTGTGTGGCCCTCAGAGTGGCCCTGCCCATGGGAGTGGGTACAGGGGCAGGCACACTCCTCCCCTTCTTGATTTACCCCCCCAGCACCTTCCCTTTCCCCCGTCCTGCCCCACCCCTTCCCCCCACACACACTTACCTGCTGGGGTGGGTGTCAGTGTCTGTGTGTGCCTCTGTGTCTGCATATCTGTGCCTGTGTGTCTGTGTCTGTAGGTCTGGGCGGCTGTTGTGAGGGGCATCAGGAGGGCTGTTAAGGCTATGCGGGGAGAGTGTGGGGCACCAGCAGTGCTGTGGGGAACAGTGGGAGGCCTTTAATTTTTATCATGGATTTGGGGGTTTTAATCAGAGAATTTGCAATTTTTAATCAGAGAAAATCAGGATCCTTGGTTATAACTCTGCTTGTAGTATCTAGGTCAGGGGGTTTCAACCTTTTTTAAGAAGTGTACCCCTTCTGGTGGTGGCAGCTGGATGCAAAGTGGCGGGGAGAGGAGGGGGCTTGCACATGGCAGCCACCACTGCCACTCACCATGTGTGGCTCTGTGGGCTACTGACAGGCCTTGCACCTGGCCAATCGCATGCCACCCATCAGCAGTCCACAAAGCCACATGTGTGACCTGCTGTGGGAAAGCAGCATGCAATGGTGCCATGGGGTGGTGGGTGGCAGAGGCGTGGGTTCATGGGTGGCTGTGGCACGTACCCCTGGTTGACAACCCTTGATTCAAGTTCATCTATGATTATATTCTGCTATGGTAACTGTGTATTCCTTCTCTATATACACTCATTAGTATGGAAGTTCAGAGGTCCGGGGACTATTCATGCCTATTTTACTGTTTGTAGGCATGGTCATTACTGTTCAGGGGCTACTTTTGGCTTGCATAGGTGGTAGAGCTCTCAGATGACAATCTTAGGTGTATCACCCTTTCCAGTGGACTGGAATAGGTAGTAACTCCCCTAGGCTGGTTTGCAAGTGATTGAGACTATTAACTGTTTGGGTTTCACTTAATGCTTAGTGGTTGAGGTTTTCTCTAATTTGTGTGTTTATCCCTTTTTCCTTTGTAAAATATCTTATTTCAGCTGAATGTTGCTTGTGAGTGGGAAAGTTTGTTCACTTCAGAACACTCAGTTTACATTCATTTTCCTAGGTTTCTGGGTGGGAACTCAAGCCAGATTGAGAAAATGAGTGTTAAACCCCTAAATTTGAACCCAGCCCTTGTTATTGCCAACCAGGGCCTGGCAGAGAGGTTATACGTACATCAAGTAAAACATATGTCAGTAAAAAAGTTTGATTGTTAGTAAAAAAGTTAACAAATTGACAGTAACCTGACAGTAACAAAAAAATTCTTAGATTGGCAACATTTTGCTCTATTGATTTACTAAATTTTTGTGAAGTCAAATTAAATAGTCACTAATTTATGACCATCAAGGTCCCCACAGCAGTTTTATCATATCTAGTTGGAGTCTGTACTCTACTATGTAATGCAAAATGGACCTATGCCAACTGCTTGAGATATGCCCAGAGGGAACCAGTGGCAGTGAGATGGAGCAGGGCCCTTCCCTGCCCCTTTACCAGTCTGTTTCTGGCCAGCCTAAGCATGCCTCCAAAATGCTTCATGTCTTCCTCTAACACCAAGACAGAGAATGGCTGATGCCTAGTACTTAAAGGCTCAGAGCTTCTACTGATAGCTTTGTCCCTGAACAGGGGAATTCTCATAAACTTATGACCAGTTTATGCTGCACAAAGGAGCTCAAAGAGACCTTAGTACCAAATTGAAGAGATCCAGGGAAGTCATTGTTCAGGATGTTGTTTGTTATGTGCATCATTGGAGATGTTTGTTGTTATGTGAAATGTTAAGATGTTGTTTGATATTTGGGGTATTTGATAGCTAGGGTGTTTAAGACTTGGTGATGGAGTTTAGTTATTGCCAGCCAGGGCCTGGCAGAAGGGTTACATGTACATCATGTAAAAAATAGGTAAGGTTTAGTAATTTTCATTTATATTTTAATAAACATTTTAATTCTGTTTGTAACAAACTTGCTTGCAAGTGGGGAAGTTGTTCTTTTAGGATCCCCAGTAATGTGGATTTTTTCAGGTTTCTAAGTGGGGACTCTCTTCCCTTCATAAAATTTGAACCCAGGGCTTGGTAGGAGGGTAACAAATAATTTGGGGATGTAAAAAGATTCTTACCATTACCAAAACATAATATGATGGCATACTATACATTATGGTTTTTAATTATAAATTACTCCATCTGATTTTTGCTAGTTATTTCAGTCATTAAAATGTAGGAAATAAAAATAAAGCATATATAGAAATGTTTTTCACACAGAAATATCATATAAAGTTCTATTTAAAAATAAATTAAAAATTAGTAAAAAATGACATTTTAAAGGTAATTTATAAATATTCAGAATTTGTTTCTGTTTCTTAGGACTCATCCAAAGGATTAGCCATCTGTTCCTGGGATGATTTAAGTTTTTTTCCCCACTGTTCTTGAGAACATACAAATAATATATCTGAGGAAAAAGCACACAAAGTTTTTGATATGTGTATGTAATGTGTGGCATGAAGACATGGTTAAATATTAATGTTTTTTCATCAGCAAAACCATTTTAGACTAGTTGGTGAAATGGTATCCAATGGTGATGGTAAGATCACTTTCTTTTCTTTTTAAAGACAAAATAAAGTTTTAAATGATTTTTAATGAGAAAAAAATAATTGAAACCAAGAGAAAGAAGATGGGAATAAAGCCAGTAGTGGCTGATGTAACTAACAAGTTCCTAGGAGTTCAAGGACTGGAAAGAAGAGGCACACTCTTCTCATGATGAAATAATCACTCTACTAGATCACGCTAGCTCTCATCTAGCTCTCTTCCTCCTATTCCCTTTCTTCAGGGCCACCAATGCTCAGCCCCTAAAGTATGTTGAAACACCAATACTTGTCCTCTCAGTCTAGCCAAACCTGGCTAGGATAAAATGTTCAGGACATGATTATCAAGAATGTCAAAAGTGGCAGAAGCCTTTAAAGGGATAAGAAAGGATCGGAGACCTTGAGATCTAGAAACTTTATGTCAGCATTGTAAAGTGAAGAGAACAGAAGCCACATTGGAGGAGGTTCACAATGAAGAGAAGCAGACTAATGGTCATAGCTGTGTGGTATCCTGTTTCCAGCAGTGGGCAGACAAAGGAAGCATAAAGTCTCCGTAATACTGAACAGCACTCCCAGGGGAGCGTGACCTTCCTATATTACAAACTGTTGTTGGAAAGACCTCCTTAAGAAACCACCCCAAGTTGCATTCAGCTGTGACTTTGGGGGCTGCAGAGTTTTATTTTATTGGGATTTTCTTACCTTTTGTGACCTGTTGCTATTTTTATAACTTAGTCCTGGCTCTTGTATTTGTATTGTTCAGCACCCTTGGAAATGTTACTTACATTTATATTTGTGGCAGAACGATTTCAGGTTGGATGGTTTGTGAAAGCCCCAGAGCTAGAGTTTTGACTCTTAAGTGTGAGGAGTGCCTGCTCTCCCTCTCTGCTGGGGCTGTCTAGAGCCAGCATTGTAAAAGGGCTTTTAAATTCTGTAGATAAGCATTACAAGTTGCTATTATACTTGGAAGGTTTTACCTCTGTTGCTTTGAATAGAGGAAAGAAAGAAAAGAAAAAAGTACCATAGATGCCTAGAAAATGAATCTTAGATGTGGTCTACAATAGTCTGTGTGTGTATGTATACCCATTAGGAAGTAGAGATGCTAAATTATTTCTCTTGGATCATGGGATCTTAGGGCAACCTACTACAAACAGCTACTTTTATTAGGTTGCAAGAGCTTTAAGTGCCTGACTGAGTGTTTTTTAATCCTGTACTCCCACATGCAGGATTAAAATACAGAGAGCATTAAATCACCATTCATTTAAAACTACCTTTATCCACCTCCTTTCCCTCCAGCCTGGAATGTCACCATTTGCTGCTTGAAGAAAGAAAAGCAACCTTTCAGATCCCTTGTCATTTTGTCCTAACCACTGTAAATGTAGAAGCTACTCTTACCTGTTTGTTTGTCTAATTATCTCTCTAATTTTCGAAAGCAACTTTCCAAAGCATGAATTCCATGAGTTAATTATACAGGGAAGTATGTAAGACTCATTTCTTTTAGCTGCAGCTTTTAATTTAATTGGGTATCTTTTTGTTCTTGTGTTTTTGGAAAGAGTAAATAAGACTTAACAGCTTTCCAATTGTTGTTGCTGTTGTTTTCAGTGCTGCTAGCCTGTTTCCTTTTACTTTGCAGACAAAATAATCCTGATATGCTTAATTTCTTCTCATACTGATGCTCCTATACCTCTAATTATTTTTGCTGTTCCTCTTTGGACATGTTTTTGTATTAGGCTTAAATTCTTTCATTCCTGTCACAGACTTGCTAAGTCTCTGATGAGCTAGACATAGTTCTGTGGACTTTCTTTACATCTTCTATAATCTAAACCTGAATATAGAACTTCCAGTGAATTGTCATCAAGTGTAATTTCTCTTAGTTTATTAGCTTTTTATGCTGCAGTTGAACAGTGTATTTCATAGTTATATTTCTGCTGCTGCAAGCGACCCCCTCAGTTCCTTTCATTCTCAGTACATTCCACTCTTTACTCAGTAATGTACAGCCGGTATTACTATTTTTAGACTCTAAATGCATTGCTTAACACTTGCTTATGCTGAAATTCATCAGCTATTTCTTAAGCCACTCCCCTAATGTGTCTAAATATCACTGGGGATGATTTATGTCACTTAAAGTATTACAGTTATTTTGGGGGTTGCTTTCATCAGCAAATTTTATCACAGCATAGACAAATCATTAGGGCTAGATGCTGACATCCATGCCCAGATAGCATGTTAATCCATAAGAAGTGCTTTCAGCAGCATATGGGCTAAAAGTTAGCAAATAGGTTATGATATGAATTAGATAGCAACCAAGTTTACCAAGAAATGAAATGCAGCTAAAGATAACTGCAGTTATCCAAACTGGAGATATTTCCAGTTCTGTCTGCCTTCAAATTAACTTGATCCACCAACGGTCCTCAGTGGATTTTCACTTATAAATGGAAATAACTTATTTGTGGGTTAGTTGAGGTGAGCTATAAAAGTTTCTGGTCTTAAAGCAGTAGTCTTAAACAGAATTTGGGAGGGAAAGTCACAAGAGAAGAATGGGTTGAGTGTCAGCAACAGAGATTAGGACTTTTTTTTTAATACTACACCTTCACTTTTCAGCAGGGATGTTTACATGAGACAATAAAAGCTCAATAGACTAATTCTACTGCACATTAGCACATCATGGTGAAAGCCATGCAAATGCACAGCAGAATTAATCTACTGTGCATTAGCATCACGCAAAAGATGGGTGCCAGTGCTACTGCACAATAGCACTGGTTATGGCACATTAAGTTTAGTACCTGTAATAACAGTGCATTAATGCATGTGTGGATATGCCCACTGAGTGATTTGGAAGCTAATGCAGTTTTGCTTAAGTAAAGCAGATTCTTAGTTTTATCATAACAACTTTATTTGTTCTTGTTGTTCTCTTAGAGCTACAGCCAAAAGTTCTGGATGCTGCTTCAAGGGTTGTTAATAGAGTTTATATAAAATAGTCAGACTTGCAGCTCCTCAGTTGGAGAGACTTAATCCCCAAAAATAAACATCTGTTGGGTCAGGAGGCTTGGTCTAACTCATGGTGCTGTCTGTGAAGCACCATGAGTTAAACTGGGGAGTTGAACATCTGTCAGTGCCCTAGGTTCCTGGTATGGGCACACCTAGGCTGTTTAAAAGGGGGATGCAGATGGTAAGGCACATCATCACATATAAAAAGAACACACATTTTTCTCCAGTTAAAAGAAACTAGAAACTTTACTAATACATTATAACCTCATAAATCCAGATATCAAAAACCTTGAATTATTGAAAATCTGGTACTTTTAAAAACTACACTCCATTGGAGAGTAGTGGTGGCCAGTCCCAGAGCAGCAGAGGGGGAAGTTTGTATGTAGGAGCTGCTGCCGCCATCCATCAACCCATGCTGCCATTTTGCATGTAGCTGCTGCTCCAGGACCGGCCGGTGCTATCCCCTCCACCCCCGCCCCACCACCACCACCTGCCCGCCATGGTCCAGCTGCCATTCTGGTTTCAAAAATCCAGAAATTTCACATTTTTGGCATGTGCTCAGTCCTGAGCATGCTGGATTCATGAGGTTACACTGCATGCTAGGGGTCTAGGGCTGCATTATTCATTTTAAGATTGAGACAAAAATATGTATATAACTTCATTAGAATGAATAACATTTCTTGACAACTACTGATGACCTGTTTCTGTCAGAGCTTGTTGAAGGACTGACTAGCGGGGAAGTCACTCTGGATTTAGTGCTTGCCAAAGGGGAGGACATGGTAGATGCAGATTGGTGGTACCCTGAGTGACAGCGACCATGATCTGATTAGATTCACCATCCACTGAAAGGCTAGGATTTGAACTAGTAGAACAGAGGTCCTTGATTTCAGAAGGGCAGACTTTAACAGACTTGAGAGTCTACTTAGAAAGGCCCTCTGCGACCACCAGCTGGAGGATTTGGGGGTTCTGGAGCAATGGTGTCTCCTCAAGGAAGCAATCCTCTCTGCTCAAAAAGAGGCCATTTCCAGGAGACCAAAAAGTGGAAAAAGAGCCAAGAGACCTGCCTGGCCCAACAGGGATATTAGAGAACTTTTGAAAAGGAAAAAGGACTATATAGGCAGTGGGAAAAGGTTCAACATCCAGAGAAGTGTTCACTCATACAACCAGGGTCTGCAGTTATGAGACATGGAAAGCCAAAGCAGGCATGGATATCAAGCTAGCATCCAAAATTAAGGACAACAAAAAGTCCTTCTACAGGTACATAGGTAGCAAGAAAAAAAGTGAGCTCCACTGTGGGACCCCTAGAGAGGGGCAGCTCACAGTAGATCCGCATGAAAAGGCAGAGGTCCTAAATGGTTACTTCACATCAGTATTCAGAAAGGTAACAGGAGCTGTGCACTCATCTAGAGGGTGGGGGATATTGGGAAGTCCCCAGGCAACATGAAATCAGCCCTGGCCAGGTGAGGGGCCTTAGAACAACTGGATATTTTCAATTCCACTGGGCCAGATGACCTACATCCAAGAACCTTAAAATAACTTGCTGAACTCATAGCAGGGCCTCTGCAGAAGTTATATAAAAAACTGTGGAATTTGGGAGTAGTCCCGGATGACTGGAAGAGGACCAACATAGTACCCATCTTTAAGAAAGGGAGGAGGAATGACCCTGCAAAGATAGATTGGTCAGGCTGACCTTGGTCCTAGGAAACACTTTTGAAAAAATTGTTAAGGAGGCCATCAATCACAAGCTTGTAACTGACAGGTTATTAAAAAACAACTAGCACAGCTGCATGGAGGGTAGATCATGCCTAACAAACCTGGTGTCCTTTTATGACCAGGTAGCTAACCAGCTGAACAAGGAGCAGAGGTAGACATCATTTACCTTGACTTCAGTAAATCCTTTGACTCTGCCTCCCATGAAATTCTGTCAATTAAACTGAAAGGTACTGGCCTGGACCAGCCTCTGGTGAGGTAGATGGATAACTGGCTCAGAGGCTGGTCCCAGAGAGTTGTGATAAATGGGATGGCCTCTTCCTGGAGAGCTGTCTCCAGTGGTGTCCCACAGGGATCCGTGCTTGGACCATGCTTTTTAGCATATCTATTAATGACTTGGATGAAGGGGTGAAATGCTCTCTTATTAAGTTTGCCAATTATACCAAGCTGTGGGGAAATGCGGACACACCAGATGACAGGGCAAGGATCCAAGACAACCTAGACAGGCTGGTTCTCTGGGCTGATCACAATCAGATAAGGTTCAACAGGGAAAAGGGCCAGGTCCTTCATCTGGGTAGGAAGAACCTTAACCATAACTATAGGATGGGTGGCAGCCCACTGACTGGTGCAGCATTTGAACAGGACCTGGGGGTCACAATCAACCAGAAGATGAATATGAGCCAACAGTGTGATGAAGCTGCCATCAGGGTGAATAGAACTCTGGCATGCATCAGTTGATGTGTTGCCAGTAGATCCAGAGGGGTGCTTCTCCCTCTCTGATCAGCATTGGTGAGGCCACAGCTGGAGTACTGTGCCCAGTTTTGGGCACTGCACTTCAAGGAGGATGTGGATAAGCTCAAGAGGCTGAAGAGAAGGGCCACCTGCATGATCAGGGGCCTGGAGGATAGGCCATATGAAGAGAGACTCTGGGAACTAGACTTGTTCAGTCTGAGTAAGAGGAGGCTGAAAGGTGACTTGATAGCCTCCTACAAGTATGTCGGTGGGGCACCAAGATCTTGGGGAGCAACTCTTCAGGAAGGCACACTTTGGGAGAACAAGGACCAATGGACACAAACTAACAAAGGGAACATTTAGACTGGACAGAAGGAAGAACTTCTTCTCTGTTAGGGTAACTAGAACCTGGAACATAGTTTGGGTGGGGTGGTCAGCATCCTTGGAGGTGTTCAAGATAAGGCTGGATAAGCACTTTGTTGAGCTACTTTGAGCTAATTAACCTCCTATCTATGGCAGGGGACCAGACTTGATGATCTTCTAGCTTCCTTCCAGTCCATTGATTCTATGATTCTATAAGAAACAATCTGCAGGGCTGTGAATTAGGAGTTTCATTACCAGGAGCAGCTGACAGACAGCAGAATTGCACAAGAAAGGGTAGCTTGATTGGTGGAACATCCAGACCAGTCAACAGAAGAGAGGGCCATTAACACTTGTGGAATGAAGAGTTTTTAAGGGATCTGGTAGAGTATAATGAGCTATGAAATCAAGTGACTCCCTCAGCACAGCATAGAAATGCTGCTGCCACTGCCAGGCAATTAGTTTTAAACTTTGGATGGACCAAGAATCAAGGGGAAGCAAGTGTACCAGTGCACCCCTTCCCCTCTCCCCTGACCGGATTTACTCATGGTTCCTGGGTAAAGAGAGGCCACTACCTTCTTTTCTAGCAGCTGGAATTTTTTTAAAATAGAAGCTGCTACTGTACTTTATGTGGAGCCTGATTCATTAGGTGTGCCCTAAGAAGTCCTACTGGGGAGCACTGAGAGGACTTAGCTAGAGGAATCAAGAAACAAAGCTTCTCAGTCCTGTCAAGAATAAGGAAGGGATGGAATTTTAAGCATCTGTGGAACAGCAAGGTGAAAAACTAGGGTGCTTCCAGGTTAGGTGGCATCTGAAAGGGCCACTAGGATCATAGTTTTGGAATTAGATGACTAAATTCTGCCCAAGTTCTACTTTAGGCACCAGAGTCATTTTCTGAATTACACCTTAAACTGAAACAGAACTTGTCACTAAAACAATATGGTTGTAATTAGAGGTGCACCAATACATTGGTCAGATATCAGATTGGTACCAATATAAAGAAAACTGTCTATATCAGACATTGGCCTTATGGGGCCGATAATTTGGCTGATAAATGTCTGTGCTTTGTGCAGCCACAGTGCTGCACGGAGCAGAGCCGGCAGCATGGAGAGCTGCCTCCAGCTGGTATGTTTTAAGGGGAGGGTGGAAGGAAGGGGTGTGGAGCACCCGCTATGGTGAGGGAGGGGTCAGGGGCAGGTGCTGGTGGACATAGGATGGAGACCCAGTTTGCGGGTTGGGGGCAGTTCCCACCACCGCTTGTACCCCAGGAAGTCCTCTGTCCCATGCCCCCTCCCCGCCCCAGCTGGGCAGTGCCTGCCCCTACCTCCTCCTTCACTGCAAGGGCCATTGATCTGCCCCCCTTCCCTCCACCCTCCCCTTCCACCACATAGGACTTACCAGCTGATGGCAGCTGTATCAGAAATCAGATCAGTATCAGCTGATATGACTCCTTAATATCGGCTATCAGCACTGGCCCCCAAAGTTTCTATCGGTGCACCCCTAGTTGTAATTAAAAAGTTATAGTTCTTGTATAAGGAAAGATTCAGCAAAAGTATTCCCTAGACAAACTATATTTGCCCATTTTTTAAAATTAAAACTATATTTGCCCATGGGTTTTTTTAATCTGCCAATTCAGTAGTTGTTTCTGATGGAGCCACTTTTTTCTTTAATAACTTTCTCCTTTTATAAATCTAGTATGTTTCTTCCTCATCCAAACACACACCTGATGTTCCAGATAGCCATGTGTATTCCTACTGGTTCCACTGTGTAGTGATAAAATACAAATTCCATGTTACAAAAACAAATGATTGCCAGTTTTTCCCCATACAACTTGCACAAACTGCAAGTATTGCAAACTGATTAGTGAAATCCTAATAGCTATATTGTTATCAACAAAACACATATTGATTTAAAAAGCAGCCTGAAATTTTAAAGACTAATCTTTGAGTGTATGCCATAATGTAGAAATGCATAGCAGTTAAAAACGTGACCTAAAAGAGTAAAATCTACCTTGAAATAGCCAAACACATAAACTGCTATTAAATCAAGTCTTTTATTTTCCTGCCTTTGTCTTCCTAATGTTTGGTTTCACAGCAAATGAAAGAGGCCATTTGAAGTGAGGGAAAGGAGAAGACAGGCCTCTGACCTCTAGATAGACCACGGAGATCAAAGACAGTCTCCATATGTGTTAGATATTATCTTCTTGAGGCAAGTGGGCATGATGTTTTGTGATGCAGCAGTGTGGAAACACACAAATAACCTGGTTAGTGACTGCTGAGAGAAGAATGATTGACAATGCGATTGAGAAGTGCAGGAAAACTGGGCAGAAGAAAAGATCTGGTTTTAGTTTACATAAGAGACCTTCAGTGGTCTGAAGTGATCAAACACTGATTTTATTGCAAACTACTAAGATCAAGTCAATATTATGACTTAAATATACAAAAGAATTTGTTATTGCAATTGACAATATTAAAATGGACACCATCTCCTCTAAATGAACAGTCTGTTACTTTGGTATCATTTAAAATATTTTGAATGTGAGATTGTTTAAACATTACATTTTTTTTAACCTGAATGAGGTTTGGTTTGGTTTTATTTTTGACATGTACAGGATGTAGAATGTCTTCGTTCCCTATGTGTTCTTGTTCCAATACAATTATTTTAGTAGGAAAATATAAATTATTGGAAAGAAGTGTAATCCCATGGTTGGAACATTAGACTAGGACTTCTAGTCTAGTCTCAGCTCTTACTGTCAATCCAGCAAATGTTTAGCAATGGGATAATGTTTAGCATTATGCTTTAAAATATTCATGTTTTTACTGCTTTGCCTAGATCAGGACTTCATTCTGTGACTCTGGGGAAGACACTTAACCTTCCAGCTCCTGTATTCACCTGTTGGTGGAATGGATATAATATTACTTTCCAATCCTCAGAGAAGAATTGTACAAATTGATTAATGTGGATTTGTAAAGCACACTGAAATCTGGGTTCAAAGGCACTATATGTAAGTGACAAATTATCATTCAAGCAAACAAATGCAGTTTGTATTTAGAGTTATGTAGGCTATTCAATGGTGAGTAAAACTCCCATAGTTGCCCAATAAGCTATCCTTTGTTGTTATTGTGGTTGCAGGACATGTTGACAGGAAGATGTTGTCAAATACCTGCATCTCCTCAAAACCAGTTTAAGAAGCCTTAATGCATCTCTGTCTACATGATGTCACTCATCAGATTGATCTTTTAAAGTTCCCCATTCCAAGAACAAAACACAGCCAAAAGTGAGTTAGGTTTTAGACCCCAAGATTGAACTTGACCTTTAAATACTTTTTCTTTTTTGCTCCTCCCATCTATCTTGTTATTTAGTATTACACTTGGAAGAACTGGGAGATCATTCTGGTCTATATTTCCTTTTTTGTCATTGTTTTTAACACTGCTTTTAAAAAAGATCTTGTTAAAACTGCATGCAAACTACAGTGGTTCCTGTTGTTAATCTACTCATCAGTAATTCTAAAATTCATTTAAACCTCTTCTTCACACCAGAACATTTTCAGTTGATAATCCATCTTGCTATCCTCTTGGGTATGTATGCTGAGGTTGCTGGAGCATTTTGTCTTCCTCACTATGTTCATAACTGCAAGATATTTTTACATTGTATTATAATGAGTGAAATTCTTGTTTCTTACCTTGTATGTTTAAACATTAATATACCTTTTTAACTACGCAAAGTGAAACAAAACATACTTCTTTGCTAAATTTTGCTGTAAGAAACAAATTTTGTGCAGTGAAATATTTTTGGTAAGAGAAATCAAATATTTTCATTTATTCTTTCCTCGTGTGCTAAAGGACCTCCACATTTTGGACAAATAAGCATCAAACCTTTATTAAAGTAGGTTATCATTAATAACTTGTAATATAGTTTGGGTGAAGTGGTTGGCACAAAGCTATTGCAGATATTTCAAAATGAGAAAGTGAGAATCTGATTTCCTGCTAGCCTGTGGTATCTGTATTAACAGTTATCGACAAAGGAATTCATCCATTTTAGCTATTCAGGACATGAGATGAAAACCTGGACCTAATGATCTCCCTAGCACCAGTTGTCATTTACCAAGCAGTCTATCCAATAGAAAAAACAAAACAACATATGGGCCAGATTGCTACTCTCTCATGGCAGGGGTCAGAGGAGTAGTTCCCTTAATAGATGGAGTTCCAGCAAGTAGGGTCTATAGGAGAGGGTTTCCATAGATTTCCTATGCAGATGGGATATGCAGGGTCTCCTGAGGTAGGAGAAGCTGGAAGTATGCCAGATTTTGTCTTGGAAAACGTACCTTTTCCCAAAAAATAGCTGCTAGAGATTGGAGTGCACAGTATATGTGAAAAAGAATATGGTAACAGCAGTTTCTGTTACTTAAGCTTTGGCCAGGCAAAAGTAAAGTCTGCTTGTGATCCACAGGGAGCAAAACAAGGAGCTGGATCCACTTCCTAGCTGCTGCTACTCAGTTACTTACTGCAAGGAAAGATCTTTTTTTCTTCTTTCTGCCTTTCAAACACAAGGTGCCTATATTATTCCAGGGTGTTTTGTATGTAAGAAAATGTAATAAACTTTGCCTCCTCAAGCCCCTGTTCTTGGCAGTAAATCTCCAAAAATTTCAGTGGATAGAATCAGGAAGAGTTTATATTAGTGTAAGGCTTGACTATCAGAGTTTAGCTAAAGAATACTGGCCTTAAAGACACTGTAGTGCTTAGTGCATCTGTACATGACATGGGGGAGAATGTGTGTGTGCACATGCTTTCTGGTGTTTTCTGCTTGCTTTGGATGAAATACAGGCCCTTATCAGATCAGCAAGCCCATATGCCCTGTGGCCTGAGAAATACTCTTGTCTAATCCTTGACTCCTACTCCTGCTCTCAGAGCACAAGCAACTGTTATATAGTGAACAGAGTTAGTCATTTAGGGTGCTTGTACACATGATGATCATCACAAACATTTCCACACAAAAATTTCCTTTGTGTGGCTTAATAGTGTTACACAATACACGTGCATAAGGTTTGGGTGTTTCAAATGAGTTTTCAGTGCTGCAAACTAAACCATATCCACATGTAGTTTAGTTTGCAATGTTACAGACTGCAACATTGCAGATGTCAGCTCACCTCCCAGCCACAGGAGAGATGGGCAAACTCCACAGTAAAAAGGATCAGGTTGCTCACTGCTTCTCCCTTTAGTAGGTGCCTGGCAGCGGCAGGCACCTGCTGAAAACAGAAACAGCGAGTGGTTCAATCCTTTTTTTAATTTTTCCTTTGTGGAGCCTGCCTGCCTCTTCCACAGCCAGGAGGCAAACTGCCAGTGGGCTGAGCGGCTCCTGAGCTGTGGCGATGCCCCCTGGGGCCATCCAGGTGGGCTGCTAGCAGGCTGGGTGCTGCCTCAGCTCAGAGGCAGCACCTGGCCCAATCTAACTCTTCCCTAACCCCAAGCTGGGGCAGCACTTGGCCTGCTACCAACCCACTTGTGTGGGCCTGGGGGGCACTGCTGCCATTAGGGGAAGGACTAGGACCCTCCACAGCTCGGGGACCACTTAAACCATCAGCAGCTCACCTCCCCACTCAGGAGTGGGAGAGGCAGGTAGGCTCTGCCAAAAAAAGAAAAAAAGGATCAGGTCCCTCACTGCTTCTGCCTTCAGCAGACTGCTGCAGCCAGCAGGAAAGCTGGGGTCACCTGGGAATGTGTTTGCTTGCTCCTGGGGCAGCACAGGAAGGTGGCAGGAGGGTGGCTGGGTTTCTTTCTAGCTGGAGAAGGTGGCAGAGATGGTGCACAAGGCACAGAGCCTCTCAAGTACGCTGTTAGCACACTGGGTGCTGCCCCAGCTTAGAGGTGCCCAATCCAATGCTTCCCTGAATTCACCTAGGCTTCCAGCACCCTATGAACCATCTCCACCGCCTTGTCCAGCTGCCAGCACACCTAACCACCCTCCTGCTACCTCCCTTTGCTGCCCCAGGGGCAAGCTGGGTGTGCTGGAGCTGGAGAAAGCAGTAAGGACCATGCACAGGGCATTGGAAGCCCAGGTGGGCTCAGGGAAATATTGGATCAGGCGCCTCCAAGCTGGGGCAACATCCAGCCAGCTATCTGCCTGCCTGGGCAGCCCTGACACTCTATGCACTGTTCCTGCTGCCTTCATTTGCCAGCAAGCCCAGCTTCCCCCTTGCTGCCTTCCCGTCCTGCCCCAGGGACAAGCCAGCCCACTCCCAGGTGGCAGAAGTGCCAAGGGGCACGATGCCTTCTTTTTTCTCCCCATGCCTCTCCCATGGCTGGCAGCAGAGCTAACAGCTGCATTATTGCAATTTGCAATGTTGCAAACTAAACTACATTAGGATGTAGTTTAGTTTGCAATGATGCAAACTCTTTTAAAACCCCCAAAACTAACGTATGTACAGTGTGACACAATTAAGCCACACAAAGGACATTTTTGTCATGTGTGCATGGTAATAGTGTTGCATATGCAAGCACCCCTGGGGATTAGAACCCCATCATGTATACAAGCATTCTTGTTCTTCTTTTGTGGAAACTCTCTTGTGCAAAATTCTATGCTATCACCTCAATTACTCAGTGTTGGGAAAGTTGGTCAGCAAATATGAGCTAAAATATTTTCAATATGCTGATGACCCACAGTTTATTTTGAACAACCCAGCAAGTGTAATCATGACTTCATGTCTGAGATTGTGGTATAACTGTGAGTTGACTGGGGTTTTGTAAAAAAAGGAAGAGTGATGTGTGAATGGTGAGGGAAAGCAACAAAAGGTTTAGAAAAAACTCAGTCTGACTATCTGTTTCCATCACTAGTTGTGATGTTTGCTATTTGTGAATCTGGTTAGTTTTCTAGATTCTTCTAGGGCTAACTACAGACGGACAAAAAGTCCAAGGCTAAATCAATTCAATCTTCACCAGTTAGTCTAAGCTGCATAGATTGAACTGATAAGCCAATGAACAGACATTCACTTTTGATTCCAGAAATGCAGCCACATGCCTGCAGTGCCCTCGGCCAAAAGCTGGGGGGCACTAGAGCATACCTCCCTGCTCAGCTGGAGCAGACATCTGGGGCCAAGACCAGCCCACCCACTCTACTAGGGAGTATTCAGGGGAGGTACAAAGTATCTTGGGAAGCTGGGACGCTGTGAGTTAACTTGTGTACCCACAGCCACATCCAAATTTTCAGGATCCTGGGGTGCCAACAGACCTTGGTCAACTCCAACTCTGTCTACAGGCTGGGAGTCACCACTCAGTGGAGTGCTCTCCTGTGGTTCTCCCCACACCAGACCACACACTAAATGACTATTTACAATAATTTCTTATTTGCATTAGTAACTGTAACACTCCTAATTATCCAAGGGTGGGATTTTCTCAAGTCCCTGCCAAGTTAGGCCTCTTCTCAACTCCCCTGCCACACCTTTGATGTTAACAAATTGAATAGGAGGGGTTCATTGCTGATGATATAGGGGTCCCACTGCTGTACTCACAGATCTGAGAGCGGTTGATGAAGGGGGCTCCACCTCCCCTACACCCCCAGTCACACACCAGCCATAGATACTGTGATGATAGGAACTGATGTGAGATTCTGATCTGATCTGGCTTTTGGCCTGAGACAATCCAGAAGGCACTTCCTAAACTAATCTGGATTGCTAGCTTGTCTCTCACTGACAAGGGGTTAAGCTCTGACTTTAGGACTCCGGTATGTCTGGATCTGAACCATCCCTTCAACAACAACAACAAAAAGAAATGAAGAGGGGACTATTGTCTGGAGGGTAGCCTCTATTCTGGCTAATGTCCTGATTAGCTTGCAGACAACTTTTCCAGTTCACTCAAGCTGCTGGATTCCTTTAGTATTTGAGGCTTCATTCTAGCCTCGGAAGCACGAAGCCTGTACTGCTCTGTATATAATGTGCCCTGGGGCTCTGACACCTCCTTGTCTCAGTGTCCCACACCTGCTGCTGCCTCTGTCATGACTGACACAGAGGCAGGCTCTCCTCCTCTCTCCCTGGCACTCCGGGTGTCTTTTAAATCTCCTGTGGTGGCACCAGGGACTGACATCATCAGACCAGTGCTGCCCAGCTTGATTGACAGCTGGCTTTTAAAGCAAGGTGGCGGCACCACGTGGTGGCACAGCCCTGCCACTTTCTGCTCTGGAGGTAAGTTTCTGGTTTTGCTGTGGGCTTGTTCAGCCCATTCAGAGTTCTGGGGATTGCTCGTGGGGTCTCTCAGGCCCCTTTTGTTACAGTAACTGGGAAATTAATAGGTTCACTATCACATAAATAACAAACAAAATGTTTTCAATAAGCTTGATAATAATCTACACTAACAAATAAAAGAAAGTACATATTATATAGGAAAAATAATCATGTTAACAATTTTAACACTCAGGCAACTTATAACGGGTATATACACCTAGTCAGCTAGAACTCCACAGAATCACTCTGCCAACTGCAAAGTAATACACTGTTTAATGGCAACAGTTGAACACCAGGTGGAGCTGTGCTCGCTCTGCCTCAGAAAAGGTGCTGCAATGCAGTCATCTGCTCAGCAGATGGGGTCTCTGCCAGGCCCTCAGGTGCAGCTGCTCCAGAGACTGGGATTTCTTTCCCCAGCAGTCGAATTTCCTTGGTGCCTGCAAATAATCACAGTGTCCCCAAATGCTTCCCCAAAGCAGCTCCTCTGTGTTTGTCATGTGGAGTGCCCCTTTTTGGCTGTGCTGTATTGAGCTCTTTGCTGGAGCTCCCACAAAGCAGTGATTTCCCTTTACTTTCTTTAGCTCTCCCAGAGACCTTCCCTAGCTCCCCCTTTCCCTGATTCCCTCCCAGCAGGTCCCTGCACCCTGGGAACTAAAGAGTAGGGGTGTGGGGCAGTTTGCAAAACCCTGCTGCACTAGCAAAGGATACAAAGTGATTCCGGGCTTACGCCCTCTGTAGCAGCCTTCTCAGAGAGCAATTCTTCTGCCAGTAGTCTTCAGAAGCCATTATTCTGGTAGCAGGCCCTCAGAAGCAAAACTTCTCACTGGAGACCTCATCTACTCTCTGCTCAGCCTTCTCAGCAGCTGCTCTTTCCTTTTCCCAGCTTTCCACTGTGGAGTTGCAGCTGTCCAATGCATGCATGCATTCTGCAGCCTTCAGCTCCAAGCTGGTTATCTTGCTGCTATATCTGTGTGCACAGCCTGCTGCAAATCCACATCCCAGCAGTGCAAACACCCTGATTGGGCTTGCAAGCCCTGAGCAAACCCTTCAGCACCTTTACACTTGAATCTGGATGCGATCTGGGATGGAAGTTCAATTAACCGATTTAACCTAAATCAGTTAAGTCTGATACTGCATCCATTCAGGTTTATCTTAAACCAGTTTGGAACATTTTGGAAGTGGTTTACATGCGCTGAACTTTTGATGCATTCAGACTTGAGCTAGTTTCCAGTCACTTATACCAGTTTATGTGTAATTTCTTCCCTAGCCCAAGTGACCACACAGCAGCAGTTACCAAGACTTCTGTCCTTTTGGGCAGTTTATTCAAATGCAGAGATTACAAGCATAATCCATGCTTTAGTTTTCTTGCAATTAGAGTATTACAGTATATTCTCTGTGGGGCTATGCTGTCTTTCTTTCCAGAAACTAAATTATGGTGAACATTTTGTAAAGTATCTGCTCATGAATCCATTATGCTAGTGATCCATAATATACAATGGCTGCCTTATCATCCTTTAAAGTCCAAACTAGCTTGGGATCTGCCTACCTCAGAGACTTCCTCTTACACCATAAAATGCAATCAGACCTGCAACAGAACAAGCAGTCAAAAACTGGAGCTGTCTTGAAAATAACCCCTTTGTTTTAGAATTCGCTTCCCTCCTGAATCAGAGGTAATCCCAGTATGTTGAGGACTGGGGACTTTTGGTGTCTTTCTGTGGAATCTGAGTGGAAGAAATCTTTGGCTCTCTGGGTGCTTTTATGTTAAGGGATTTTGTTATTTTTGCTGAGGTGTACAGCAGGGTACTGAGAATCTACGATGCCTATACTTTGGTGCGTTCAGTCAAAATAAATATACAATGGCCTACTCTGCTATGAAAGTACTGGACAGGGAAATCCCTGTGTTTGCTACTGCCCCTTAGACCTGGTATTGATAATGCAGCAAAATGCTTGGCTAACTCAGTTTTTATTATTCAACAGTTTTATCTTCAGCTGGTTAATAACACTCATTAATGAGTTTCCATCCAGCTGTTTTTGAACAAAAATATGGTTACCATAATAAGGATATGTAAATGATGTGAACTATAAAATTTGGGAAAATAGGCAAATTTCAGATGGACTACCCCAAATGAAAAATATCAATCCAGAATTGCTTAAAATATGCCCATTTCAGTGTAGATTAGTCTGTGTGGATTCTCAAGATAGTATTTTTTTTAGAAATTTTAATCCATCTTTTTTTATTCAGTTAAGTATATAGACTAAAATGCAAGCAAAATACATTATGTCTTTTAAAAATCCTCAGTATCTTGAAATTTGGCCATAATTTTGTTAAATTAATAATCCTTTTATCCTATTTGCTTTTTGGTCTGGCATCTTGTGAAATTCATAGGATAGTGTTTTTCAGGTGTAACAAAATTATAAAATCTGCAAGGAATGAATAGGGAGTTGACAGTGGTCATCTTGTATTATTAACGTAAGATATTATTTTTCTACTTTTATGATATTTGCAAATGCTTTGTCTAATGATTTCCAATATTTTATATACTAGGACCTGTAAGCATCACAACAGTGAATAAACTGGGAATAAACATTAGAACTCCTAAAGAAATAGACTCATACAATTCTTTTGGATTCAAGCAGTTAAATTAAAAACATCCCATAGATGCTGAACAGAGTCTTGTTTCACCAATAGCTACCAATGATCCTCTGACTAACCAGGAGCATAATGTTTTGCACTGAAGAGTGGAGCCAGCCTTGCGCAAAATTCATGTAGGTGACATTTGCCTTATCAATAAAACTGATATACAGCCTACTAGAGAGTTGCTGAACAAATATTTTCCAGCGATCACCTTTAACACAGCATGTGAAACGCATCTACTCCCTTTCCTTCATGTCAGAATTTTATGGAGTAGCAGTCGCACTGATTGCTTTTTGTAATTTAAAAGGGCACTGCTTCAGGTAGAAAGATGTATCCCTGCAAGCCAAGATCCATTCTGATCTTACAACTTCTGCCTAAATTCAGAATATCTACACTGAAATCAACTTGTTACTCCAGATCTACAGTGGTACAAATTACAACACTCTGGTTTTCTGGCATTTATGGAAAAACGTTTAGAGTTTCCTACCTTAGTAAAGCATAAAGAAAACATAGTCACTCCTAAGCATCATAAATATAGTTGGTTAAAATTCAAGAGAATCCTGAACAATGGGGAGCAGCCATTTATGAACAGGTTATAAAAATAATAATTTGCTAGTGGGACAAAAAAATGGGTGTGTCAGCTTTAGCTTGAATCTTAAAACTACAGCTGGCTGGAAAAATGGAATTTTCACTGAAAAAAAGAAAAGATCTGAAAATGTTCCTGAAAACTTTTCATCATGTGTGCTTTTCCTCCAATGTTTTTCCCACAATTTCATCTCCCTCTTCACCTCCCTCCCTCCCCCCTATTTTCCTACAATTAATTAAGTAGATTTGAGTGTCTCAGCACAAAAAACCCGTAAGATATACCTGGGTACAAAGATAGTGAGGACACAGCAAAAGAGAGAGGGCTTTGGAATAGAGATGCTTACATCTGAGGTAGCATAAGTTTGGTCATGCAGGTTAACTGTGAAGTGTAGGCAGATCTACAGAGCTCATGTAGTTGAATCTGAACCCAGTGTTAGGTGTTATCCACCTCACCCTCATCCTCTCCCTTCACTTAGGCACTTCAGCAGGCCAGACCCAAAATCAATATAGGGAAGGGCATTATATGTAAGAATATTGGTAGCTGTGATGCATTCCCAAGAAGAGAAGGCATGCATTTATATTAGACATTGAAGTAAAAAAACCTTATAAGCCCTACTTTGTTTCCCCTGTCCCACCCCCTTGCAAAATATGAGTTAGAAAAGATAGCAAGATATTCTCTGTGGAAGCCTCTGAGGCTGGAATTTGCTTCTCTTCCCCACCACTTTGGTCCAGTGATACCGGGATTTGCTGTTCTTCTAGGTACACTCTTAAAATCATATTTTTCTCCCACACCTTTTGGGGAGGTTAAGAATTGGAGATCTTTATGAATGTACCTGCTGTGGGATGTGTTTAAAATTATCACCCAAATGATCATTTACTAAAGCAGGTTAGATAGTTGGTAATGGAGAACTAGAATATTCGGGTAGTGTGTTATTTAAATTATGTAAATACATCCATAACACCAGAGTGCACACTTGAGACTTGGTAAGTGAATGACAGCACCTCTTCTAGTTGCAATGCCCATAGGTTTTGAATATCTCCTCTTTCTGTATAATGTATGTGCTTTCAGATGCTGTATTATGAAAGCACTGCAGTAAGCAAAACTAAATACTTCAATTAATGAAGACTTTAGTGTGTCCTTTCCCAAAGCTTGGAATGCAGTGTTATGAGTCTGTTGCACTAAGACTCCACATAACTTAACAAGGCATTAGCACTTTAATTTTATAACACACTTTCCCAATTAAGCTCTTTAGACCGCAGACTTTAACAGCTGTTCACAGCTGCTGAAAAGTGATTTATCATTGTCAGAATTTGTGACCAAAACATTTGAAGGTGCAGGTTTTAGGTGTATTTTGGCAATTTAACATTGATCTGCTTTCATCCATTTTAATACTTGCTCTAGAAAAATAAGTGAAATGGTAGACTAAAGTTCCATTTAGTTTATCAAACTGTGCTTTATTAAGATGTATTTATATTAGCTGTATATCTGTGCTAATATACTATATTTTTGTCTGAGAGTATGTTAATATATTTAAGACTATTATTTCCCCTTGCTGTGAACAAAGTCAAAAAGACTAAAATTATTCTAAACTTTTCATATATGAAAAAAAGGAAAATTAGATTGATGTTGGGAGATTCACAGGCTGGTAAATTATCTCTTTAGAACATATTCATTGGACATGTTTATTTTTCAAGAAACTTTAGATCATATAAAGCTATTGACCATTACCTTACAAGCATCCATAATACTAGTTCATCAGAGGTGAAAAACTAATGTAACTAAAGATTAAATTATTTGGTATACCTGAAAATCAAGTTAGTATAAGGCTATCCGAGAAAGTACAAGATGCCCGTTTGAACTGCTTCTGGATTGTGCAGCCTCTGAGCTTCAGGGGGAGCCCAGTGTTTCCCTCCATGGTGGTGGTGCCCCCTCAGGCCAGCCAGCTGAGGTGCTAGCTGCATGGGTGCTGCCTGAGGTCACAGGCAGTACCCAGCCCAATCCAGTGGTGCATGGGGTGCTGGAAGCCTGGGTTTGCTTGGGGAAACTCAGGCTTGGTGGGCTTCCAGTGCTATATTCAACATCTTTGCCACCTTCCCACTGCCTGGGACTATCCAGAAATGGGCTGGCTTGCCCCTGAGGGAATGTGGGAAGCTGGCAGGAGGGTGGCTGGGCATGCTGGCAGCTGGAGAAGGTGGAGGGGACAGCACATAGGTCGCTAGAAGCCTGCCAAGCCCAAGCTTCCCTGAGCATGCCTGGGCTTCCAGCACCCAGTGCTCCATGCCCATCACTTTCTCTGTATTGCTGCAATTTATTACGTAACAAATGAAAATATATCAGATGTCTTTTATTTGCTTTGCAAAAGGATTATTTAAATCAAAATATGTTGCCGGATGTGTACAGCATGATGAAATTAAAATGCAATACACTGCAGCAGGTGTAACACATGACACCATTATAGTGGTAAAAAAGGGCAATTAAACTGCTTAAAAGGCCAATTTTGTCGTGTGTACAAGCACTCAAAAGCATTAGCTAAAATGGAATAAAAGTTGGTGAGGGGTCAGAAGTACTGGAAGGTATGTTTTGCCTGTTTTGGAGCTTACCTTGCAATAATTAAAATATATGGAAAAGACAACTGGATGGATTTAGGCATTTGTTAATAAAACTGGGTCTGCAGGCTAACCTTGGTTTAAGCGGTCTGCTCCAGCCCAGCAGGGAGGTGTGCTCCAGCACCCACTGGCTTCTGGTCTAAGCCACTGCAGGCAGATGGTTGCATTTCCAGAATCAAAAGTGAATGTCTGTTCACTTGCTTATTGGTTCAATCTATGTAGCTCAGACTAACCTGTGAAGGTCGAATCAATTCAGCCTTGGGCTTTTTGACTGTCTGTATTGAGCCACAGTGTTCCTTTATGCTATTGCTCCTGGGGGGGGAAAAACTAAAAAAACAAACTGCACATGACCAATGTTAATCACGTTGCTTAGTGAGTTACTGGTGGGTGCTTGGATAACACAGTGATGAGCGTAGTGTATGAACTTGAACTCAGCATGAGCCCCAATATCAGAATGACTGGATTCAGAGTAGAGAGAAGGCACTGAAAGGAGTGCTTCTTTCCAGAAAGTATAGAACGAGTCTGTAATGCTTAACCGCCTGTCTTGGGATCACCACTGAGGGAATAAGTCATGGCTGTTTGTCCCCATGCTTGGCATTTAGACAAACCAGAGGCTTAGAGCAGTCTTCAGCACCCCAGAAATTGTCCCCTGGTATTTTCCTCATGCTCTTTTGAGGCCAAGAGCCTGAGAGCAGCTCTGGGACAAATACTTCAAGCCACTTGGGGCCAACCTTGTTGATATATCCCATCTAGCTTCTGGACTCAGGTATGTGCAGAGTAGGAGCAAGTGGGTGGAAATTCTTTCTCTGACAACAAATTGGTCAGACAGGCAGGTACTATGAACAAATTCTTACTGCTGCATCTATTCAAGACTTCTGAGTGGGCAGCTGTGGATCAACATTTTGAAAGGGAAAGGAAATTTGCAGTACAAAATGCGTATATGAAACAATGTAAACAGGATAGAGGTCAAATCAAAGACAAAGCAGTGGAGTAAGGGAAGGAAAGGAGAAATATGAGATAAGGTTCTGCTAGCATCTCAGGAATATGGGAGCAGTACTGCAGCACGCTGAAAACATGCTGCTTTAACTACACATCAAGCTCAACAAAAACTTACTCTGTGATAAGGAGGATAAAATTGGTACAATTTTGGCAGATTAAGATTTGTCTTCTTTCATCCAATTTTAAATAATTGTTTTACTAAATGTAAAAGGTGGACCTATCTTCAAGTTTATGCCCTTTCAATATGCTTGGTTGAAAGTTTAGATAAACTTGTAGAATAGAGTATTAGAATGAAGTTTAATGGTATGAAGTGCAGGCTTGCACTTAGCAACAAAAAAGACTTGGGCTATGAGATCAGGCATCTAGACTAGAGGCAACAGAAAGAGAGGGAGCTGAGCGATTAGAGGATTGTAGAATGAGATGTCACAAGACTGCTTATCTCTGTAAGTCTGAAGTCAGGCAGAAGGTAGGGCAAAGTGGGGTTCAGAGGCATGACTGGACTGAAAAAAAATGCAGAAGGAAAGAGAACAAAATGGGATGCTGCTAAGACATGTAATAAGTAGATTGATTAGATCAGTTAAGATGAAGAAGGCAGGAACATGAATGTAAACAGCTAGAGAGGTAATGGGATAAAACTCCATAGTCTCTGTTCAGACTAAGATTAATACAATCCAGTCTGTGGATTCTTGCTTTTTCTGCAGTTTCACAGTCAAATGGTTTGTTATAGCTTTGTTGTTTAAGAACAGCTACTCAGAGGTCAGTGATGCATGTCCATGGAGGCTAATGTGTTCTGCTGTGGACTTCTGTTCATTTCTAGACTTGATGTCTATTCATTCTTTCATGTAGGAATTGCCTCATTTGGCCAATCTAGACAGGAAGGGGCTACTGCAAGCAAGTGATGAGCTGCCAACGTGATTTGAAAAAAAGAAAAAGTGATTGCAGTTTTAGAGTTTAAAAAGCTATTGTAATTTTAGAGTGTATTAGATGGGATATATTTAGTAGAGAAAAGGAGGTATTAGTGCTGTTATACAAAGCATTCCTAGCAGGATTTTTTGTTTCAAGTGAACTTACACTCCTATCAGTATTTAGAAAACTAAAATGATCCTGGTGGTCTTGCTTTTTTTGCACAAGATCATACCAATCACCAAATTTGGAATGAGAAAGAAATATCCCCTTATGTCAAATTGGCAAGGACTATGCAGAGCTTTGTCTTTCTCTATAGTGTAGGGTGTTGCACTCGTCCTAGGATCCTCTAAGCATGTATTAAATCAATTACTTCTCTGTCCACTGCAGAGACAGAGCACTGGAAGTCTCCTGGTCTGACTTATGGCATGTTATAGGGTGGTCCTAGTGTTTCTTGTTTTGTGTTTCATATTTGTGTTTTGTGTTTCATATTTGTACATCAGGGTTTATAATTTTGATTTTAAGGGATCCTTCAGTATAGGCTTTCCCACAAATGCAGATTAAACTTGTTGGCCTAAGAGGCCTCTTCTAGTTCTATATCCTTATGCTCCTACTATTGTTCCTGTACTCTAGGTTGAGAACTTCAGAATCCAGCTAAGTCTTCACTCTGTGATGTAAATAGGGAAAATAAAAAAAAAAAAAATGTGTTTAGATACCTCTGATTTCAGGGTGTTGTATCTCAAACTTAGTAGAAATCTACCTTGGATGTAGAATGAATATTCTCTTTCTGAGGCTTCTGTTCTTTTCTGGATTAAAAGGTGTGGGAGGGGATATTTATGAGTAACTTTATGCATGTGAATTCAATGGCACTATTCATCCTTTTGTGAACATTTGCAGTAATGGAGCCTTTGCTTGTGGATTTTGGCCCCTCTTTAAAATCCATAAACAGAGACTCCAATAATGCAGACTCTTACATATATGAGTAACTTTATGCACATGAATAGTTTCATTGAACTTGCATGCATAGGGTAACTTGCATATGTTTGGAGGATCAGGGCCAAAGAACATTGATTATTATATAATGTTAATATTAAATTTAATTTACGGATGAACCACAGTTATAGTCTTAAAATATAGGTCTACTTATGAATTTTCACAAAGTCAGGGGATGTTCTGAATAGGATTTTAGTTCCAGTCTATTTTCTAGTTCAGTTAATGTTTTATATGCTTCCTTTGATTGTCTATCCTTGTTTCATTCATCTGACTGAAATGTATGATTCTAATCACTGAACAATACCTGGATTATTCATCTCATCCCTCTATGGTTTAAGAAAACATGAATGTACATACCCCAGTATAATAGGAAGCTCAATTTAGTAACTTTACTACCTTAATGTAATGACCCTTTTCCTCTGAGAACTGGTTTTGAATCCAACCCAAACTAAGGCAGAGGAAACTCATTTTGACTGTAATGGCTACAAGTGTAATGAGATTAGGCTGACAGAATCCTGTTCATTCCTTGCAGCCTAAAATGTATCTGATTTTAAAAAAAAGAAAAAAAACCCCTCTTTCTCAAGTTTGAGAGGAAAATAGAGAAATAGAGGGACTAAAATGGGACCTGCTTGTAGTTTACCATTTTACCTACAACATTGTATAATTTTTTTTCCTACATAAAGACTGGCTTTTGTGAAGAATGGCACTGCATAGTTTAGGAGTATCAATTCTAATTTTAAATCTCCAGACAAAGTTGTTCCCCAGCTCAGTAAGCCTAACTAAGCACTCTAATAAACCACACACAATAAAGTGCTGTTGTACAATATATTAACCTAAGGCCATCATCTTTTTCATTTCCTGGTGTTCAGATGTGTTTAGTCAGCTCATCAATTTAGTAGCTTCAACACAGTCTAAGCTTTACCATATAGATTTGAGCAATAACATAAGGATGAATGGTAATTTAGCAAGGGAAGGTTCTCTTGTTTAGTGAGTACCGAGCTTTTAAATACACTACGTGTATCTCTAAAAATTGTCTGTAAATTAAGTAAGCGACTTAACTGTGGTAATTGTGTTGTAAGATTACTACAAACTTTGAGAGGCATATTATTAGTATGGCAGCCCAGTTTTATGGTGCAGTGAGTATGCCCTGTAATTATAACTGTCTCCATTCCTTATAGTTTTCATTATCAGGAGAATGGATTTATCCCATTGTACAGATTTTGTAGATTTTACAACCAGAAGGAGCCATTATGATCATTTAATATACCCTCCTGCATAAGATGAGCTGTAAAGAGTTAGTTAATTCTGTATCAGGTTTGTAATTTCTGCTTGTGCTATAGCACATCTTTTAGAAAACCATCTAGTCTTTCAATAAAGACCTCAAGTGAGAGTCAAGCTACCACATGCAGGTAAGTTATCTAAATGGTTAATTTCACTGTTTTACCATTAATTTGTATACCTTATTCTAGTCTGAATATTTATTAGGTTCAGTTTCCAACAGTTGGATCTTGTGTCTTTTTCCACTACATTAAAAAAGCCACCTACAATCTTAAATCTTTTGGGAAGTGGTTGCATGTAGGCTGTAATCAAGTTGCATCTACTTTTTCTTGGATTATGATTTATGAATATATGCACATTCGGTCATCAGGTTATTGTGCACCTTCTTTCTGAACAGAATCTATGATGTTCAACAGCATCTATCCAGTAAATTAAAGGGACTACCAATAGCTCATTCATTTAACCTACAGAATAGGATTTTAAGACCTGCCATACTGGTTCAAACAGAGCAGCCATCAATGGCCTGAAGTAGTCTGATGCACATATTGTATTCAGAACAGTGATACATATAGGCATTAGCCCTTCACTGGATTGTCCACAAACTCATTTTATGACTTCTCTGTTCCCTCAGTACAATTTTCCCCATGCTTGAAGAGGTTTACATCTATGCAAAAAGCATGTTTGCATAAGAAACTCAAGAAATAATTTTATTTCCATGTACTTTATTTCTCTTTATAGTAGAGGAATGAATACTGCCTTCACTAGTCAGTCACTCTTTCCATGATTGTGCGTGTGTACACATGTGCATGTCTGAGCACTCATTGGTATCCCATCTGGTTGTTTTACATAATCTATTTATTTCTGTGCCACTGTTGCCATAGTATCTAGTGACATGCTTCACATATATTAGATGTTGACTAAGTTCCTAGGCCCCTAAACAGACGCAAATTTCTGGGGAGAAACATGTAAAATTTCAAAGGCGATTGAAAACACATTTTTTCACAGGAAGAAACAGCTAAAGTGTTTAATCAGTGAGTTATCCCATAAAACAAATAGGAGTCTTGCTGCACGTAGAAAACCTCCAAGCACTAAATACATCAGACTTAAAGCTTATTATTCACAGGTTCAGATTTAACATGTCATGAATCTCCCTAAACTTCCTAACATTCTTGTTTCTGATCTCCTGTGATCAGTGCTGCTTATTAACATGGCCTGTGGTGCACCACAGACACCATTATAAACCTGCTGTTAAATCAATCACTGGGTGGCACCCAAGAGCCAGTTAAGAGATGTATTGAATTGCAGACACTCTCTAATACACATATTTTAACAATTTCCTCCGTCTTCAGTGAAATTATGCTAATATTTTAGTTGAGTTTCCTTAAGTCTGGAACTCAAATTAAGTCTGTCTGTTTCGTTTTTATGATAGTGCTTGAAATCACTTGCAGACAAGGGGTTGTTGGACTTTGAGATTTATAGTGGCAATGCCACAAAGGTGAAACACATCCTGAGGAAGAGGAAAGCAATCTGTATAGCCAGTGTTTTCACTGCAGTAAAGTTTATAGCAGTATTAAGGGAATAGTTACAAATCAGTTTGATGGTGTTGATTTCATTGAGAATAAGTATATTTACACTTGCAAGCTTTCTCTTAATAATATTCAGCATGTTTTATACAATGGGGTTAGCGAAGGTTGAATCCAAGCATATTTTGGGAGTGACAAAATCTGTTATTCTTTTTCCCACCCATCCTTCTACTTTACTTTTACAAAATGGTTTTATAATAGCTCCTTAGGGGCTGAGTCAAGGTTCAGCTATTTTACTGAGGCTTGCTGATGATTCTGAAGATGCTGGAGAATCTCTTACATTCAGACGTCTTGGATTATGCTTTAGAGATGTATAGGATTAAAATATGCATAATTCATGAGTACCAAAAGATGCTATTTCCTCTACAGACATTGTCCCACCACTTAACTACCTAGAAAGGTTGGGATCTGGTACTTGATTTCCAAATATAAAGCTCTATAAACAATATAGTTATCATGTCTCTCTCCCTGCTGTCATTTGAATTGTATGTTCAATGTGCCTTACAGACTTTTTATACCATATGAATTTGTTACCAGTAGAAATATGTGTAAATACAACATTTTTTTAAAGCAAGACTTTAAAACCTAAATACATGACAAGTGTTCTTGGGGATAAGTAAAAGAGATAAGGATTGTCAAATGAACCAGTTTCCTTCTTTAGATATTATTGTTTAAATTTAATGGGAAATATTTGGATTTGGACCACTATTTCCAGGAGTAAACTGTAGGCAGGAATAACAAACCTGGGACAGGCAGAGAAGATGTTTTTGATAATGGATGTTCATAGCAATAGTAAGACAATGTTCTTAGGCAGTTGTGATTGAGCATGGCATAGCAACTGAATTAAGTGGAAATAGTCAAATGAAATGCAGCAGTATTAAGGGGTAGTTAAGCATTGCATCAGCATACACAAGTGGCACATGAAGTTGGCTAGACAATGTTAAGTAGAAAGGCACGTTTGGTAGAAGGCAGCAGAGATTAAGGACCACCCCTCTTCCCCATACATATACCTCTTGACTAATATAACCTATCCCTTTTTCCCCTCCAGTCTATTTTAAAATATACTTGCAGATTAAGTTTTCTGTATTTTCAATACATCGTTATACATTTAGCATTAAAAATTTCCACATTGTTTAACATGAAGGCCTTGCTTCACAAGTGCCTAAAGCAACCATTCCATATACCTCTCCCTACAAATCATCCTACCGCAACAACTTTTCTCTTCATCTCTCCCTTTGCTTTCTACATTCATACCTAACTGTGTTTCACATTTTAGATTGCTTTACATACTTATAAGAGACTTTGAATTAACATTTCCCTTTAGGCATGGGCAGATCTAGAATTTTGAAAAGGGGGGTGCAGATGGTGAGGTGCATAGTCACATATAAAACAACTTATATTTTTCTCCAGGTAAAAAGAAACGAGAAGCTTTATTAATATTCTGGGGGCCTAGGGGTATATTATTCATTTGAAAATTGAATAAAAAACAAATACAAATTCATTGGAATGAGTAAAAAAAAAATTTACCGTGCTTTGAAATCGGAGTTTCATTACCAGGAGCAGCTTAACAAACAGCAGAATTGCACAACAAAGGGGTGCTTGATTGGGGGGAACATCAAGACCATTAAAAAGAAGAGAGGGTTGTTAGCACCCATGCAATGAAGAGTTTAGAAGGGATAAAGTAGATTATAATAAACCATGCAATCAGTTGACTCCCTCAGCAATGCCTGACTAGAAATACTGCTGCCACTGCCAAGCAGTTGGTTTTAAACATTGGGTAGACCGGGCTTACTGTCCCCAAGCACAGGCTCTGCAGCTGTTCAGACTGCACAAAGAGACAGATTCCTGTATTGCACCAACGTAATGATCTGTCATAATTTGACCCTAAAAATTGAAAATAAATGTATCCATGGGTAAAATTGTGGCAGGCCCCTTTTTACCTTAAGAAAATTCTACTTTAAGATATTGACATGTTGTGCTATAGAGCATGTTTATGTAATTTACTTTGTCTACACAAAAATTGTTGTATATTGGGTTAAGACAGATATACATAGAGTATAATAGGTCATATCAATATATTAAGAATCTAAGATGCTATAGAGATGAAAATAGATTTTCTTTTAAATAAAACCAGGGTTACATAACTGATAAAATGGTACTCATTATTATTTTTAGAAAGGGATCTCATTCATTTATTTTTGTTAAAGTGACAGTGGATTTCACTATTTAAAATATTTGAGTGAAACTCTTGCAGGGACTCTGCATAATTTAAACCGTTTTCTCTGGATGAACTCAAAATATCACTCCTCCTTCCTAATCTGAAGTATTTCTATAAAGCAAAATGGTTCCATCTTGATAGCCACTTTTCTTAAAAAGAAAAACAATTGCACTATTCAGTTAATCATTTTTATAACATTAATTGTTCGATATTTCTAGTTTCCTCACGGCAAAGTATGCCCATTCTTGGAAATAGGAAATGAATCTAAATTACTTCTTGGCTGAGTGCTTTCCTTAGACTATCATTTAATGATATCATAATCTAACTACTTCATATTCGTTTCCTTACTCCTGTACCCACTCATTCACAAATTTTGTCATTCATAAGGGTGTAAGGTTGAATGAAACTTTTGGTCCTCTAGGTCTTTCTATATAACACTTCCCCTTCTCTTGACTCTCATATTACAAAAATGGAGTGAAAGAAAAAGAGTAATAATATGCAGTAACTTACATTTTGTGGAAATATAAACAAGGTGCCATCCAAGACATGCCACAAGTCTGCTAAAGAAAATAATCCACTAGGGCAGTGGGGGCCAAAATGTCTGGCAGCTGTATCACACATTAGTCCCACACAATCCCTAAGTGCCACTCCAATCCTTTTCCCTTTCCCAATTAGTTACTCTGCTTTCTGCTCCCTGCCCTGTGCTCCCTGCCTGAACTGCTGCTTTGGTTCTACTCCCTGCCCTATGCTTCCTGTCTAACTGGCTACCCTGCTTCCTGCTTCCTATCCTATCTACCACTGAGTTGCCTGTACCCTCTCCAGTCTTCCATGAGCCATCTACAGGATGCCCATGCCCCTGGTGATGTGCATGCTGCAAGCTGGCCACCCTTGTGCTGGGGCATGTGCTTTACACTAGTACAACTGAGCTAGAATCAAGCCAGTAAATTCCATCTAACCCTGTGTGTTTATGATGTTCTTCCTAGCTAAGAGTATCCAAATGTTTTTATTCTCATTCACTGACACTGTTAACTAATCTGGTATGTATACTATTGAGGGGTGTTTCCCAAGTCAAAATTTGTGACGTATTTGGTCTCATGATTTTTCTTTCACATATAACTTGGTTCTCACATACACAATTTGGGAATTCCGTTAAAGTTAGTGCAGCTCTATCAGGGCCTTGTTACACATTGCACTTTGATCTGCTCAAATGCTGATAAGTACTAGTGTTAGCTTGGGACTGAAGCAGTCACACCTTTGGGCTAAAAACCTTCTCTGTCTGCCACCTGCACAACTGTGACTTGCCACTAGAAGTCTGGCAAGCAGGGACCTAACTAGAAACTACAGCTGTGAGTTGTCACTTCAGGGTTGCTGAGCCAGAACAGGCTACTAGCCCTGCTCTAGGTAGAGCTCTGTTGCAGAGAGAGGCTGGGGGGTGGGGGAAAACATGAAACAGGGAAGTAAAGAGTTAATGGAATGATGGGGGTATGAAATAGGAGGTGGAAAGGAAATAGGGATGGGGAATAGGTGGTGAAATGAAGAAATTCAGCTGCTGAAAGATAAAATAAAATGAAGTTAAAAAAAGAATTTAAAAAGAAATAAGGAGGAAAACATTTAAGTTGGGGTCATGTTTTAATATATTCAGATTGGGATTGGGGTGTTGCAGATGCTGGTCATGCTTCCCAGTGTGGCTGGGAGGTGGAGCAGTGAGGGAAGGTGCTTTTGGGGGAGCAATTCTGCCCCAGGAGGGAAACTCCAGGTCACTGGGACCCAATCTGGGGACTTGGCTTGGTGCCAGAACCCCCCCCCACCACCACCAGTAGAGTTCAGGGGATGGAAAGTTTATTCACACAAAACAGAAGAGTGGGAGAGAGGACATTGCATCTTGGGATGCTGAAGGACTGCAGCTTGGGCCACTCATCTGTGGGGAGTGGCCACATTAATGGAACATGAGCTGAGTAACACGGATCAGAGAGAAACCTCCCCAGGAATGGCATAACTTCAAATCACCTAAAGTGTGCTTAGAACTAATTTCAGGTATTAATGGGCACTTTTACACATGCTCCAGGAGTGGGGAGTGGCCTCAGTGTCTCATTTATCAGTGTCTCCCCTCTTCAAAATGGTGGTGGGGGTGCTTGAAGTAAAGCTTGTTTAATGAGCTTTAGTTCAAGTACCCCCACTGCCATTTTGAAATGTGGGAACACTGAAATTATGGAACTATGAAACTATGATACACAAGATGTGGGAGGCTGCTGCAGCACAGTAATTACCACACTCCAGCAGACTCAATTAATCAAGTCTGCTCCAACATGCTGTAACTACAGTACAACAAAGCAGCCTCTGTGCTTGAATATAGGCACCCAATGTGTGGACAGTATAGGGGTTAAGAGCTCCAGAAGCCACCTAAAATTAATGTGTAACAAGGCCCTAAATGTAAAACCAGAGTGAGTAAAGAATTAGTGCCTTGGTCCTCAGTCAGAGCATCTACATGAGATGCTATTGCACATATATTTAGTACTTGTATTAGCAAGTACTAAATAAATGTGCAGTAACCAGAGTTACTATGCAGTAGCACCAGCAAATGTCTTTTACATGATGCTACTGCACAGTAGCTTAATAGTACTGCATAGTAGTGTGTTAGCCTATCTGTACTGTGATGCACTACTGTGCAGTATTTTTTGGCTACTGTGCAGTTAGCATCTTGTGTAGATGCGCCCAGTGAGTCTTCCAATAAGTTTACGTAATGGGTGAGGCCTATTGCTATTAGTTAGTTAGGGAAATGAGAAGCTAAAGTTAAGGATGTGCAAATTTTGCTTAACTCCTGCATGAAAATGCCACTTATTACATCTTGTGATCTAACTGGCCAAACATATGTGAAAATACTTGGTTTGCCCATACACATTTGGCAGGATGGGTTAGGCATGTGTAAATATTTGTGCGTGGATAACTTTGAAATCTGACCCTCAGCTGAGCCTGCTGGGTCTATACCATCAGATCCCAATAGGCCAGATCTCCTACTCAGGTTATTTAATGTGCCAGTTGCCAGCTGTTGAGAACGTGGCCCAGTTTCTTCATGCAGACATGATCTTAAATGAGAGCTGAGTAACACCTTGACGACACAAAATTAGATCCTAAGGATAGCCTTAATTTTTTTTAAAAAGACAACTGTCGTTAGCTACAGAGTGTAAGCCGTAATATGTTTCTATTTCCATTTTTTTCCCCTTAAAATAATTTTTTGATGTCAGGATGAGGGGAGGAGGGAGCAACAAGGCTTGTTGTTGCCTGGAAAATATCTAACCCAGTCCCTCCCTTATGATTTGTGATTCTCCCCTGGTTTCTCTCTCTTCCACTCTAGCTCCTTTATCCCTTTCTCCCATGAAAAGGTCCCATGCTACCAACCTCCAGCCTAGTCTCATTTCTGGGCTTGCTTTCAGACTGCAAAGGAGCTGTAAAATCTGGAAATTTACTCTCCATGAGTGACTGGTGCCTCCTGAATCTGAGGGGAGGGGGGCACCTGCAGAAGCCTCCAACCCTGTCAGGGGAGCACCAGCCCTACCAACAGCATCAGTGTCAGCCATTTCACATGCACTCCCTACTAGTTGCCGATGTTACTCTTTTCAGTGTTGCTGTCTTCCCAGTATAACTGAACTGCATACTTGCAGTCTGTCGGTTATTTGGCAAGACTTGGAAAGTCATTTTGGATTGGGGGGGACATTTGTTTTAAATGCACAAACTGTTCTGAAACATTTGGAGTGTACCTGGAGCTTGGCATTTATGTTATAAAATGGAAAGGAAATGATTGAATTAAAAATAAATCTATATTCTTCATTAAGGTACAGTACAATAATTTCAACTAGTGGAAACGTGTAAGGCAAAACTCAGAAAATTTTAAAAACTGCATACGTAGGAATATATGCCCTGAATATTGAACTGTTCCATCAAGTTCTTCACAAGCTGCTTAGAATCATTACTAACTTTTCTATTATAAGAACATCTTCAAAATTATTTTAGGTGTTATTTTGTAGGTGATGATATGTGGGGAGGACTTCTGAAAAAAGTATTACCTAGAGTTACCAAACGGCCTGGTTTATTATTTTCTTACAAAGGACAGAAAGCTGTGTTTTGAAGATTTTCCAACATCATCTCTCTGTGTTGTCACTGTTTAGTCATTTTTTTCCAATTACAGAGACATTACTCTTTTAAGTATCCATTAAAACAAGATTTGTGTAATGTTCTTAAATTATGGTATTTGTGAAGATTATTTTAAACAAAAAGAAGATACAATTAATATATAGTATGGTCAATAATTCTCAGAGAAATATAAAAAGTGTAATCAAACACACAAATACACAGAAAGAGTATCGGGGGGGTTTATTTTCCAGCTGCAAGAAACATGATGCATATGCACTTATTTCTCCTTTTGACTCTATATGATCTATTTATATGAAGTCAGAAAGAGCCAGGCATTTTGTGGTTTAATGAGAGGCTTTTATATGTCACTTCTCAATGAACAACCCACAGTTATAAGAGTTGCAGCCACAAGGCAGGTTATTGATGACTCTCTTAAAGAATGAAGAAGTGCTTGTCCATTCTCTTTAATTTTGTGCTTTGCCACTGCCTAACTTCAAGTCACTGAAATCTTTACAAATAGGAGTGTTCTTAGCTACCCATTCATTTTTAGGAGAATACTTTTGGCCAGGTACAGACATTACACTTTTACCAGTATAAGTGATCGGAAACTATTCTATGCCTGTAACAGAACAGAAGTCCAGAACGCATAGACTGCTTTAAAAATAGCGCAACCTGGTCTAAGATTTGCAACCCACCCATCCACACACACACCCCCACACCCACCCACACCCACACCCACACACACACACACACACATACACTCTAAAGGGAGAATGTGTGTTCTGTTCTCTACTGATCTAAAATAAACTACACCACTTACAGAAGACCATGTAATTTAGATCAATTCTGTCTTAGGCTTTTTGAATGCCTGTGCCTAGCCTTTAAGACACTCATTAAATACCGCTTCCATATTGTGAACATGTGACTTTCTCCTACCTCTAACCTACACAAAGCTGAATTTTAGGAGGATTTTATCAGAGGTGACAAATTTAAATGCCCGCTCAAAGCCAGTTAGTGAAATGGAAGTTCTGATTGCTAATTAAATCCTGTATTTCATATAAGCAAGGTGCACCATTTAACAAAAAGGTGGCTCCTTACTCATGTTTAGAGAAAGTTAATGGAGAGTAATTTTTCAAAAGATGATACTCTGAGGAAGGAAATATCACCTCCCTAAAGATGGTCATGCTTTGTTATACAAATCTGTAATTCTTTTTTCCAATGAGATGTTATTCTTTTTCTAATTGTATGAAAAACCAGTCATAGAGCCTCATCTCTGTAGAAAAATGTTGTTCCATCTCTGACACGTGCTCTTTTCTCTCTCAGCTGCACAAAGCCCTCCCATTGGAGCCAGCAGGCCATAAAAAATTTAGCAAAGCTTTTCTGGGTTCCTCTCCCAGACCAACAGCAAGACAATCTAATTTAATAGGCTGCTCAAGTTGCTATTTCCTTCCCAGCTATGTAACACCCTTTAATGCCACTGCAGTCTAGGGAACAATTTGTAGCATGAGTTGTCCAGATTACTCTCCCAGAGTTGAGGTCTTCATTCCTTTGGACTTTAGCTGGATAAAATTCCATCTAATTCTGATCTGTGAGTTTTGTCCAAGGAAGAACCAAGTAAAAACAGAGAGGCAGATTGCGCCTTAAAGTCACAATCTGAAGTAGAAGGCAATTCATGCACGCTTTTATAAGAGATTTTTACTCTTGTAAAATGAAACCGTCTTCGATCAGGCCAGTGCATAAGCTGTAACAGAAAAAAGCCCCAGGCTCAGAAACGCAACCATGACTGACTCTTACACAGGGTATGCATACAGAAGAAGCACCCTCTCTTCCTCCCTATTCCCTCCATGTATCTGAAAGCAATTACATTTCTAAAGCAAGGGTGTCTGGCCTGCGAGCTGGATCTGGGCTGTAGAGCTCCCATAGGGGCCCAGGTATTCAGGGTGGGGGTACAGAACCCCACCGGGGATGTGTCTGTGGTAGGGGACAGACAAGGACTGCATTAACCAACCCCTGAGCTGCTGCGGCTGCTCAACCCATCAACTCTGCCACGTCTAGATCCAGTCCACAAGGAGAGGTGAGTTTGCCCCTGTTCTAGAGTATTCAGAGTTGTTTGTTGTCACCAACACTCTCTGACCCAAGAAGCCAGCATACTGAACAATCAAATATTATAGAGACTCCAAATACATGGACGATTCAGTGTGGTCCTATGCTTCAGCCAGAATTCTCGTTGAATTTAGTGGGTTTTGAGAGGGACCTTAAGGACGTGCTTTGTTTTATTTTAAATGATGTCAGTCAGGAAAGAATTTTCAATAAGGTAAATTTAACCCTGGTTGGATTTGTGGAGGAAGTGACTGTTAAGGAGTGATCTGGGGTAAATCTGGAAAGCAGGGTTCACTGCCCAGTTTATCAGGCCGATACATTTTTATTTAAATATTCTCAGCTATTTGCTAAAAAAAAGCTGCTCAGTGTCTGATAGTTGTCTGATATCTGGGCATTTATAATGCACCAGTAGATGGAGAAACTTGATATAATGATCAAGCTGGGACAGACAAACTTGAATTCCAATAAAATATGAAAATATTTTATTTGTTATACTTCATTATACTTACACTTTATTACTTATTTATGAGCCAAATTTTTGCTCCTGATTCATGCATATAGCTCCCAGTAGCTCCAGGGGACTTGTAAGTAGTAGTGTAAGGGCAAAATCTGGCCCTGTGTTGTTACATGCTATTTAATAATAATAAAAAAAAGTGATAGAAGAAAAGTTTATGATACCTTAGGCAAAACATGGCTACTAGACAGTGCCTTGGTTCTGCAAGTTAAATTCTGTATTGCATTATTTTCTGTGTTTGAAACTAAGAGCAGCCTGAAAAGACACAATTAGAGCAGCAACACGATTAAAAATATTATCCACTTTAGATCTACTTAAACCTGTCATATTCCATAAACATAGTAGAGAAAGAACAGCTAAGAAATGTAAACAGTTCTGCAGTAAATTTATATTAGTCCAAACAGCTACTTTGGATGAGGTCAGTAGTGTGCAGTTTCCATTTAAGAGAGCCATCCAGACTTAACAGGGGATATTATACGCATATTGGATCCTTCAAAGAAAGATAAAACATGGTTGACAGGCATTTTAAACAAATACTAGATTGTCAGCTAATCCTTATAACTGCATGCAAGGTATTTATTGTAAACCAGGGATCACTCTGGTTCATATAGTTTATACCTTATTTGATATTAGTGTTTTTAATTCCCAAGTAGCTCTGAAACGTATACTGTATAGTATATGTATTACTTATCCGAATAAGCATCTGTATCAATTTTTGACTAGGAAATATATCATTGATTGAAGTCCGTTGTGAATAGTGGGTGGTCAAACAAACAGCTTGATGGCATTAATGCATTGGAAATTAAACTGTGGATAACAATCAGTCATAAACATGCTGAGCCAAATTCTGCCCTCCCTTGCTTTGGTATAAATCTGAAGTAGCTCCACTGATTTAAATGGTGTTACTTTTATTCTTATCAGTACAAATGAGAACAGAAATGCAATTCTGGGTTTAACATAAGCAAACAAAAATTCTATTATTTACTTTCCCGCTTTCCAATGACCTCCACCACTAGGTATTCCCAAATGATGCCTCCCTAGCCCATAGAAAATGAAGGGCTATGCTGTGTAGTGTCTTCCCACAAATGGATAATATGTCTATGCTAGTCCTTCTGTGTGTGCACTGGGTCCTGTGGCAATAGAAATAATGTGGCTATGTTACATGCAGTGGGACAAAAATCAGGGGACCATGCAGAGATGAGTATCCTCTACCAACTGTGCTACAGAAGCACAGAGGGCCTCAGAATAGGAAGAGTAGCGTATGATTTTATAGCTGTCTAAAACCATCTCTCTTGTCTCTAAGCAGGGCGGTGGTGTGAGAGTAAAGGGAGGGAAATAAGTTGTTGGAGTCTCACCTCAGGACATAGAACAGCTGGATCACATCTTTGGAATTTTCAGCCTCTGAAAATGGTAGCAGAATCTGAATCATCCATTTGTTTCTTTTTATAAAATAGGCATAAGAATATCTCAGGGTATAGTTGTTACATTTAAAGCCTTTTACTTCAGTGCAGAGGGTCAAACTGTCCAGGCCAGCATTTTCCTGTGAAACACTGAATAGTGTTCATCCATTAGGATTTAACTGAGCGATCACGTGGAGGTGATCCGTTTTATGTCATTACAAGAAGTTAACGGACCCTGTTCTCTCTGTTCTTTCTCTTTGAGATTGCAACATGACCACTGATTCTCTCTAAAGTGCTTAGTAATTTGAAGAATTGTCTAATTATGTGAATTTCATCTTGCATTAGCTTCAGGAATGAAAAAGTGTGTGCTTTGAATTGTGTTTCCAAGTGATTAGTTGCCTCAGTTACTGAGTAGTTGTCTTTTCATGTTTCATTAACAAATATTTATGTTCTGTAAATACTACCTCAGACTCTCCCCCAGTCCTACAATGTTGCTGCTTTAGTACGAAATCTAAAGCCCATCAGTACTTAAATCTATTTTCTCCTGAATGCAAAGTAAATAGAATTGGCATTTTAAAAGATTGTTTGAGAGATTAGGTTATTCAGCTGGAGGGTTTTATTCTACCTTCCTAGCTTCCTCATGAACACTTTTATTTGAAATTTCAAGGACAATGTTCCACTTCCATAGCAGTCATGGGCACATGCTCTGTGAACCAACCACTCAGCATTTCTTTATACGGCTCCACTCCCTCTCTCCCCCTGGCTGCTGCTGCCCTCCCTGGGACCCCGCCAAACTTGGTTTGGGGGCAGGGTCCCCTGAACTCACAGGGGGGCTGGATAATGTGGCTGGAGTGCTAGGAGGGTCTAAAGAGGGAGGGGCACTGGTGGCAGGGGCACCCCTCTCACCAGTGGGACCACGGATGCCCTCTCCTCTTAGCCCATGGGACACTCATGATGCAAGTGCCCTGAGGTGCAGCACCAGAAGCACTGCAGGTCCCCCACTGTATAGAAAACCCTCACCAGGGCCCCCTGGAAAGAGTGATCTTGGGTAAAATATGGCACACACAATCTGACATAAGAGAAATCTGGAAGGCAAGGTTCACTGCCTAGAGTATCAGACTGATAATTTTTTTTAAATGTTCTCAGCTATTTGCTAAAAAAAATTGCTCAGTGTCTGATAGTTGTCTGATATCTGGGCATTTTTAATGCACCAGTAGATGTAGGATCTTGATATAATGATCAAGCTGGGACAGACAAACTTGAATTCCAATAAAATATGAAATGATTTTATTTATTTCATTTGCTATACTTTGTTATACTTGCACTTTATTACTTCATTTATGAGCCAAATTTTTGCTTCTGATTCATGCATACAGCTCCCATTAGCTCCAGGTGAGTTGTAAGTAGTAGTGTAAAGGCAAAATCTTGCCATGTGTTGTTATACACTATTTAATAATAATACAAAAAAGTGATAGAAGAAAGGTTTATGATACCTTAGATGAAACATGGCTACTAGACAGTGCCTTGATTCTGCAAGTTAAATACTGTATTGCATTATTTTCTGTGTTTGAAACTAGGAGTACCCTGAAAAGATACAGTTAGAGCAGCAACACATGCAGACCCCCCGGGGTTCTAGCTCTGCCCTATCATCTTGCAAGGGAACCCCACCCTCACCCTTACCCCACCCCTGTCTCAAGTGACTGCAGAGCTCTCCCAATCCCAGGCAGAGTCCAGGGTCTTAGCAGGCACTGGTGGGGGAAGGCAAGGGGCCCAAAAGCTGCAATGCCCAAATCTGTAGGCAGGTCTGCAGTTTTGTAGACACCCTCTGTACATATGGGATGGCCCTGCACAAGCCGGTGAACCCCACACCGGGTGTTGAGATGCATGAGGCCCCTACTGAACCATCTGCTCCACCCTCCCAGCCATGAGGTCATTTAAGATCATGACCCTTAATGTCCACAGTTGCAAGAAGGGTCTCCAAAGATGTCCGGTGCTCTCCTTCCTTCAGGAGTAGGGGTACCCCATGGTATTCTTGCAGGAAACCCTGATGACTCCAGCCAACAAGCCTAATTTGGTGACTGGAGTGGGAAGTCAGGGTCTTTTTTAGTCATCTCTCGGCCACCTCTTGTGGGGTGGCCACTCTGTTCTCCCCAGGCCTGCAGCCGGAGGGTCTCCAGGACATCGAGGTGGTGCCAGCCGCCTGCTGCACCTCTGGGTCCAGGTGGAAGGGCTGGTCCTGAACCTTCTGAACGTGTACTCCCCTGTGAGCAACTCGGAGTTGGTGGATTTTTTTTGCACCAGCTGGCCACTTACATTGGCACCCTCAGACCTCATGAGTGCCTGGCCCTTGGCGGGGACTTTAATATCACCCTACATGCATGAGACTGGTCGGGCAGGGAGCAGAACCAGGCTGCCATGGGCATCCTCAGGGACATCCTGACAGAGTGCTCCCTGGTGGATGTCTGGCATGCCTGTCACCCTCGAGTGATCCAAGCTTCAGCCTCTCCACCTAAACCTCCAGAACTCCTCCTCAGATTTTGGTTGAATTTCAACCCCCACCTTTTTGTTTTTGGTCACCCCATCCACAACCCCACCAAGTCCGAGGACCTCCTGGTCAACCTCCTCCTGGCCCTGGCCAGGTGGGCCCTGTACTTAACCAGGAAGGAAGCTCTGGCTGGGAAAGCACCCAAAGACTGTGGGGCTGCTTTCCTCTCACTTGTCCATGCACGTTTCCAGGCAGAGCACCACTGAGCAGCATCCACCAGCTCTTTGGATGCCTTTGAGGACCGTTGGTATGGCCTGGGGGCTCTGCTTGGTTTTCCCTTCCACAGAACTTCTTTTCACATTTTGAACCTTTGACCTCTACATCACTCCTACCCTTTTCTTCCTTAGTTGTTCCATCAAAAAAACAACAACACATTAGTTGTATCTTTCAACCTTTGGCCCCACACAGTGGGAGCTATTAGTTAACTAGGTGGACAATCTCTGGAACATACAAATAGACAGGACCTCCTGGGGATCAATTGGCTCCTTGGACATCTTTGAGGACCGGTGGGTGCAGCCGAGGGGGCTCTGCTCGTTGTCCCCCTCAGAAGCACTAATTTTCATGTTTTTACCACTTAGCCCTCACGACACTTCTGTCCTATTTTTTGTCTCTGTTGTCCCAAGAATTTTGTTGTTTCATTCACCCATTTTTGCCCGTACAGTAGGGGCTCCTTGTTACCCATATGGGCCTTAAGGCCTACAGTAATTGAATGAAACAAATAGACAAGACCTTCTAGGGCCCAGCCAATTGGTATCTGGAGACACTAGCCCTTTGTGCCAGCTGGACTGTTGAGGCAGCCAAAACCTAGAGTTCCCTGCACCGTCTACCCAGTGGAGCAGTCTGGCAATGGGGGCTGCTGCCTGGATATGACTTGCTGACACCTGCGACAGCATGTGGCCCCAAGACTGTGCACCTACCAGACCTAGATGGGGACTGCACAGCCGCAGCAGAGGCATCTGTACCTCTCAGCCAGCTACCAGTGGGCCGTGGCTGCACAGTTGGTCTTTGTGCAGCACTACTGCCATGTGTGCCCCTGCCCTGCCATCTTGGCAGCTGTCACCTGGAAGATGTTCTCAGCATGGTGGCCTGCTTTGGACTGTCAAAAGGTGTCCTCCTGGCCCCAAATGGCCAGAAGGTCAGCCACCTCATTTGCCCTCCAGCTGGGCCCTGGGTGCCTGCCCTGAGCAGGCTCTTCTGCCTGGGTCCTGCCACTTGCTTCACCAGTAGGAATCCTGCTGTTCCCTATTTAAAAACTGCAAATTCTCTGATTTAAAAAACTCCCAAATTCACTCTTTAAAACACTCCAAAATCCATTTTCTTACACAATTAAAACAAAAGACCACTAATATATATATAGGGCTATGCAAAACTTCACCAGTTGTTTTGTTTTGATGCTGCGTTTTGGGCTCAAAACAGCGAAATTGAAATTAAATGAAGGGCTTTGAAACAAAACGAGGGCAGTCAAAACATTTTGAAAGTTTTGAAACTTTGAGTTTCAAAGTTCAAGCTGGGTTTGCCTGCAGAGAAAAATAAAGTAAGGAGAGGGAGGGGGAGGAGAGGGGAAGGACTGCTGTCATATTGACTGTGTAGCTGGCCAGTGACTGTGATCCTTCCCTGAGGTCCCTTGCAATCCCAGTGCTCTGGGGGAGGGATGGAAAAACAGCATAAAAGGCAGCATTGTTTGAACTGGCCTGCTTTCTGCCTTGGGGTCTGACAGTTACTGAGCTGTCTTCCAGAAGTTCAGGAGCATTAGACAACAAAGTCTACTACTACCATTGATTTGATTTCCTACTTGCTAGCCTAGTAAGTGGGATTCCACAATCCTTTTTGCTTTCTTTCTAGACCCTTTTATTTTAATAGTCATTGATTTACTTTTTTCAATTTCATAATTATTTCATAATTATATTGGCCAGTCAGCAACCGGGGGGGGCCAGCCAATCACGCTGACCTGGAAGTGAGAGCAGGGCACCTGGAAGTGCCAGCAGCACTTCTCCTGATACCCCCACTCCCCAGTTGGTGCTCACAGGGGATGCACTGGCACTCCCACCTGGCTCCCTTGCCTATAGCCTAAGCAGGGAGTGCACCTCCATGCACCCCCTATGCATCACCACTGGATTTATGACACTATAACCTGCCTGCCATCTGACTCCCTGGATACCTCTCCACTTTTACCTGCTACATCCCCATTCACCATTCCCCCACATCCTCCTCCCAGCCTGTCTCTCACCACCTGGTGCCTCTATTTACATTTTCACTGATTGTCTTTCTTACATGCATACCAGCCTCTGGATTCTTTCTTTCTTCTTTCTACTATTCATTCCATCCAGGAAAAGCACACACACCAACTGCAGATGCTTCCTCAGTCTGACAAAGGGTTTTTAAACCCAAAACCTTGCTAAGATCTATTTTTCCAACTATTCAGTTGGTTTAATAAAAGATATCAGATTGACCCAAACGGCCTTGTCTGCCTATGTCCTTAGACCAACATGGCTACAAAACCTACACCCCTTAACACACACAAATGATACGAATTTTGCTTTCAGCAGTTTGAGGAGCACTTTCACAGCAACCCCTGCACCTACCTCCTTGAAATTTGGCAGGCTTCATGTCCTCAGAAGGAGCTATCATCCCAGCTACATTCATCCCACTGTGCCTTAACATACCCAAGTGGTATGAGTTTTGCTTTCAGTAACTTGAGGTACACTTTCACAGAAACCCCTGCACCAATCTCCTTGAAACTTGGCAGGCTTTGTGCCCTCAGAAGAGGCTACCATCCTTACTGTTTCCATCCAAATCTACAAAAGAAAAACAAAGTTATAGGTATTGTAGTGATTCCCCATTATACTGTATGACCAAATCACCAAATCAGAGCTGAATCTTCAAATCCGATTCAGCTGAAGCAAATTGGGATAGTGACTCAAATCACTGAATTGAATCACTGTCCCTATGAACCATCAAAATCAAACACTTACCACTTTGCACAGGCCTACCTACCAGTGTCTCTAGCATCATAATAAAATACATTATAAATATTTATATGCTTTGAAGTTTGCTTTTGGCTTTCTTATCATAGAAAAATTAGAGCTCCCCCTGACCCCTTCCCTAACCAGGTATGTGGGGACAGCTGTCCCTGCAGCCACAGGTCCTGTCTGCAGGTCTCATCATGTCTGGCAGCTGGGCATGCTGGATGTGTGATGGGGGTATGTGAGGTTGGCAGGAGTGGGGTGGGAAAAGGTGTGGGTGGGTGTAGGGGAATGTGGGGGGTGGGGGGTTTGCAGGAGGGGATGGGAGGACATGGGGGTGTGGGTGGGTATGGGAAAGGATGACAGGTTTATGGGGTGCTGCCACATATGCGCCCCCTCCCACCCTCTGCAGCGCCAACTGGGCCATGCCGGTGGCAGTGCTGCCAGACCCATGGTCTATGCAGAAAGAGCCTGGCCTGGCACAGCCCACTAGTGTACTTTTGCATAGGACTGGGCTGCACGGTTCTGGTACCCGTGGTCCCTGTCCAAAGGTATGTATTAGCTGGGCAGGCTGGGCCTGGTTGTGTTGGGTTGGCAGGGCCCATTCTCCATGACGGTCAGGTGGTGATGCACCATGGCCCATTGTCGGCACAGCTGCATGGCTGTGCATTGCTGCCTGACCCTCATAGAAAATGGGTCTGGCCAGCCCGATGCAACCCAGCCAGGCCCACCCAGCTAGTGCACACCTTTGGACAGGTGCTGGAGCCGCACATCCCAGTCCTGTGCAAAGGTATGCTAGTGGGCTGTGCCATGCCAGGTTGGGTTGGGTCCAGCCAGGCCCATTCTCCCTGCACACACCACAGGTCTGGCAGCACTGCCACCAGCATGGCCCAACTGGTATTGCAGAGGTTGGAGAGGGGCAAAGATGTGGTGGCCCACCACACCCTACACCACCCCCTGCCACTCCCCGGACACCCAGCCACACACCCCACACACACCCCAGAAACCATACAGCCGCCCTACCCCCCAGTCCCTGCTTACCCAGGACAGTGCCCAGGGCTGGGGTCAGGGCCGGGGCCAGGTCCTGCCACAGCCTTGCCCCACTTCTGCTTTCCTCGCATGCAAAGGGTGCATGCTGGGGCAACAGAAGCACTATAGAGATGTTCTGGCCAGAATCCAGAGCGTCTCTGGTGGACCCACCGCCACTTTGCCTCAGGGCACAGTCCTGGACCATGTTCTGCCCCACTTTTTTTCCAAGGGGTGTTGTGATTTGTTTTTTTCTGTTGGGGGGGTTGATACCTGGATTTCCAGGTATCAAATTTAGAGTTGATGCTGCAAATATGCACCGCGGGAATCATTTTTTTGTTCCCAGCATGCCTCTTGCAGCATCTCATACTGCTTTGAGATGCAGCCAGAGGCACGTGTGGGCTCATCTGGATGGGCCACTGTGCCTTACTGATCTCAACTATACCACCTACAGAAAACCGCATAACTTAATTCCTCCTCGGGCTTTTTGAATGTCTGTACCTAGCCTTAATGGTTAAAACAGTTCATTTTTTCCATATAAAGTGTTACCAGCAGCTTTAAGTCTGTGGGGTCAAGTATATCATAGTTATTTGCTCTCTACCAATAGAATGGGTGGGTGTTGATATTGGGGAGATATATAAATAAGCTCTTGGATGTATATATAGATACTCAGGACATTTTTCAATACCCAACCTATGTACCTTGTACTGTATGTGTGGATGGCTCCATACCAAAGCCCCAGGTTCAAACAACCTGATTTCTAGGGGGTCTAGATCTGGATTTTAAAGTTGATTCATCTTAATAATCCAAAGCATTGTCCTGGGGCCACATCTGATAGAGCTCAAGTCTGATCATGCAGAGGCAGATTGAGAATGATGTTCAGTAAGTCTCTGGCATGAGCTAAAGCTTTTAATGCCATTTTGTCTTTAATTTTCATGGATGATAAGGCCAGAAAGGGATGTTGTGATTATCTAGTATGACCTTCCATATAACACAGGCCTTAGGACATCCCTGAGTTAATTATCAGGAACTTACTCCAGCCCTTACCATATCTCTTTGTGTTTGTACAAGGAGAAGCACTGTTAACACTGTTACACTGTAAAATATATTGTCAACATTCAAAATAAGAAAATAGTAATATGTAATGTGTATGGCAAGGAGTTAGGCACAGAATTAGGAGCCACAAAATCTGGGTCTTTTCTGCACCTCTGCTCTTGTGACCTTCCTTTGGGAAAGTCACTTAACTTTGATACTCGAGTTTTCCTATCACCCTACATGCATGAAAATGCTTTCTTATATCATAGGTTTAATACTTGTAAAGTCCTTTGAGAACTTAAAAAAGAATGTACCATGGAAATTGAAATTTGTTATTTTTATGTATGCCAATCTTTTTCAAGTAACTCCATTCAACAGATTTCAGATTGAAAGAAGGACTCGACGTTTTGAGTCTCAGAAAAATCATGTATACTTATTAGAACTGCAATACCCTCCATTTATTTTCACCTTATTAAGTCTGGTTTGCATTTTTCAAAATTGCATAGTGCTACATAAACTTCATACTTCACAGTTCCTCGAGGTATCATAGCATCTATTAGAAGTGTTCTTTCAAATTTAGAACATAAAACTAAAATGCTACCAATCTACCCTAATAGCAAAGGCTTTCTTTTTTTAAATAAAGACTGTGTTCATATTTGCTTATAACCTTTCCCCCTTTTCCTTTGCTTTGCTCTAATAAAGTTAATCCACTGACTTGTATATTTTGGCAATGTATATTATACCTAGCCATGCAGACTATTAGAAGAAACTCTGGACTGAGGAGTAGTGATGATGAACCATTTGGTTTCAAGAGCTAAAATGAATAAAGTTCCATTTGCCAAGGGTGAATTCTGCTGTTTAATTTTTCCAAAACTTTCTATTCACAAGCACGATCTATGCAAGTACTATATGAAAAAGACAGATTCATATTGTCTTGTGATAAGGCTTCCAATTCAGGTAATAGCAAATAACCCAAGTAGCTACATTTCTCTGCACTTAATTAGCAGGGGTGGGTGAGACAGAAGGCACTCCCTTGGGATAGCTAAATTGCTGTGTACAACTTGTTCCGGGATGGCTGAGATGCATAGAATTGTATGACTGACCATGAAAGAGAGATATAGAGAAAGAGAGAGTCAGAGGAAGATCCTTTTTTGTCTCGAGCTACACAGTAGCTAAAACAAGGCTTTGTTTCTTTTGCTTTGAGGATTACACTCAGAGAACGTCTGGATCATAAAATGGCAGTACTTTTTTGTTTCAGGCTTTTAAAAAAATAAACTGTAACACATGGGTACTTGAATTCAGGCCAGGCATGCATTGATATAAGACCAATATTACATGTACTGAAGATGGCAATAAAATTTGCTCTTGTGGTCTTGATCAAACAGATTTTTAGGAGTTTTCTAAGCCATTCAAAGAAAAATAAGTCATCCATGCAGGAAATGTGTCCATTTTTACATATAATTGAACTCTAAAAAGGAAGCTAAATGGACTTTATATCAACACAGCAGAGAAACATAGAAATATGGCCCTCTGGGGACTACTCACATGCTTAAAGGTAAGCATGTGTGGAACTGTTAGCCTGGTTAGGGCCTCAGAGAAGGCAAATAATTATTTGACAGCTAGGGTGATCTCTCCATTCAATGCCTAGATTGAGAATACTAGGCAGAGACAGACTTTAAAATCTATTTTCTATGTAAGCAGCATTTCCCATTTCTTATCCCAGACACCCGTTTTTAGAAGGATATTCAGGTTGTGTGTTGTGCTTGCTTCTTCCTTTCTGCCTACCACACCAAAATCAAATCTATGAGGAACAAGCAAATGGTTTGTGTTTTAAAATATACTTTCTGTAGTGCTCCTTTGGGTTTTTCTTTTCCTCTGTGCCCTTTTTCAGGGTCTCTATACATCTTTTCTGTTTCATCCCTACTTTTCTTACTCCTTTTCCTCCTCCTTTCCCCAGGTCTCTCCCAGCTGTAATTCAAAGTCAGTGAAGTCAAGGGCAAGTCACACCTGGACCTAGAATGCATGACAGGCAATAGTATATTATGGGGTGGGTGACTAGGGCACCAGCCCTGGGTGCCAATTTAGCACCTCCCTCCCAGCACCTCCCTCCCCCTGCCAAGGGACTCAGCAGCAGCTGTTGGGGAGCCAGACGGTAATGCCACAACAGCACGTAAGGTCTGTGAGTCCGTGGGGCAGGTAAAATTGGCATGCCCCTCCACCCAACTCTGGTTCTTAGCACTCCCCTCCCAGAGTGAAGGAGGTTTTACACAGGGTGCAACACTTGTTAGCTACACTTTTGCTGAGGGGCTGTAATTAGAGGTAATAAATTAATCCAGCACTTTTTCTAGTAGGTTTGCCCACTGCTACTATGTGGCTACTAGCACTACATTTTCATAGTTCCATAGATTTCAGTGTTTATTTCATCGTATTCAGCTTGCCTTATTTTTTCCTTTGGTTAATTCAATTTGAATATTACTCTCATAACTTTAGACAGAAAGTGTAAATGTTAGTGTTGGGCTGTTAAGGCAAGCTTGTGAACCTCTCATTGGAGGTATGATAATTTGAAGAAAGAGCAATTATTTTAGAGGCTAATGGACTGGTTACCAGAAGCCACAGCACTTACTTCACTTCCAGGGATAATGTACTTCCAAGATGACCATTACCTGGGACCAGAAGGCCCCTTTTTCCATGCAGTTTCTCTATAGTTGGAGTAAGTATAAGCATTTCACCTAGAGTTTCCTTAACTGAGTTCCCATTTTTAAGTGTAGTATCTGACTTCTGCCATGTTACATTTAGGACATGATTACCTGGTTTATCATGTCTTAAATCATGACCTGGCAACTTGTTCATTCAATTAATGATGTGATAAAAAAAGGAATAAGTGACAAAATTATTATATAAAATATGTAAAGGCTGTAACTGGTTCCTATCATGCCTTTAATTGAATGTGTGGCCAGGGCTCCATGTGTCTGGAGCACATGGGTATGTGCTCTGGAGCTGGGAACACTGGTCAGCTGGTGGAGCTCCCAGCTGTGGGAGCACAGGGTGCCCCCCGTGGCTGGGAGCTCCATCAGTGATCAGAGCTCCAAGCTACAGGATGACACCCTGCAACCCTGCAGCTGGGAGCACAGTCAGCTGACTGGAGCGCCCAGCAACAGGGACATACCGTGAGCTCCCATGGCTGGGAACTCTATTATCTAACAGGGCGCCCAGCCACACAAATGAAGATTGCTGGAGCAGGAGGACCTTGGGATGATGATCCTAAGCTCACCCTACACCAACCAAATGGTGTGATGGGATTGGATACTTGATCCCACATTCACAACTCCTGCCATGCATGTGGCATGTCAGGAGGCATGATTGTTATGATTGCACATCCAGTCCCATCATACCTTCTTTTTAGCATCTGTCAGTAGCTTTTGTGTTGTTTTCCTTGGCCTGAAATAGCCAAAGTCTGTTGATTTTTTAAAACTTGTTACAAGGACCAGTTTCTTCCAAAGAAAGGAGTGACTAGAATTATGGGTGCATCTAGACGTTGCCATACAGTGACGTTGCTATGGCACTGTGCTTTAGTACTTCCTTTTGGAAGTACTAAAGCGTGGCACAGTATGGGCAGTTATGGCATCATGTGCAGGCGCATGCTTACATTTCACTGTTACGTCACCATAGTGGTGCGCTATAACCAGGGAGCACATCACTACAGCAACATAGCTGGCAATCATGTGTAGACCTGAATGATTGCTACTTTACCACAGCATGCCATATGGCAATGTAGTGTGTCATTACATCACCATAGGGTGTCATGTAGATACGCCCATTAGAGCTAAGGTATTAACAGATTATCAGCCGCGTGCTTTATTTTGTTATGTCAAGGTGGGTTGCTTTAAACTAGATGTATGCTGTTTTCCATTTGGTATAAGATGAGCTTTTCATATGTCTGCATCACCTGCAACTTGATAAAATTACCTATCTTAAGGATTAAGAATAAACAAATAAATACAGGCCGGCCTGCTGATTTCCTTACTTCCTTGACATTTACAGTTCCAATCAGCGGGCATCACATAAAGAGCTCAACTACACTGACTAGCCCTGCCTGCACCAGAGTCAGGAAGTTGATTCAGGGTGCATGCCAGCAGAATTGGCATCATGCACCATTTACCATCTTTGCTGTAGGATATCCCAGAGGGGCCTATGACAGAGTCCAAAAGTAAGGTACCGCTGAAATCTATCACAGCATGGCAAGAACTCCTTAGTCTTTCTTCACTTGAACATTTATTCAACTGTTGAATAAGTTCCATGTTAAAAATGCTCCATGTTAAACAGAAATATGTGTCTTAGGGAAAGGAAAAACATTTTATGGTTCCTCATCTGTTTTTACAAATGTATACTTACTCTGGCAAAGATATCCCCTGTCAGTTTAAATGAAAACTGACTAAATGTTACATCAGTTTAAAATTAACTCATTCTGCAGTTAAAATTTATTGTAAAGCAGCTGGTTTTTATTCTTATTTTTTGAGGAGAACATATGGATTATGACAGAGTCTATTAAATATCTTTTGGAGTGTATCTGGGAAGCTGTGTTGCTCAACTGTTTCTGAGTTTTATCACTGAATTTCTGTCTGAACCTACGGGTCTCCTGTTGTCTTCCATTAAGGAGATAGGAGCTGAAAAAATGGAAAACAACTGTGTGACTGTAATGAATGCAACATGTTAAGGACACTTCAAAATTCAAATAACTGAGTTGTGTAGCTTTCTTACCCTTTTTTGCATATGACATAACTGCTTGTGCTGTTTGTTGCTCTGACCTCTCTAAATATTATTTCTGCAGCTGAGGTAGAAGATGAATGAATTGCAGATTATTGACATCCCATTCCTTTGGCTAAACATGGCACTGATGGATGGATAATACTGAACAGCATTATCTCTGTAGCGATTAACGGCCTGGCTTACAAAATAATTTTACTAGATTGCTTACTGTTTCTTAAGTTTATAGAAAGCATTGTGCCCAAAAGCTTGCAAAGAACTTTTTCCCAACTATTTAGTTGGTCTAATAAAAGATATCATATCTACCCAAAGAACCTTGCCTGGAAAGCTTAAGACACTGATTCGTTTAATTGGTATTAGAGTAGCACAGTTTTCATACTCAGTGGAGCAGAGAACACCAAGGCAGAACACAGCTGTTATTCTGTAGCAACACTGCACAACAGTTTCAATAGGAGAATGAGATAAAGTAACTTCTCCAGCTGAAAAGGAATGAAAGATTTCTAGGCAGGCAGAATGTAATTACCTGACTTGGAGCATGTTCAGGAAATTGTGGTTAATGCCCCTTCTCTTAGAAAAGTGCATGGGATCTTAAGTGACCACAGTGATCAAGACTTCAAATGTTAAGTCTAATTATTGAGAGATGTACAGTATCTTCAGCTTTTACATGAGGAAGCAAGGAGAAGCAATATTTATGTGTTCTCAAACAAATGCCACCTGACTGGCCAAAGGCTTTGAAAGTTCTACACTGAAAAGGCAAATGCTTTCTTGTTTTGAAGCATAGAGCTTGATTGTAGTGCTTTTTAAGAATTTTTATTTGGTGATAGCTGAGCTGCTAGTTAACAATGCTTTGCTTAGGAAAATGTTGTATTATTTTTACTAAATTACAAAATGATGCATATAAAATAACAGGTTTACAAAATTCAGAACCATTTTCTCCATTCTTTGCTGTTTCAGAGTCTCCAATGATTTGTTTTTGTCACGCTGCTGTCCGATCACAGTGCAAGGGACTGGAACAGCAGGGTTAGAAGGGCCAATTAGCTCTCTATGGGATGGTTAACACGAGTCCAGCTCACGTCGCCCGAAGAGACTGGAGGTGAGGTGATAGTCATGGAGACGGAGAGTAGTTGAAGATAGAAGTTTATTTACTCACAGTGAGCGTTAAGGAGAGAAACGAAGTAGACTGCTAATCATGTCGGGGCTGGCAATGAAGCGGCGTTCGGCGGTTGCTAATCACGAACGGGAGGTGGAAGCTAGGTGATCAGGCTAGCACCCCTTGTGATAATCGAAGCGGGTGATAAACGACCTCGCCTGGGTGCGGCTGTGCGCTCCCTTATATCACTCGGGTGACGCGCTCAACGGTGAGCTGGCTGTTTTCACCTATCACCTCTCAGGGTTCTGTGTCCTGGCCTTATTTGGTGTTGCAGACTAGCTGACCTCACCTATGTTGGTGACGCTCTGATAACGAAAGTAATGGTATGGCAGTGTCTGTTTTACCCTTTTGTGATGGTTGCTGGGAAGAAAGGCGGGGCTCGCGCATCAATGCCACCATTATGGTGTGCGTGTGACAGTTTTCGTATTTAGCACTTCAAGGTTGGATCCTGTAAATTCATATGCACACAATTATGGAATGTGTGAGTATTCCTGGCTCATGTGTATATGCAAGTATACAAAAATAAGCACCCGTAAGAGTTTGTAGGAATGGGACCCAGAGTTGTACTCATCTCCCTGACTTTAAGTCTATGTTGTCAAATTTTGTTCCTATATATATGGGGTTAACACAGCCATAGGATAGTAAACTGTACCCTATTATCAGTTAACCAGTCCTGATTCTGTAATGGGGATTCAGGTGTTAAGGTGTATACTACTGCAGAATCCGACAGTAGTTTCTTACTGTAGTACCGTTCATCACAAGTTTAACTGAGGGCAACAAAGGTGTAACTGAAACTTAATAAGTACATCTGTCCATCTATCTGTTACATTTCTTAATAATGGCACTGCATAGGTATGTGTAAGTAAAAACCTGATTGGAAGACAATGAACTTCAAATGTATCTAGTGTAAATTGGTGCAACTTATTGATTTCAAAACATGAATTTGCATGCCCCCCCCACCCCCCGCCACAATCCAGTATCTCTGTTACAGGTGGTGTTACGAAAGCTAGGAATAACACATGCTGAGTTCTGGGTCCTTATTTATTTGCCACACTGGCAGTTAAAAGCTCAGTTCTTGTAAACTGAGCACTTTTACTTTGGAGGCTACAGAGAAACAATAACCATACCATTTTCTGAGCATAGTGTTACTTTCCAAATGTCAGTCTGTTGATGGAACTGCAGTTGTTAGTTCAAATTGCCTTTTGTGGAAGAGATTAGAAAAGTGTGAAATACTGTATTTAAAATGAAATTAGGGACAGCCATTATTTGCTTATTTGTTGAGTTTGGGAAACATCCTCAAGCATGCAATCTTAGCTAAAGATTTCAGCCCATTGCCTTGTCAACCTCTGTTCTTCACACTAATTACATGCCTGTAAGTTGAACTGAAGGTACAGATCAGACTATGGTATCTCTAGCTGATAAATGTAACTAATTTTATGATCACAAAAAGCACCATGCTTCTCAGGTGCAAAACAGTAAATTTGGGAAATTTACACCTGAAAGTGTGACTACATGCACATTATTTTAGAGCTGGAAATTTGTCATTAATTTAATAGAAAACTATTAAAAAGAAAGCTTTAGAAGGGACATAAAAGGTGGAATTTTGTACTTAAGGAAGTGGAATTGGCCTATAAAATGGCCAGCTAAAGAAAAGGGAAGGGTAAGATCATAAACCTATACTGGACTGAAACTTCTGCACACCAAAAAGAAGTCTATAAAGCCTAACTTTATATTAAGTTAATATTTATGTTGTTTCATATTTAACTACACTCTGGTGAAAAGTAGTTACTGCTTTGTACTGCTGAATGGAATGTTCATTGTCCCAAGAGATTCTAGAAGTTTAAATTATTCTTTGAGGTTCTTTAATGTGGCCACCTTATTTATTAGAAGTCTATATTCAAGTAGTTTCTCCTATGGTATTACCTCCTGCCAATGGGTCTGTATCTTGGAGAAACATGGTAGTTGATGGCCATTTGTCCAGACTACCAGATGAGTGAAATATTTAATATAGAATAAATATAAACTCTGCAACCTCCTGGCCTCTGGAGAGGCTTAGAGGAGGAAGGGTCAAGATAAGATCCAGGTTAGAACTGGCCCAGCCTCTGCATTGTCCTCACTAAACAACTTTCTTCCCAGGACACATAGTTGAAGTGGGACAACACTATTTTACCATCCCTAATAAATAACTGGCCAGATGCACAAGTGCAAAAATATTTTTATAGAAAAATGTATATTTTCATAGAAAGCCTCAGCTCTTCTGGGCAGTGAACCAATATTAAAGATTGAGCACTTACTGGTTGTTTTTGCAATCACAAGTATGCAGCAGTAGTTCACATTCTGCCTTCCTGCATTGAAACGTGGAAGCATCATGCTCAGGGAGGATATAGGACATGGTGCAAACAAAAAGTAACAAAATGTTTGTGCTCTCTCAAGCTGCATTCAACCCAAAAGGAAAAGAAGGGCATAAAAATAGCTCCTTTACTCATTATTGGTAGTACAAGACCAAGTCAAAATCTTGCCTTTATTATGTTTTACATTGGCACTTGAAACATCTTTATTTATTGTGTAAAGAATTCTAGAAGACGATAATACTAGAGAGAAAATATTATGATTACTACGCTCGTAGTATGGGCAACAAGCAGGGGGAACTCACCCTCCTGCTGGCTGACACCAGCCCAGACATAGTGGGGATTACGGAAACATGGTGGGACGCAACGCATGATTGGGCGGTGAATGTCAAGGGCTATAAGCTGTACAGGAGGGACAGGTTAGGAAAGAGAGGTGGGGGTGTAGCGCTCTATATTAAGGAGGAATACACATCCTCGT
>NW_017728886.1:213697487-213706605 GCF_001723895.1 Crocodylus porosus | reverse complement strand
CATTGGGGGAGTCACTGTTCCCCCGAGCACTGCCTGGAGTGACCAGGAATAATGGTCACAAGCTGATAGAGGATAAGTTTAAACTAGATATCAGGTCGTTTGACCCCACTATTCTTTCCTGCCATGGCAGGGGGTCGGACTAGATGATCTGCTCAGGTCCCTTCCAACCCTAGAAACTATGATACAGACAGATGAACTTTGTTTTCCCTAAAAACATATTCCACTTCTCTGTAAATAATAGTTTTAAAAACTTTAATTTTCTCTAGCTGTGGTATGGTATTTAAGCAATTAGAACTTTGGACTTTTAGAACTTGTAACAAGCTGTGTCTGTCTCTAATTAGATTTGTCAGCCACCAATGGATTTATCAGGCATCTGAGTAGACTTCTTATGTGTACACCATGATCCAGAGGATCGATGGTTGCCTACCATTACTATAGAATATGTTAGTATTTTATTTGGTTTCACTGCCATATATATCGAAGTATGATTCCTATAATTCATGCTAACAAGTTTCTAAAGTTGTTCTTAAATAAGTATTCTCTGTTTAATAAATATGTTAGATGTGCAGATGTTAAATTTAGTTCAACCTAACTAGGGTTAGGTTGATCTAAATTCCTTCTATGCAGACAGTTGTGGGGTTTAAATTGGACCAAAAATGGTGGATCTGATTTAAGTTAGTTCACATGAGTATATGAGGATCAGGAATTGGGTAACCTGATCCAGTGAAAGTCTGCATAGATTCAGAGTACAGCCTTGGGGCTGGGAAAGCCCAACTGCTTGCTCCAGCTCCAGGGCTGTGCTTTTCTTAACCCCACCCCTACCACCATTTTAAGACTCCAGCCCCTCCACCCCTAAATGAACAGCCCACCTTGCAGACCTACCATCCCCAGACACAGACTTGCTATCTTTTCTGATACCACAAGCCCCTCCTCAGACCTGCATATAGATAGGCCAGCATAATTGTATTGTACATAATTGATAAGGAGATTTGCTGCCTGCCTGGAGCTCAGATTCGGGATGTCATGGTGATGATCCCGGACCTTGTCTGGCCCTCTGATCACTACCCCTTGGTCTTCATGCATGTGGGCACTAATGATGCCGGGAGTAGTCTGGACAGCATCATGAGAGACTACAAGGCTCTGGGGGCCAAACTTAGGGAGACAGGAACACAGGTGGTTTTCTCATCTGTTCTTCCAGTGAGCAGGCGTGGACAGTGCCATGAGGCCTGCATCGGAGAGGTCAACCGGCAGCTTTGGAGCTAGTGTTACCAGGCAGGCTTCGGATTCTTCAACCACACCCCACACGTCCACGCAGGAGTCATGCTAGGGCAGGATGGGCTACATCTCTCCCCAAAAGGTTAGCGTGTTTTCTCTTCCAGGTTGGCTGATTTCATATGGCGAGTTTTAAACTAGGTTCACTGGGGGATGGGGATGCAGAGGTACAGGAGGACACTTCAATGTCAAGCCTGGTGACATGAGCAGGAACACCCACCTAAGGGCCCAGGCAAGCTAGGGAACAAGAGGGCAGCATGAACACCCACAGGAGGTCTCAATTCCCTCTACACAAATGCTAGAAGTATGGGGAATAAGCAGGAGGAACTCACCCTCCTACTAGCTAGCAAAAACCCAGATCTGGTTGGGCTTACAGAAACCTGATGGGATTCTACCCATGACTGGGCAGTAGACATCGAGGGCTGTAGGTTGTATAGATGAGATAGAGTTGGGAGAAAAGGGGGTGGGGTGTAGCACTATGTTAATGAGAAGTACACATCCCCAATGATCAGGATGGGTTCAGAAGAGGGGCAAACTGAGGAACTCTGGGTTAGAATGCAAGGGGGTTGTGGGGAAAGGGACTTGATAGTGGGCATCTACTACAGACCGCCTCACCAGGGGGATGAGCTGGACCTGGAATTTTCAGGTCAGCTCACAGAAGCTGCAAGGACAAGGGATGTGGTTGTCATGGGTGCCCTAACTACATCTTCTGGGAGGGACAGTCAGCTAGGTCTGAATGCTCACATAGGTTTTTAGCCTGCATACAGGACCTCCACTTGACCCAGGAGGTACACCATCCCACCAGAGAAGATGCCATGCTGAATTTGGTCCTTGCCACAGGTGATGACCTTGTGAGGGATCTGTGAGTGCTTGACTACCTAGGCATTAGTGACCATTGTCTGCTGGAATTTACTGTCTGGCGCAGGGTGGTGAAAGCAAGCAGTAAAGCAAAAGTCCTTGACTTCAGGAGGGCCAACTTCAATGAGCTAAGGAGATTAGTAAGAGAGACACTGGGGACTCGGAGCCTCAATGAGATGGTGATTGTTCCTTAAGGAGATGATCCTCCGAGCGCAGAGGGAGTCAGTCCCAATGCAAACCAAAGGGGGCAAGAGTGCTAAAAAGCCCTCTTGGCTCAGTAAAGACATCCAGGAGGGCCTCAGAGCAAAAAAAGTGGCATACAATCAGTGGAAGCAAGGGGCTATCACCAAGGAGGATTACACCTCTGTTGCTTGTGATTGCAGGGAGGTGGTTAGGAGGCCAATGCAGAGATGGAACTAGGGCTGGTGGCCAGAATTAACGATAACGTAAAGTCATTTTGAAAATACATAGGGAGTAAGAAGAAGGCACCAGGTAACATGGGGCCCCTACAGGACAGGCTTGGCAATCTGGTGGTTGAAGCAAAGGAAAAAGCTGATCTCTTCAATGAGTTCTTTGCCTCCATATTTCTGAGCAAGGACCGGGACAACTCCCACACTAGGATTATGAACAGGCTCAGGGCACACGATGCCATGGCTAGGGTCAGGGACGATCTAGTTAGAGAACTTTTGGAGGGGCTGGATGTGTCTAAATCAGCAGGTCCGGATGCTCTTCATCCAAGAGTACTGAGGGAATTGGTGGAGGTCATAGCAGGGCCCCTGGCATGGCTGTATGAGCAGTCATGGTGCTCTGGCCAGGTCCCAGAGGACTGGAAAAGGGCCAATGTGGTGCACATTTACAAGAAGGGGAGGAAGGAGGACCCAGGTAACTATAGGTCAGTTAGTCTCACCCTGGTCCTTAGGAAGGCCTTTGAGAAAATTATCAAGGAGCACATCTGCGGGGGCCCAGCGTGGGAGGTAATGTTCAGGGGCAACCAACACAGGTTCATTGTAGGCAGACCCTGCCTGACTAACTTTGTTTCCTTTTACGACCAGGTCGCAAAGTCCTTGGATGCGGGCGTTGAGGTGGATGTCAGCTACCTGGACTTCAAGAAGTCCTTTGATGCTGTTTCTCACCCTATTCTCATAAAAAAGTAGGTGACTGTGATGTTGATGCCCACACAGTCAAATGGGTGGCAAATTGACTCAATGGTCACACCCAGAGAGTAGTGGTGGACGGGTCATTTTTGACCTGGAGGGATGTGGCAAGTGGAGTTCCCCAGGGTTGGGTCCTTGGGCCTGTGCTATTCAACATCTCATCTTTAACAGTGACTTGGAGGTGGGCATAGAAAGCACACTGTCCAGATATGCTGATGAACCAGATGTGGGGAGAAGTGGGCACACTAGAGGGGAGGGACAGAATCCATCTAGATCTGGACAGGTTACAGAGGTGGGCGGATGAGAATAGAATGGAATTGAATGCAGACAAGTGCAAGGTAGATGCATCTAGGGAGAAGGAACCAGCAACACACCTATATGCTGGGGAACACCCTTCTCAACAACACAGTAGTTAAAAGGGATCTTGGAGTCATTGTTGACCCCAGGATGGACATGAGGATGTGAGGAAGCCGCCAATGTGAGGAAGCAGTCAGTAAGGCTAACCACACCTTGTTGTACATCCACAGATGCATCACAAGCAGGTCCAGGGAGGTGATCCTTCCCCTCTATTGCAGCATTGGTCAGGCCGTAGTTGGAGTACTGTGTCCAGTTCTCGGCGCCGCACTTCAAGAGGGATGTGGGTAGCCTTGAGAGGGTCTAGAGGACAGCTGCTCGCATGGTCAGGCCAGGCCCTACGAGGATAGACTAAAGGGCCTAAATCTATTCAACCTCCACAAGAGAAGACTGAGAGGGGATCTGGTGGCCTTCTATAAACTCACCAAGGGGAACCAGTGGGAAATAGGTGAGGCTCTGTTCCCGCGGGCACCACCTGGGATAACAAGGAATAACAGCCACAAATTGATTGAGAGCAGATTCGGGCTTGATATCAGGAGGGATTACTGTGTACGGTTAGGGCATTACAGTTTACGGTTAGGGCTGCCAGGCTCTGGAATGGGCTCCCAAGGAAGGTTGCACTCTCTCCTACCTTGGGGGTCTTCAAGAGGAGGTTGGATAGATATCAGGCTGGGGTATTATGATCCCAGCACTCATTCCTGCCTGGGACAGGGGGTCGGACTAGGTGATCTGTTCAGGTCCCTTCTGACCCTAGAAACCATGAAACTATGAAATGCAGACAGGTGCATGAGTACATGGATGCAGTGATTGTAATGGGAATGCAATGTTGTAACAGTGTACATGTGTTAGGGCCTGTCAAGTGAACTAGATTGGTCATGAGACAGGGATGTATAAGTGTGGGGAGTATGCATATATAAATACATTTTTGCCCAAAAAAAGGGGGGTTTTGTAGTTGTGCTCAGTGTTATCTGCAATCAATTCCATAGTTAGTTTCCATTGCTAAGCACATGCTGCTTTTACCAGCAGTTTAATGATAAGCAATGTATTCAGTGAGATTTCCTTGTATGCAATCATAAGACAAGGGGCTTTTTCCCCCTTACCAATTGGGAGGAAAAGCTCATCTTGTATTAAAGTAAATATGTTAGATATACCATTCAAACTATTCTCTGAAGGTCCTTCATCCTGACTGATTAACAACATTTCCGTACTGAGAGGTGAAAGGGCAATGCTATAATTAAGAGGACCTGCATTCTACTCCTTCCTCAGCAAAAGTGTGGATTCGATTTTTCCCTCATTGAATACTTTAAATGGCTACTGAATTTAGTAGCTCCTTTTCTACTGTAGTTCTAATGATGTGATGAAGTATTTTCCTAATTTAATATAGTGCTCATTAGATACAGCTTTAAAGCTTTCTATCGCTTAGGTAACTGTGTATCCCAGGAACTGTGCCATGCAAAATTTCATAAAATGGTTTGTGGATGGGGAAAACAGACTTTTTGCACTATGTCTGAGTTATACAAATTCTCTCTTTTTGGAGCTCAGAGGGTGTGTAAAAACTGTATCAATGGGCCTCTTAGGAGTTTTTGTCTCAACTCAACGTTAAGCCTGGCTGTTGTACTTGCTAATTCTCAGGGAAAAATCTCATTTGTTCCACAAGACTCTTATTCTTGTTTGACATGTGTTCTCCAGTGGGAATTCTACCACCCTTTGATTTAATTCTTCCAGATGTTTCATGCATCCTATTATAAGTCTCTTCAAAGAGGGAACATTCACCAGTCTAGGAAGCAGTTGCATTTTCATTGTTCCAAGGAAGGTAATAATTTTATGCTAGGAAACAGGAGCAAAAAAGTGCATAGCTAGTTGAACATATATGTATATGTATGTATATCTATAAATCAGTAATGAAGAACTCCTTAAAATCTTGTCGGTTGTACCCTTATGGAAACGTACTACATTTAAGCAGTAAATAGATACATAAAAATACATTCTAACAGAAGGTAACAGTATCCTTGGGATTCAAAGATTTAGGGCTTTTAACTTCTCCCCTTTCCACATAATGGTTTGCTTTGTGTTTATAAAGGGGTGCTGTTACAAAGAGGATAGTTTAATGTATTTGGAAGCTGTAACACATGTATGAAAGGTTATAACAAAAAAAAAACATTTGTGGAGCAGGTATTTTAGTAAGGCGTTAAGGTAGGATGCTTAAAATGTTGTTAAATAGCAAATGAAGAAAATCAAGGTAAGGGTGTTGAATCTGCGCCTGCACTTAGTTTGAAAACCAGTCCATTTTGTGATTAGTTTGTGAATATCTTCATACTGACTATTTTGTATCATTCACATCAGCAAATTTGCTCCCCATCCCCAAATTTGTTATTCCCATTCCATGTGGCCATATACCTTTCTCAGACAGTTTGTTGATAGCGACTTGTGCCTTTCCTGCTTCCTTCATGATTCTGTATTCATTCACTCTGAAATCATATTTTATTTTTAATTCTACACTTTATAAGCCACATCCAGTTAATCCCCCTTCATAATACACATCCCTTTTTAGTCCTGAATCAGTTGGGTTATTTATTAATTATTTTACAAAATCTTCTTGAGATTAAGCTTCTCATCCTACACGGAGTTCTTGAAAGGCAAGAACATCAACATCAAATACCAAAATAACATTTCAAATAATATATAATTACAAGCAGTCTGAAAATAACCTAACAATTACTTGTTTAACGAAAGCCCAAGGAGGGTAGATATTTGATATCATGTGCACTGTTACCCACTGCTGTACCTTTCCAGATTCAGCAACAAATTCCCTATAATACAGTCACCATAACCACACTATGGGCTTTACATTGCTGTTGTACTGGTGCAAAACTAAAGAAATTCTGTTGACTTCAGTGTATTTAATCCAGATTTTCACTAGTAGGCAGACTTTGGCTTGGCATTCCTAAAGTGGTTTTGCTATATACCTCCAACACTGGAGTTGGTATTATAGCAACTCTCTTTTGCAGAGAGTGAGTACTGGATATTGTGAGAAAGAAGAAGCTGGATAGGATTGTGGGAAAGAAACACAAGAATAGTTTTTCTTCAGCTCTTCCACTTTGCCATTCACTTTATGCCCCATACTCCTATACCTGGGATTGAGCCAGGATTCACCTTCCAGTTAGCAATAGAAGAAAGTCAGGATGGTTGAAAATCTCTGGTCTGTCAAAATAGATTAGCAAAATAATAATGGAAATATGATACTCACAAGACGGAGCAAGCTTCTTTAATTTGGTGCTGTAACTATGCTAACCATTCTACCAGACCATTTTGCTATATGTGGCTTAATTGCATTTCAGTTGCATATTACCACAGTGAATCACTACACTTTTGGTGCAATAGTGAATAATGGCAAGCCTGAATTAAGGTGCATTAATAAAGAGCTTTGTTTGAGGGTTCAACCTTTTGCTCAATGAAAAAAATATCAGAAAACAGAAATATATGGATGTAATAGGCTCTTGTAAAAGCATTCCATGTACAGATGCTTTTCTAGCTATTCTGCTACAACTAACCCCAGAAGCTAACTACCATTCCATTCTATGGAGATCTCAGGTACACACTTGTCCTTCAAAACACCTGTTTTGTACTACAGTAGCACAAGAAATGTCCCTGAAAAAGTTAAAGGAACTAACATTGAACAAGTCACAGTAACCTGAATCATTACTCTGGTTCTTGCTATGGCAACCATCGACTGAGATAAAAAAATGATGATCAAGCTTTGCATATGTATTTTAGGTACTGAAGGCACAGATGTGGCAGCCACCTGATAACATATTATTAGCACAACCCAGAGAAGGTTGAGACATCTATATCACAGCCTATAATTTCCAATACGTAATAATTTAGACAATAGATTCTTTAGTTTAGAAGATAAAAACATAAAGTGATCCAATGGCCTGAAGATAAAATGAAGAAAATGAGTGAAATTATTTAGCCATAGGAAAGACTTACTAAGAGATATGGTAAAGCGATCCTCACTTGAAACCTTTACATTCAAGTGGGATGCTTTTCTAATTTGATCACGGTAGGGTTTAATAATATTTGCTTTAGTAGAGGTCTAATGCTGGTCCTTCCTAGCCTTGAAATCTGTAGACAATCTCAGCTGTATTAAATTTACTGGAGATAGGAATTTATTCCATGAGCATGTAAACCATCTATCTTAAAAAATCAGTTTTTATTATTTAGCATATTAGGAAGCCAATATGTACTTTGAAGCATCTGTGGAAACCTCCTTCTTAGATTAAATACTCTATGTTTCTACAAATACCAAGCATTGTTTATTTTAATTTTCTTGGCTTCCTCTGTATTAAACTGCTTAACTCAGGGCATGTCTACACATGCATTAATGTACTTTTCCCAATGTGCATTAAATTTAGTACCTCCAACACAGGATTATGACTGGGCAAGACTAAAGATGATACATATAACCCCTGGAAAGTAAAGAAGTATCTGGTTAATAAAACTTAGTTATGATACATTAACACAGACACAGAAAAATTTCAGTAGATATGGTCATTGTATTCTGAAGAATTACTAATTAAGTTACTGTCACATATACTTAGACACAGTGGACAGAGGTAGACATAGGAAACCAGGTACAACCCCTAATCAGCTGCTTGGGCTTAAAGGAAATAAATGCCAAGCATCACTCTAACCTCCTTTGCCTATGTAACATAAACTTACAATAGTAGAGGATCTAACACAGTGGAGGTCTTCTCCACCAAGTGCAAAGTGACCTTGCTAGACTGAAGAAATCAGCCCATTTTATTCTTTTGGAAGAAGAAATTATGTGACCAAACTAGAGCTGGCCCTAAGACATCTTGGCACTGGACTGACCAAAATTTGGCACCTTTTCCCAAAAAGGCAAACAGGGAATGGTATACTTCCAAAGATAAATCCAGAGAGCTTTAGGTACCCAACAGAAAACAGTAGGCACAAAAGTAAAAGTAAGTCTGAAGTTTCATCCCCTCAGGAATGCCTGATTCACACTAGCCCCTCTGAGGGCCAGCACTTTACTGACCAGTGTTGAGAAAGCCACTGCTTACCTTTGCACAATAATGATTTATTATGGAAAAGTAAAACATTTTGAGATACAGTGGTTAATAAGTTATAAAGACTAATGAAATAGCACTTCACTCCCAAAATTGTGCAAGGAATGTTATGTATTTATTGCCTCTCAGTGTACAGATACACTGCTTTCAATATATTATTATTATTTGTACTGAAATAGCATCTAAGAGCACCAGTCCTGGATCAGGAACTCCATGTACAGGCACACCTCGGAGATATTGCGGGTTCGGTTTCAGACCACCGCAATAAAGCGAATATCGCAATAAAGCGAGTCACACGAATTTTTTGGTTTCCCAGTGCATATAAAAGTTATGTTTACACTATACTGTAGTCTATTAAGTGTGCAATAGCATTATGTCTAAAAAAACAAT
>NW_017728886.1:213660831-213697197 GCF_001723895.1 Crocodylus porosus | reverse complement strand
TGTTTGATAGCATTTTACCCACAGTAGAACTTCTTTCAAAATTGGAGTTTGAAATATTGTGAGAATTACCAAAATGTGACACAGATACACAAAGTGAGCAAATGCTGTTGGAAAAATGGCGCCAATGGAAAAATGACTTGCTCGACGCAGGGTTGCCACAAACCTTCAATTTGTAAAAAACGCAATATCTGCGAAGCGCAATAAAGCGAAGCACAATAAAACGAGGTATGCCTGTACCAGACTCTGTACAAACATAGCATTATAGCATTGTTCCTGGGCAAAAAAACCCCCATATACAGTTTTTTGTCACTGAATGAGGTATCTCTTGGGCTCAGTAATCTTACCTTATCCCACTATACCAGCAGGTTTGGACACTAGTTATAGTGTCACTTTTCCCAAATCGTTAGTACAACTCTTGGAATTTCTTCACTAAACAATGATCAGTGATAATTATCACAAACAGCCACCTTTTGCTGTTATTTGATCACCCTCTGAATTGCGAAGCTATAGGATTGTTCTTTACAACTACCTGCTTTATGTAGCAAGGGGCTGCTATGGTCTTCAATACTGTTTACACTAATTATTTTTAGCTTCTGAATGAGATAACATACCTGATTTTTGCAGAAAGCTGACCCTACTTATTTTCCCACTTGTCTGGCTAGTCCAGTGAAGCCTCTTTATCTATGCTAGCTTTTGGGGGATTTGTTTTGTTTTTGTTTTGGATTTAAAAAGATAAAATAAAGCTATTCATAGCTGGGTGCTCAGCTCACTACACAACTAGTTGCTATAAGCTAACAAACACTAGCAATCCCCCTCCGTATTCTACACAGGGCTTCTGTCTTGCTTCTGGTAAAGGCAGTGAAGGCTTTACATGGATTTCAATAGGAAAAGAGACAGACCTAGTATGAATAGACTAAAGCATAATGTGACTGACACAAAAATTCATCAGTAAGCCTGAATTTCCTTGATTTTGTCAGTTTAAAGTTGACCTCTAACATTAAAGTATATTTTGTCATTTATTTTTTATGCCTGCTGTATCTACCTTAATACATGGACAATAGTTCATGCTGAGTGTTTTATACATAATTTATATCTAATACTAAAATGCTTTGTACTGTTTTAAGGGGTTATAAATTCACTACAGCCTAACAGATACGTTAATGCAAAACTCCTGGCCTGCACATTTTACTGGATGTGAATTGCCTATGGTTTTGAACCCTAGACATTTTGCCAGTAATTTAAAATAATAATAATAATAAGAAGAGCTTCAGAAACTATCCTTGAGCAGTAATAAAGGGCTCCTTCATGGGAATGTTCAGTAAAAATCTAGTAATTATTCACCAAAGTTTGGATCACATGTACATTGTTAAAAATTTTTTATTATTCACGAAGCAGTACTATTTGCAGGTTTTATACAATATCCAAATTTGCTGTTGTAGAAAAGTGTAACAACACTATATCAAATTTTACTTCATTCTATCATATCACGTTAGACTCCCACATGCAAGAAGTTTCATTATATTTTAGCCTGACTGTTTACATTTTGGCTTATATGAAACAATCTTGCTTTCATGATGCAAAAATGCTGTTATAGTAATACTGCATTCTGCTGGATCCTGTGAAACTACAGCCTATTTACTCAGCAGCCTTCCACATTATTTTTGTAAAGTGACAAAATGGACATGATACTTTTATAAACATAAGATGCATCTTCTCTTACCCTAGGACTGTATCATTAAGAGTTTGATCCTACAAGCTGAACCTCTGACTCCCTTTTATTTGATTTTCCAAATTAAATACTGATCTACCATACTAATTGTTTTTCTTATGCTGTGTCATGATTTATGATTCAAAGTCAAAAGGTCTTATGGTTGCATAAGTTCCACAGTAGTATCTGTGTGCATGGAGGGAGACTGAGATATTTTGTGCTTGTGTTTGTGTGTCTTTGTTTAAGGTATATTTTCTTTGGGACTCCTGAAAGGAAAATAAACTAAAAAGGAGACAGGATTATCTTGCGAGTTGCAGTTTGAACCCATTGATATTACATTATTTTAAACACATGTACATGTAGGTGCGTGCACTTGCATGCATGTAGGTGCACACACACACACTCCCAAACTAGTTTACTAGGGGCTCGATCTTCCATGCCATGTACAGTAGGGCTCTGTGAAACAGCGGTTTGTTTCAACTTCCATTTCACCGTTTCGAAGGGACAGTGTTTTGTTTTGTCATTTCATTTCAAAGCACTGTTCTATTCTGTTTAGTTGAACTGTTTCACTGTTTCGACGCGTTTTGTCATTTCACCCATGGTTGACAAGCTCCATGTGCCTCACAAGCAAAATTAGACCCTTTGATATCCAGGGGTCAAACAATATCCTTGGGGGGAAAAAATGGGTCAGGGCATGGTCCGAGATGTCTCAGACCATGACCTGAAGCAACAGGAGGCTCGGTCCTCCATAGAGATGCTCTGGTAGCCTGCCAGAGCGTCTCTGTGGTTGGCCCTTTCCACAGTGCAGGGCAGGCAGCAGTGCGAGCTGCAAGGACCTGGACCCAGCTTCTGCCAGGTAACTGGGGGGGGGAGCTGGAGGAGGAGGGAGGGACCTTCCCCAACTGCCCATTTGTTCCCCCCACTCCCTGTTCATTCTCCCAGCCCCCCCTCCCACACACACACACTCACCAGCAGTAGCAAAGAAGGAGCAAGAGGCTGAAGAGAGCAGGGGAATGTCTCCAGCTAATTTCAAGAGGCTTGTCTCCAGCCTCCTGCTGATCTCTAGTCCCCTGCTCAACTCCAGCTTCAGGAGGCTGGAGATAAGCAGGAGTACCCGCAGGAGACTGGAGACAGCCCCTGGAGCCAAGCTGGAGACATTCCCTTGCTGTCTCCAGCCTCCTGCTTATTTTCCAGCCTCCTGCTTGTTCCCCTGTTCATCCCCAGCCTCCTGAGGCCAGAGACAAGCAGGGGAATGAGCAGGGGGCTGCAGAGAGCAGGCTGCTGGAGATAAGCCCCTGGAGGTAAGCTGGAGACTTCCCCTGATCTCTCCAGTCTCCTGATCATTCTCTGCTACTGCTGGTGAGTGGGGGTGGGGGCTGGGAGAGCAAGCAGGGAGCTGGGGGAATGAATGGGGATGGGGAGAATGAACAGGGACAGGGGGAATGAAATGGGGCAGGGATAATGAACGGGGTGGGGGGAACAAATGGGGCAGGGGGAATGAACGGGGGTACAGGGAATGAAATGGGGCAGGGGGAATGAATGGGGAGCAGGGGAACTAATGGGGAGCTGGGAGAACCAGTGGGAGTGGGGGGAACAAGCCTCCTGCTTGTTCTCTTATTCTCTCCAGCCTCCAGCTTGTTCTCCTGCTCCTCCTGCTTGTTCTCAGAGGATGGAGAGGAGCAGGAGAACAAGTAGGAGGCTGGAGAGGAGCAGGGGAATGAGGAGGGGGCTGGAGACCAGCGGGGAGCAGAGTGGGAGCTGTAGCCCCTCAGGGAGCCTGGGACCCTGCAGCTAAGGTAGTCCATGTGCTGTGGTGGGGAGGCTATGCCCTGTCAGAGGCAAGGAATCATTGGCAATGCGTAGGGGGTGCACATAGCTGCATTTGCACCCCCTGAGCATGGTGGTGCACCCCCTCAGAAAAGGCACTGCCAACACTGCGCCTGTGGGCAGTTGCCGCTTGCCACTGCCCCCCTACCACCGGTGACATCTGCAAGCAGTCAGCAATTGCTACTGGTCACCCTGTCGCTGCTGGCGGCATCTGTGGGTGGTCACCAACCCCCGGTCAGCACTCGCCACCCCTCCCGCTGCTGCCAACTGCACCAGCAGAGTCCGTAGGAGCTCCCCACTTACCGCTGCCACCACGCTTGTGCTGCCACCAGCACCGCTGTGCCCTCCCCTCCAGCTGCCAGGGGCATGCAGCATTCATGTACGGTACCCACCCCTCCTCAGTAGCCCCCACACCTACAGTCCCCCCACACCTACCCACACGCTGACTCACATCCCCCACATCCCTCCACAGGTACTGACCCCAGGCTCTAGCATCCCCTGACTGCAGATCTGGGAGGAGCCAGGTAGGGTTATTTTGCCCCAAGTGGCATTGTTTGCTCCATAACAGAATACATGTCCAAGCACATGCTCTGAGGCAAAAAGCCCCAACTCAAATTTGCACTGCTTGTATTTGAGGTGCTGCAAGCACATGTGGTTGCATGTGTGGACATGCCCTTAGGCTATAATGGAGAATCATAAAAATGCCTGAAACATTGTCATTTCTTGCCTGACTCAGATGAAAATCACATGGATGGTAGCCCCCTTCTGAGGGCATGAAGCCTACCAAGTTTCAAGGAGGTAGGTATTGAGGTTTCTGGGAAACTGCACCTCAAACTGTTCAAAGCAAAACTTGTGACACTTGCTGGCAGTGGTGGCTCAGCCTCTTGCTGGCACTTGCTGGCATTTGCTGGCAGTGGCAGCCTCTTCTCATCCCACATGCAGATCTGAGAGCCTGCATCCCTGGGAGGGCTGTGCTGGACTCCTCCCGGTGGTGTGGGCCCCCAGATCTATGTGCCAGATGAGAGGAGGCTGCTGCTGCTGCCTGGGACTGGTGCTGAAGCCAAATAAGCCCAGCTTCAAAACTCGAAATGTTTCAAAACTTCCAAACTTTTCAAGTGCCCTTGTTTCATTTCAAAGCTGTTTTAAAGCCTTTTATTTCATTTCAATTTTGCTGTTTTGAGCTTGAAACAGCTTCAGAATGAAACACCCAGCAAAATTTTGCACAGCCCTGATCCAGAACAGTAGGATCAATTTTACCTGATCATCCGTTAAGTTGTGCTGCAGTCTCTATTCTAGTGGTAGGGTTTATGGTAGGTCTCCTGCTACTCTGACTTCTGCTGGAGCTGGATAGTTGATCTGTGGCTATCATGTTCCACTGCCTCCAAGAATAGATGAGACTTTGTGGAAAATGAGGACCCAGCTGTATATATCGGGACCACTAAAACAGACAACTCAGCAATATGGCATTCCTTTCTGCATCACAATAAGACTTATTTTTAGCCTGGAAAATGAAATATAACTTGAAATGAAAACTGCAAGGGAACTTAAATGGTTATATTATTATTACCCATCCTGGTATTTCTTGTGAATCTCTGAAAGAACTTTAGTAATCACAAACACCCAGAATCTCCATTTTACATCTTGCAGGAAAAAAAAAAAGTTTTGCTCATAGTTTTAAAGTGACATTGGAGCCTTGGCCAAATATTGGTTCAAGAAACAACCAGTTCCATCATCTACATCATTTCTGATAGCCCCCAAACTTTTCTTCACTGTTTCTCACTCAGCTGACCATACCAAAAACCTGTTCAGATCATTAGCTTCACATATATATTAACCCACAGTATCAAAGATGTAGTCACAGAAAAAATAGGTAAGTCCATTGTGTAAGTAGTGGACAAACATCAAAGTATTAGAATTTACATCAGTATGCAGGTATACTGAATGCATTTTGTTAAAATGACACTATGGAAGCTCTTTGTTAAAGGAAAGCACATTCACCAGGAAGATTACTGTAAATTGAGTCAAAGTCGGTTTCAGTAAAGAGCAGCTTTTATTAAATTATTTATGATTGCCTTTGATTAATCACAGATGTACTAATCAGATTTTTTAAATCTCTTATTAACTACGGTACCCTTTTTAAAGATTTTTTTTCTTTACCAGTAATAATGCAAACCTGACATGCAGGCTGGGCTTCCTTTCAGTCTTTCCAGTTTTAAACAAATGCCCAATTATTAAAAAAAATAGGCCGCCCTTGTCTATTTTCTTGTTTTTATATTTCTGTTATGATCATGATCTGGCAAAGAAGGCCTCAATTCTGATCTCTCTTTACACTTATGTAAAATCTGATAAATTTCATGAAGCCATTGAAATTACTCCCATTATAAATAAGATATAAATAAGATCAGAATGTACCCATAAATTTAAGAATTACTTCCATCCCCCCAAAATTAATTAGCTTGAGGGTTTTTAAATGTTACCCAAATGTATATATTCAGAAGATAAAAGAAAAAAAACATGACCTTAGGGTTGTAACCAACATTTAAGTTCATTTAAATCAATGAATTCTGTTTATTTTACTTATGTTTTGTGAGTGGTATTAGATTTCAACACATTACACACCTGCATCTTTGAAGGTTGTTTACTTTCAATCCCATGCCTACATTCAATAGACAATAGTCAAAGCAAATAGTAATGTGAGGCTTTATCATCTAGAATGGGGGGAAATCTGTATTTCATTTTCTAGAATTTAAATGGACTTCAGAGGCCACCAGGGTTGTTTGGGATGTTCCAAAGTAACCCGGGTTTATGCTCTTCAGTTGCTCAGAAGTCACACTGATTAACACTAAAACATAGTCAGGAAGTGCTGAGGTAAATTATTTGGAAACTTTTTCTCCTTTAGGCCTTTGAAAAATGGATCCAGTTGGTGAACTTTAGTTGTAAGTATTTCTCTTAATGGCTATTTCAAAAGAGTTATACCATAAAGAAAAGCATCACAAAATTCATTACCATAGACAGTTTAAGATTGTAATAGAAAATATTTCCTTGCATATAAATACTGTGCTAGTATAGGGTTAGAATTATTCTCTATAGTTTCTGACATTGCCTTTGCACAAAACTCTTACCATCTCAGGAAAGCTTGAGAATATCTAATCATGGATGTTGGTTGCTGTCTTTCCCTAGTATTGCAAAAATGAAGTATGCAAAATTAATCAATCATTTCTCAATTAATCATGTAATTAGTTTTAAAACCATGAGATATAAAAATGAATGCATTTTGGATTATTTTTATTTGTCTTCTGAAGTTAGTACACTTAGGATTTAAATCTCAAGCTTTTTTCTGCAATCTGGAGGGGTAGAAATTAATTCATTGTTTATTATATTTATTCAAGGAAAGCTAACCTTCTTGGTCATAATAATTCCTGAAGCTGTATCTGTTTAAAAAAATGACAAACAAGATTTGCAATAAAAAATCAAGAGAGTTGTCAATGTTGTTAATAAGAGACTCAAATCTATGGGGGGGGGGAAAGCTGCCACATCTCTGTTTGCCTGTTTTGTCACCTACAGCATTAAAAACGTAATAGATCTCTTTTTACCTGTGCTCCCCCTTCATCTTCTAGACATATGGAACCTCATCACTGAATTATAATGGCATACAGCCACAGAGTAACTAGGTCTTTTGTACCAATGATATCCTAAAAATGTTTGACAAGGTGATATGTACGTGGAAGGCTGCCTTTACTGTCTTTCCACATACTTGTTGAAAAATGTGAAAAACAATTAGAAGTATTAATAAATGATTTATCAGTAATTAATATAAAATCAATAAGGACTGCCACAGGCATTGGGAAGAACATTCACAAAGATACAACATGAATCGTGCTGAGTTGGGATTTTTTGTAAAGTGGATGGTTTTATGAGTCCCTCTTTCAGGGAGGAAAGTTTGTTTTCCTGGTAGAAAGGGCAGGGGCCATGGCCTCTAAAACCCATGAAACTCAGGGATCAGTAGGGCAAAGCAGCTCACAACTTCCCAGGGCCTCTGCATGAAAAGCCTCTCCTTCCACTCTGGGCTCTCCCATTCCATGGCATCTCTCTAGAGACATGCTGCCACCAACAGCCTTTTTTAGGGAGCTGGTGATGTGGAATGGAAGCTAATGATTCTCCTAACAACAATAATGTCCGCTCCTTTTTTTTCCTGGTAGAAATACCGCTATTAACTCTGAAGGTCCACAAACTTTGCCATAAACCTCTAGATAAGACTCTTGACTCTCATGTACTCATCAGTAGGATATAATGCCTTAACAGAAAATAGGTGCAGACTTTAAAATGTCATATAGTTCAAAATGTTCAGATTGGCAGGTGGAAAATATCTATCAATTTTTTTCTTTTAAAAATTATTGCCCTATTATTATTTTTTTCCCTTTCACTGATAACCAGCATAGCTTTTATTTCCCCCACACTGTTGTGATGAAACATCTTCTACAGGCTCTAATTTTGCTCTGTTTTAGCTAGAACTTTGTAGCATTATAAGCGACATTCTGCCATTAACAGGGACCTAGAAATAAGACTTGTTCATTACTCTAGAGACATGATCAAATTGTAGGAAAGTCTTAAAGTGCCAAATTTCAATAATGACCTGGACACTCTTTTGGTCACACTCTGAATTACAATTTTAATTTGGACCAGTTATCATAGTAAGGACTAATGATACAATTTAGATCAGGTTTGGATTTCAGACACCCACATTTGAAGTTACTCTGGGTTTACTTCAGTACAACAGGGTGTGTCTACACGTGCATTTATACCGGCTTACATTTTTTCTGCAGTAAGCGGGAATAGGCCAGCAACTACATGTGCAGCTGTTAAAGCACATTAATGCTATATGTGGACTGACTTGGGACTAAAGTTAGTCCCAAGCAAGTCCACATACACAGTGCTACTGCACAGTAACTTCATGTTACTGCTCAGTAAAGGCGCACATGTAGACACACCCTCAGAGAAAAACTTGGTTCTTTTTACTGTTTAGATAAGGTTAAGATTTTTCAGTTTTGGTCTATGTTTTCATCCAGTGTTATTTCACAATGACTCAGCCTTTGAGGAAAGCTAATGCAGAATATCTTTGTGGCAGTCATGTCAGGTAATCATAAAGAGAAAAGTGGGTTTAAAAACTGGACTAGAATACTGAGGTGTGCTAGAAAAACCACATAAGCATAAAGCATCATTTCTGTGCATTGGCACTAAAAATTTTGATCAGTTGCTAATTATTAGGCTTCTAGTACTCTTCCTAGATTGCCTGAATGTTTTAGTATTGTCAATGATGGATGGTATTTTTCTGAATTGCCCAGTTCTGCTGTTCAGTGAAGTTCAACCACTCTGTACAAAGGTTATACCCAGTTAAAACAGCCTGTTAATTATTTATGAGACAGCAAGAAGACCAATGGGACTTTCACTTGTCCTGCTGGAGAAATAATGAGACCATTACAGTCTATTTAACACCATGATATCGTGCACAATATCGACAGGTGACCTTTCAGAATCATTGTCAAGCTAGATTTATAGGCATCAAATGTTCTTGTCAAGTAGGAATATCAAAGATGCACGCAACATTAAACAGACACGTAAAATGGCAACATTGTCCTATGGTCTGATGATAATATAGTCACTCTCTGTATTTTTTTAATTTGTTTTTATTTTTGTGAATACATGTCTCTCTGAGACCAGTTCCAGTAGATAGAGTTTTAGGGGGCAGGGGTAGTTCCTGTTCTGGGAGACTGCTGAATACTTTGAATATGCATTGTGATATGACAGAAAGATAATGGCTGAGAAATTACCATGTGTTTTAAAATGTTCAGAACATCTGTACTTCAGGGAAGACTTCAACATTCCATTCTTTCTGTTTCAGTCTTCCTATTAAATCACTAAGCTAAAATAAATGTTAAATCTTTAAAGATTTAAAGTAATTTCTAACCATGCTTGTATCACCTGTGTAAAATACACACATTGTCATCTCTTCTTATCTTCCATTATGAGAAAGATCTTGAAGCCAAAAACAAAATACTTAAAACTTTCTCTTTAATTAGTAAGTAATTTGATGAAAAAGATATAGTTTGATTGTGCTTTTCTGGTAAGTGGCAGTCATGGGTGAAACCTGAGTTTAGTAGGTGTAGCAGTAGCAACCTGAGTTGTGGGGATGGGTACACCCCTGCTACCACCCACCCACTATGTGAGGGTGAGCAGATCAGCAGTGGAGGACTTTAAAAGAGTGTAAAAATCTTCCTTCCCACCTCTCTTCCCCTCCTCACTCAGCTGCCTGTCCCTTCCCATTGCTCTCCAGCCCTTTCTGCTGCTGCTACTGGACCCAGATGGTCTAAGGGCATGAAAGAAGGGGCCTCCAGAACTGCTCCTGGCCCACTCCAGCAGAGCTGTATGGGCAGGTTCCCTTCTCCCATACCTACTCCCAGGTTTGCAGGAAGCAATAGTGGAGGAACATGCTCATCACTGCTGCTGTCCCTGGCTGAGCCTGGTTGCCTGGAGCCTGGTTGGAGTGGACAGGCTCTGAAACTCCTCATACACCCTTGCCCCAGGACAGCTGGAGACAGCACAGCAGTGTGTGGGGGAGTAAAGTGGAAGGGAGGGAACATGATGCTGAGCATGAAGAGAAAGGGGGAAACTTGTTTCAGGTTCTTAAAGACAAAATCACTAGCTGCTGCTCTTCTGGCATGGTTGACTGAAATGTGGGTGTGTCTGTGCCACTGCACACCCACCCTTTGATCTACCCTGATGGCTGTACTGAGGCAGACAGAGACTAAATACTGTTTTCTGATTGGACTTGAAAAGAAATGCGTGGGTCACCAGAGTAATAAGAAAAACAATGCAATGGATTTCAATCAAATATTTTCTTCATCTGTGTTGGCACTAATGGGACTATAATTGTACATCTTTTAATTAAACAAGTGTGGATGCAGGAGAAGGAACAGGTACCAAGAAATTAATTTTTATTAATATTTTAACAAATTTAATTTAATCAATTACCCCCTATCTTCCCTGAACAATGCTAATACAGATGGATAGCATCTAGATAGGGTTGAGAACCTACCTGCTGCTTTGATGAAAGATTGGGTTCTATTTTCAAACTTGAGGCTCCAGTCCTTTAATACTGTATTTTCTTGTATATAAAATGACCCTGAATATAAGATGACCCCCCATTAGGCTCTATATATGGAAAATGGATACATTTGTTATCATTTTCAGGTACAGAATCTAGTTATTGGAAGTTTAGCATTGAATTTGTTCTCCTCCCACAGCTACAGCAAGGAAAATAAATCAGGGTCGGGGGGTGGGAGTAGAAGTCAAGGGATTGCCCTCTGCTCCCCTGCCCCAGCTTCTTCCCCATACAGCCCTTTCATTCTCCTCTTTACTGTCAGTCCCTCCTCTCCTTGATCACATGGAAGTGAGGGGCAAATCTGAAAAGACTGACTTTGGGTTCTGACAGAAGTGACAAAATTTGCACCATCAGCCCTCTAAAAGTGCTCTATAGCTATGCCATGACACACTTGCATGGCTGCAGAGCGCTTTAACAGCGGCCAATTGCACAACAAATTAACCCTCATCTAATGAAGGATCACATGAAGGTGCTATGAAGTGGGGTACCTTAAAGAACTTATGTCAGCCTAGGGTCAGTCTGTCAATGCAATCAGGACTGGGCTGATACAGTCCGAACCTGCCCCACTCCTGGTGCTATCTGTGGAAGTGGGGAGCAGAAGATAGGGGAGATGTGGGCTGGGGTTTTCTCAGCCTGAGCTGCAAGAGGGGTGGATTCCAGCCCCCCTGCCTTGTGGCCCCACCTTTCCCCCCATCCTTCAGTTCAGGCTGGTCAAACCCCAGCACTGGAGCTGGCGGGGTGTGGGAGCAGGGGTTGCATCAGCTCAGCTCCAATTGCGGGACAGGCAGGCAGACTTGATTTCACTCCCTCCCCCCATTCCCACATGATCCAACAGACAAACATCTGTTGGGTCAGGGGCGTTGCTCTAACTCATGGTGCCTTACGTAAAACACCATGAATTAAAGCAGGGACCTGCAAGTCTGTAAGCGCCCTCTGAAATAAACTTGCCTGTAGTAATTTAATTCATCCAGAATGGATGCATTTTACCTTCTTTTTTGAAAATGCAGCAAGTTTTAGCACAGGTATTCCATAAACACACTTTTAAGTAGCACTTCTGTACCTACTTATATATAGTACAAACTATGCATATTAGTCCAAAGCCAAAAGGCATACGATTTAGCATATAGCTAATTGGACTGGGCTCCAGCAGAATCAACAATGTTTCAAGCCATGGTGACCCCATAGCTCAGCACTGCTCAGTACGTGAATGTATATCAGATACCTCTCACAAAGGAGCCATGTGCTAACTAGCCCCTCATGGCTAGAATCAAGTGTTTTTGTCATGAGTTCTGGGATCCTCCAAAATATTATATGCTGATGAACAAACTGCCCCACAGTGGCAGCAGCATTTCTGTTCAGGCAGCAGTGAAGGAGTCACTTGATATTATGGTTCATTATAATCTACCTGATTCCTTCTAACCTCATCATTCCACACGTGTTAATGACCCTGTCTCCTTTTTTATTGTCTTAATTTTCCACTAATCAAACTATTCTTTCATCTGCAATTCTTTTATCTGTTAGCTGCTCCTGGTCATGTAGCTAACACTGAATAATATAGGCCTAGTCCTTAGCATATTAGTAATAATTCTAGTTTCTTTTTAACTGGAGAAAAATATGGGTTGTGCTATGTGCAATGATGTAGCACACTATGTGCACCCTCCTTTTCAAAATCCTACATCTTTCCATGGCAGCAGATCTTTCATTCCCTTCTCTATCATATGCCAGGGGCTTTGGGCACCAATACACATGCCGAAAGTCTGCTCCAATGTGTGCTCCAATGTGTGCTGGCTGGAGCATCCTAATTAGCAGACTGCAGCAGCCTCCCTGCCACGTCATGTGCATTTAGCATCCCGGTGTTTCAAAATGGTGGCATGGGCCACATTAACTAAAGTTCATCAAAAGAGCTTTAGTTAAAGTACCTCCACCACCATTTTGAAGTATGGGATGCTGAATACACATGATGATGCAGGTGCTTTAATTAGAGCAACTCCTAAGAGCTGCTCTAATTAAAGCTCCTCATCCCACTGCAGAGCACATACAAAAGATGCCCTTTGATTCCCATTTCCCCCATCTTCCTTTCTCCATGGTCTTCTTACCATGACATTTTTTTTTCTGTCTGGAAGGTAAGTCTTGTCTCTTTTATTGACAGTTTGACTGTGGCAGCTTTTGACGTAACCCCAGAACAAAACATTCCTTAAATTCAGAGTTAAAATGTGTTAACTGTACAACATGGGAGTTGCAACCACATTATGGTAGGCTAGAATGTGATTGTATATGTTCAGTGCAACAAAATTTATGTACATTGCCTATTCACAGTTTAGAGAGTTAGTATATGTCCTTCCACAACTCACTAATGGAAAGGAAACCATCAAATTAAGTAAGTCACTCATCTTCCCCCAAGGTTCTTCTAACAACCAAGATGGAGCTCTATACTCTGGATTTCATTAAAAGAAAGGAAAAAAAATCTTGTCTGTAATTAACTGATATCTTACTCACCTTTCCAAATACTAGACCAATCTAATTTCTGCGTACAGTAATTTCTCGTACAATGTTGGCCGCTCCCCAGTTGACTGGTATACAATCTGTCTGCTTTTTTCATAGTTCATCTTTAGAGGTCTATAAAGTGCAATAGAGTTCTAGTGATTTGTTTCCTTAACAGAAAGGAATTTAATTTTGTGGTACTGTATTTTGATTCCCTCTTATCTTTTTAAAACAGCCAAAAACAAAACAAAATTGAATTGATGTATTTTCAGTAATGAGCACCATCTTTATTGACTGCTTTAAAAGCCAACATGCATTTTTCCCTCTCCTCATTCAAAGAAACTATCTGATACACCATATCTAAGGCAGAACCTATGTTTTGAGAAATATAATATCAGTCCACATGATTTCATCTGAGTTCTATTTTTTGAAATGCAGTACACAAGCTGACAGCAAGTAGATTCTTCAGTTTATGCTGTTTAATGCAAAGGTCACCAGCCAGAATCATGCAGGAGTCTACCCTTTGCCTTTGCCTGAATTGCTAGGCCTGAATGCACCCAACTTCTCAAGCAAGCCTATTCAGCATGTCCTTTTTCTGTGATAGTCCAGGGCCTTTTTTCCACTATCAAAATTAAGTTGAAGGGAGTGAGATGATCTGCATACTGGGACAGGACTTTCTGGACAGAAGAAGGCTGATCCAGTTCTTTCCTGGTGTAAGACTTTGAAGGAGGAGTTCCTGATGTTCTTGCTCACAGCTACCAGGCTAAGTCCACTCTAAAGAAATGCTCTTTCTTATTACAGTGAGCTATTAAGGTCTCCCAGCTATGAATGCAAAGGTGCACAACAGGTATACTCAACCTCCAACCCACAGAGACATGGCATCCAAACCATGAGGCTCCCCACAAATGGAGAAATTTAGCAGAGGAGAAGCAGAGGGGTGTCAGTGAATACCTCCACCCTTCCCCCGCTGCCAAATTTCCAATCCCTGCATGGCTAGGTCATGGTTCCCCTCCCCTGTGGAGCTAAATCAGAGGTGGGCCATGCCCCTTCTTGCATGGCTAGACTGGGGCCAGGCCACCCCTCTTTCCCCTATGCTGCCAGGTCTGGGGCAGGCCATGGCTCCTCCTCACACACAGCTGAGTTGAGGCCAAGCTGTCTGCCTCTGCATGGCCAGATTGGGCCCCATGGCACCCACCCCACATGCTGGACCCAACCCACCAGCTGGAAGTGGCCTGTGGGACAAAAAGGTTGAACACCACAAGCACAGCCCAAGACCCAGACAGTTTGGCTGATACAAGTTGTGAAGTGGTTTGGGGTTTTTTTGTCTCTGTTATGTTAAATAGTGTTGTTCATGTCCAGATCCAGCTCTAGAGTCTCTCTGGCTCAAACAAGCAATACTTCAGAAGAAAAAACTGGCAAGGTGACTGTCACAGGGCACTAAGGTGCCCTGCTCCTAGAAGAGCAGTAACTGCCTGGGGAGAGCCCAAAGAGCCAGGCAGGAGCCCAGGTGCGGGTTGCTGTGGCAAGCAGCCAATGAGGAAATTAGTCTGCACCTGCACCTGGTCAGCTGGCCGGAAGGGGCGGGGCCCTGGGCCCATATAAACCCCAGGCTAGAGCTAGGAAGGGCAGTTCTCTGTTGGTGGCCAAGGGGGAAGGAGCCCTCCTAGAGTGAGTAAAGGGAAGAGGCCTGACTAAGTTCTGCTTCTAATATGTAAAGGGGCAGAGCACACCTTATGCAGTTTGTGTTGTGTTATAGCCCAGGGGCTTATGTTTTGTTTGTAGTTTTATAAGATTTGGGTGAGGCTATTTGGGGAAGGGGGAGGCCTCATTGTGGGCCCATTGCAGTGTGGGGACCCCAGTGCCAGCGAGGGCATGGCATTTGGGGTGCACTGACCCCAGTGCCAGTGAGGCATAGAGACAGGGCTGTGGAGAGCCCAGAGAGGACAAGGGGGCCAATTCATGCCAAGGCCCAGATCAAACAACGTCAATGCCATCTGCGAGGCTTGGGGCATGGTAAAGGGACGGTTGGAGCCACGCATCCTAGCCTTATGGACTACGTGCCCACAAAACACCCATTGTGAAAACAGGACCCAAAAGTGGTCCGGGAACCCACAGGGTTCAGACAGCCCATCAAACCATGTCCAAGAGGATTTAAGGGTAGCTTCCCTATTTTTATATTTCCATCAAAGATGTGGTGGGCGAGAACTGAGGGTGCCCATCGGGCCAAATTGGCATGGTCGGGGGGCCTTAGGAGATCATGGCCATCCTTAGGAACCCCATCCTGTGACAGTGACCTGCTGGTTTATTTTAAGAGAACTAGCACAAAACACTGTTTCTTCAGAAAACTCTCAAATATCTGCTTGATCACTCAAACCAAGGTTCACACCTAAATAAGCATAACAGAAATACCTATTGCTCTCCTTAGCAACAGCAGTAGCCACCCCTTCTACGAGACTAGTAGAACCATGCTTTGGGTAACTGGATGAACCCATCCTACTTTCACACCCCTTCTTCAGCAGTTTTTCTAGCTCCTACTTTTCTTTTCCAGGTGGACTTTGCCTCCTGTTAGAGAAACAGGACATGAGGAAGTAGTAACCATGATGGCCTAGTGCTTGGCTACAAAGTGTATGCATTGATTGACATACTATCAAATCATCACAGAGAATATTCTACTAAATATATTTTTATTTCCTGAACTTTAGACCTTAAACAGATTTTTTTTAAATGGGGTCTCCTAGGGTAATGCAATACTTTGTTTCTCCATGGATGGAGACATTAAGGCCACATGATATTTGAAAAATCTTTGTTCTCCATTGGCATGGCAACACCTTCACTTTATTGTTGTAAGTTCTGGTACTCTGAGAACCACCCCTTTCTCTACTTGCTGCCATGATAGTTGAAGTCCATTTTGCTGACTGGAGGCCACTAGAGCAGCAGTTCTCAACCTTGTTAGACTCGAGGCTTAGAAAATGTCAGCTATTATTTTTCACACATTTTGTGATGACAGAAAAATAATAGAGCACCTCTTCTCTTGCAAAGCAAGACCAGAACACTGCAGAATGTTTTTGACACTGTGGATTTCTATTTGAAATCTCTGGGCATGTCCCCACAAATGTGCATGTGTGGTTTACAGTGCTGCAAATTAGCAGGTGCAAATTAGCAGAGCCATGGGTTTTTTGACACTGGGAGATCCTGGTGTGAAGAAAAAAGCACCAAAAAAAAGTGGCTGCAGTGTGTGCCACCCAAAACTGGAGCCTAGCCAGTGAGAGCCATACTTTAGCTGTTGGCCAGGCTCTGTGTGTCCAAATTGCCACCACTGCTGCCCCAGGAAGCCCCCAGGATCCCAGGTAAGGCTACTGGGGCAAGTCCAGATGATGGTTCCAGCCTATCCTACCCAACCCAGGGCAATCTGCCACACACTAGACCATTTGTACAGGGGCATGCCCAGGGACAACCAGAAGTGGCACAAATAAGTGCCACTGCTATGTGTCCCCAGGGAAACATACATTCTTGTTTGTGGGGACATGCCCTCTGAGTTTTTTGTGAATCTTATGTCAATGTTTGGACATCGCCCTTAAAAGGATCTCATGGCACTTTGGTTGAGAATCACTGGACTAGAGGCAATGACTGTAAGGGCTTGTTAATATCACTCTGCTGGTAGATATATTCAGGCAAGATACCTCTTCTAAAGACTATCTCAATGAGCCTTATATAGTGAGACTAATTCCATGTGTTCCAAAATCATGAATTATGTCCAAAGACATTGGTTTGCAAATCAGGAGACTTTGTTTAAAAATGAGATTTTGCACATGATTTTATGTGGTTTCTGGCTTTTGTAGCTTTATAATGGAGTTATGTTTTCAGGCCTTTCTCCTTCAACTATGAGAACCAGAAGCTTTCATTTTGAAAAAAAAAAGCAGTAAAGCTAAAATCTTGATGCAATCAGCGACTCCAGGAACTAAGACTTACTGGTAAATATCAATGGTCATGTGACTCTCAATAATAATGTGAAAGTTGCATTACTGTTCCTTCAACCACTGGATCTAGCTGCCTTGCTCTGCCTGAAGATTTTGCTTCTTTCAACCCAGAATCCGGCGGTCACTGTGAAGGCAAGTATTTGTTTCCTATCCAATGTATTGTTTCCACCAAAAAAACAGAAGAAAGATTTCTGAAATTTCTAACAGCCAAGACAGACTTAAAGGAAAACATTTTAAATGTGTTTTTAAACATGTTATTTATTAATAACAACATCACTAGAAAATGTTCTAATTTGTATCTATTATTGCAAATGTATGCGCCATTCAGACATGTGCCTTAGGCTCTTCTAAAGATACTAACGCAGAGTTCAACATTGCAGACTTTGGAAACACCTGGTTTTACAGCAGTTAGTTTTCCATTGGAATTGAATGCAACTTGAATATCAGAAATTAAATCTAGAAGCATAAGAGAAACGACAGTATGATGGTAATTGTGCTCAAAATACTCAATTTATTAGAGATTTGTCAACAAAGGCATGAATGACCTATGCAAAAGAAATTGTACAGCCTTTCAAAACTAGCCCTAAATTTAAGCAGTTTTTAACATATAGCATTGGCTTCTCAGGGGCTCATCCGTTCCCAAAATAGAAACCAAAAAGTACACTGAGTTGAAAGCAGTAGGATTTCACAAATGTAACTCATGGCAGAAATTGGCCCGCTCTGATTTCTAAAAGCAATGATGCCTCATAATTAATAATCTGAGAGAAGGAAAGACAGCTTCTAATGTAAGTGAATGCTGGGCAAAATTTGTCCTCACACCTGTAGCAACTTGAGTGTGATTGCAGAAGTATATGTAAAGACAAATGTTACCCTAAACTGCTGGACTTGACAAGCAGGAGGTGGGGGAAAAAATCTGAAATGCAAAAACAGCAGTGCACTGTTTGGCAAAAGCTAGAATTTCTTGAGGGGAATACACATTTTTCTTCTGTCCTTTTTTTAAAAAAAAAAGAACCTTTGTGAATCTTTTGGCTTTGGTGACAAAGCTGTCTATAGAAAATGTTACTAATTCCTTTAGTTTACGCTCTGGCACAAGTCTTCTTAAACCTGGCTGCCTCCACTACATTTTTAACTAAAACTTTTTGCTGAATGGAGTGATTTATTTATATTTTTGTTGTTTCTGTTGGCATTTATTATTCAGGATTTTTTTAAGTACTTAATATAAAATAAACTCTCATACAGATAAGTTTGGACTAGTGCGATATTTTAAAACCACGTGTTTACAATAAAACAGTGGGAGCTTTGAAATTCCCAAATCCAAGTTAAGCTCAGGATGGAACTAGAAAGGTTCAGAAATGTCTCTGTGTTTCTGAGTTTCATTTAGTTCAGCCTGGGCCAAACGCTGTTCTCATTTTAAATGATTTAAAGCTGCAGCTGCTCTACCAAGCCAACAGAGTTACTTCAGATTTTCACTGTCCTTATGGGAAGCAGAACCAGGGCTATTGCATTTGTTTTTAGGTTCGGTTGGTGTGATGGAAAATCCCCAAAGCTGAAGAAATCAGTTCACGTGGCTAAAAGACCTCTGTTTAGGACTTAAGGTTTCTATGCATTCACTCCAAATGTTTTCTCTACCATTAGCCCTGCTTCCTGTGTGTTACGCATCACTTTGCAAGTCAGTGAATATTGACCTTTAGTGTGTTAAATTGTGATACACATTGATGAGGAGAAAAGTCTCTTTTGGTAGCAATGGTTCTATGGTTGTGTCGTGCCACACTGTGCTACTCTGGTACACCATTTATTTCTGGCATGTTTCACGGATTTGTGTTGTTTTATGGAAGAGGGTGAGTTGCCACAGTGAGATAAAGGCATAATGAATGAAAGCACTCTGTGGGTCTTTACAGGAAAATATAAACCAACATAATGCAGTATGAAGATTTCATCTTGATTTGATGATCCATTAATTACAGGCTAGTGATTTTCATTTAGAGTGGGAAGCAGAGGTAAGTAAATGCCTCATTTCTTAAAAATGAAAGATGATTTTACTATTGTAAAAGTAAAGATTCCTGAATGACTAAGAAAAAATTATGGTTGCTGCATGACTTGTCATTCTTGACTGCTATCATGTATTTCATACAAGTAAGATTTAATAACTGGAGGTTTGGCCTGTGTTTTCCATTCTGGCCACTTGAGGGAATCAGTCTGTAGCTAAGGTCCACAATTTTGTTCCTACACTAAAGAAGTAAGAAAAAATATTTGTTGCAGAAAGTTTTCCAACTTACCTCAACATTAAGGACATCACAAAACACCGACTCAGAAATAAATTACTCTCTATGTACTAAGTATCCAGGAAGGAAAAAAATTGTTGATAAATGGGAGTCTTGGGAGTTGCTAAGTGAGGTCCCTGCACACAATTTATGATCATGCACTCTTGGACTTCAAAATGATTAATACAGCTAATTCTCAGTAGAATAAGAGCTGTTTTAGCCCAAGAGAGAACTGAACGTTATTGTTTATAGAAGTAGATAACATCAAAGTGGCCCACTGCTTGTGTTAAGCAAATACAGAATTCTGGGTCAGTGCAAATTAATCCTAAAGGAGTAAGAAAAAGTTCTTAATGACTGTTAGATCTGTGCGTTATCACTTTTCATACAACTGAAAATGGTAGAACTGTTAATGAGAATTACAAATGGCCTCACTCACCGCAGTCTGCTAGCAGCTGTATATTAGCATACACTCCATTAAGGAGTCTGACTCTCTGTATATTTGCAATCTGTTAATGAAGTGTAGAAGATTAGGTAACTTTTTGAGCTATTTGAACCATTTCAAAATTATGTTTGCAACAAAATATGCAGCAAGTGAAAGACCACTTTATACTATAAATGCTATGTCATATTAAAAACTGAAGTCTTCTACCTGTATAATGACATTGTTATAATAAAAATTGATTGTAATTACTATTGAAAGCACTGTAAAAATATGTTGTTTACTAAAGTGTGCCTCTTAGGTTCTCCAGTTAAATTGGCAAAGCACATAACTGAAGTTTGACTTACAAAGCATGTTTGCATTTCACTATCTCATAATACCACAACCTTAACTATTGGTTTACCTAAAAGCAGTGTGTTCATGGTGCCCCTTAAAGTATAGCTCAACTAAAGTACCAAATACTGGTGTAGAATACACTTCCTGTTTGTTTTATTTATGCATTTAAAAACGAAGTTTCTCTTTGGGTTGCTTTATGCACATTTGAACATACCCCCTCTTATACCTTCCCCTATACATCATGTAACATGTGGCCCGACTATTTTATAAGCAATATAAAACTAAATTAAACTAAAATGCACCTATACATTTTTTCCTGTGTTAATTTAATTGCACAGATTAAATTCACTATATAATCATCTATTTGGAAGGATTTACTTCTTTGTTTAATTGAGGAAGTGTCACCAATGTGAATAAGCCTATCACATGACCTCAGAAAGATTAGGTATCATTTAACCATGTTTATTCATATGAGTTCAAATGCCATTTTTTAGTGGGGATCTTCATCTGCAAATCCACATACAAAAAAGGCAGTCTGCATGTAGATTTCTCCTTTGTGTACTCAGAAAGGAAGGAACGGAGCCTCCATAGCACCATACACACTTGCTCACACGCCGTCAGACTGGAGATTTTCATTGGTCCTGGGGTGGAGCATCAGGTTGGAGCAGTAGAGGTGCTGTGCTCTGTGATCCTGGTCCCTACACTGTTTGAGGAATTATTTTGCACAAAACCACATGGGATACAACTGCATTCAGATTTATATCTCCTCCAGCTGGGACCACTCACTGAATGGATCTGGCAATAGAAATGTATTGAGAGGGGCAAAAAAGGCAGAAGGGTGATCTGTTTCTCCCAGTTCCCAAAGGTGTATATTGGTGTGTACTGTTCCATTAAAAGTCAACAAAGGGAACTTCACAAACCGTCTCTCTATTAAAAGCCCCTTTCACTTATTTTTTCTTGGAAGAAACAAGTAAATCCTGTGTAATTTATTTCACAAAATTGGAGTTACTCTGGTTTGCAGCTGCCCTATGTGATTGTAAAATTTGACCTATTTAGTTCTGTAGGAATACTCCTGTAGACAGTTATCATGCCTCTGCTTCCACTGTCACTTAGCTAAACTATTCATATTTAATTATTTTAATTTCTTCACACAAGGCAGTCCTTCTTGCCCTTTAATCACTCTTGATGTTTTCCTCTCAACTCTTTCCAGTGACTCTATGTTTTCTGGCAGTTATGTATCCAGACATAAAGATACATGGTATAACCCTCTATCTATGCATTTCACCCTTTGCTATGTAATGTGCTAATTTACTACATCATCTATATTCAAAAATTATACCTTATAATTTTTTTCAATTTTGCCCAAAACTTTGAAAAACTTCAGCCTCTATTCCAATTCCTAGTAGCAGGAACATAAGATACTTGTTTAGAGAAATTCAGTATTTTTGTTGCATGTGAGCAAAATTACTGCTTTAAAAATTGTTTTCCAGTTTATTAAAATCTGATACAGAATTCCCAACACACCATTTAAACTGGTTCCCTTTCTAGCTTCATACTGGTCGTTTTCAAGCTAACTGGCCACTTTGAGAATTTTCACAATTCAGGGGTTTATAGCAACTGTAAATCCATTAAGTCACAATTTGCACATAATAAAATGAAACAGCAAGTACTTAAATGAACGCTCCGGTCTAAGCTGGAGAACATTTTCCAGGAAAAGTCATTGAGACTGCCTTAGCTACTGCTTCTGTCCTTTGAGAAATTCAATCATGCTGATTGAGGAAACCTGGAGAGAGTTGGCTGTTCCTTCCTCCAGTTCATAATTGCCCTGTAGACCATTTAATCATCTGTAGATGAAACAAAGCCTGTGCTGTGGAGTACCGGAAGCAAAGGTATGCACTTATCAAATGCTTCCTACCCACGAAGCATAACTAGGAACTCATCTCTGTGTTTCTGAGCAGTCCTGCTGTCAAAGTGGGGAGCTGAAAGCAGACTGGCTCTTCCTGTTGTCACTACGGTGGCCTTCCTGAATGCCTTTATTTCATTACAGTAAAGTATACGCAAGCCAATTTTTCAGGAGCTAAGTTCAGAGCAGAGAATGAAAGTCTTTCTGCTAGCAAATGCAGACAGAAATAGAGACACCGCAGCCAAGACAAGAGCTGTCTGATGCTACCTTGACAAGAAGAGATAAGCACAGCAAGTAAAATAGAAGGAGCAGGGGTTTGCTGACTACTGTAAAACAAATGTTTCTGTCAACTTTAAAATGACACTCTTCACAGTCCCTGCTTTGTTCTTGGTCATGTGCTTTGTATTCCCCTATGTGGCTGGATGACCAACTGGATGCCCAAGTTTAGTAGATGAATGGTCTGGTCAAAAACCACATGCCCAGTTTCATTAACTAGAAAAGAAAGACAGCCTGGCAAGTGGAGGCACTGAGAGCTAGAAAACCTGATCCATCATACTAATTGGTTTGGAATATTAGCCTTTAGTTGAGATTTGAAATCCATTTCCTCCTGAACATAGGCAATTTGCCTAACAGCTTAGGCACTATACATAACCATGTAAAGTTTGACATGTTGCCCTCAAATCCTAGCTCATATTTTCTAGGATACTTTGACAGAATATAGCTTTTAAAATAGTATTACAAGAATGGTTATCAGGAGGGAGGAAAAACATTTTTTCCCCTTAAAGCTTTTGTCAGGAGGAATTTTTATAAGGAATTTTAATTCACAAAAACACTTACTGCTGACTAATGTGTGCCAATTAAGTTCAATTCATTGTATCAACAGTTTCCTGTTACCTGTTCCTTCAGGTAGAACAGTGGCTGATACCCCTGCCCTTTCCCAGGCTTCTGTGCAGGGACCTTTCCTACCTGAAAACAGTAGGGACACCTGTTTTCTGAGCATGGAAGGCTAGCACCTGAAATCTTAGGAATGGGCTTGCTATTGAAAAGAGGGTGCTTGATAAGGCAGCCACTGTGATAGGCAGCGGAAATTTGATAATGAAAGGAGATGCCTAATAGATTAATCTGGTGCGATTTGCCAAAACACAGGGTTTTCTGGAAGATTATCCACACTCGCAATAGGAAGCCCTTTGTTTTGTAAAAGTCCCCACTTATCATTGTATTCTTTATCTCAGTAAGAAACATAATGGTTTACTTGTTTACATGCATGGCAGATATATTCAGAGCTGGGCTTAGGAACTGTGAACTCCCTTTCATTTGAAATGTTTCCAGCATGCAGGTTATTAGCTGTGGGGGAACAAGCAGTTGGACACACATAAAATTTAAATCTGCCTTGCTTAGATTGGCAAAAATGAATGTTATTTCATCCACTGGGAAAATGTTTTACTTCCTGCTCAAATACTTTTGGAAGAAAATCACAAGCTCATTTGTAGTCATCATATATGTATGTATATATATTTTTTAGGGTTAAGTGGTATGTCTACAGAAACGTATTTGTTACTGTATACCAGTTAATTTCCACTAATATTAATTATTTTATTAGCTTGTCTTTACTTCTTCAATTTTACTTTGCTTACTATAAAATGTGACTGATGGCTTTACATTATTTATACTGAATGTGTGGCTGGAATATAGCCCTTGATGTACCTTGGATAGAACTACTTTGGTTTCTGGAATTGATTTTTAAATACCTTACACATCCGGGACTGCAGAACTACCAAAGCAGTGTGTTCCTGAACTCTGAAAATAAACAAAAATTACCATGTTAGAAAACAGCTTTATTAAAGCCCTTTTTAGCAATTTTATACAAAAAACAATAATTTTCATATCATACAAAATTAAGGCTGCTGTATCTACAATATACACACTGTATTAATGCATTTGTTGATAGGATACTTGCTGTATTAAAAGCAGTGAAGCATTAAGAAGCACTGTAGCTTCATAACACGCTAGCTTACTGAGTTATTTTAGTGTGCTCTCAGGCAGTTGGGTATTGTATGTGCTATGAACTTTAAAGTTACTATACAGGCGATTCGTTTCCAGATCTAAATAAACAAGGTGTGGGGTCACTTGAAACGAGGCTAAAAGAGGAAGAGGGACAAACAGTCCTGTCAATGCTGCCCCTGAAATAGTCATGTTGACCTACGTCAGCAACGAAGTCATTACATATCAGCAGTGAATGCAATGGAGAGGAAGGAATAGAAGTGAAAAAAAGGGGAAAATGCAGAGAGAAATCTGATAAACCCATCAAAAAGAATGGATCTCTAAAGAATTGTCTGTCTAGACCTGTGGACGGCTGCAAATGAAAATAGTGGCTCATGCAGATGGATACAATGTAATGAAAAATTACCACCAAGTAATACTTGGCACGGTATGAAGGATTTTATTTTACTTGTAGGACATATTTTATGGTTTATGAAGACAGTGGAAATCCACTTTCTGTTTTCTTCTTCCATATTTATAGTTTATGTTTTTTATTTTACAGTGTATCCAGGCACATGTTGTACCAGGGCAGGGGTTTGTATGCTCCAAAACTCCATTCAAACAACCCTTAAAAAGCCAAATCCTGAAGCCCTGCATAGACACTTCACAGTTGAAACTGCCACACTTGTGTAATGGCTTCAGGATTTGGCTGATGATTGGTTGCAAAATCCCTGTGACTTGCAAAATATGAGCTATGGCCTCAATTGTATAGTTGGAGTCAGTGGGAATCAGACCTGTGCAAAGAGATATCCATGTAAATTTTATTGTAGGATCAGCACCTGAGAGATATCCCTACTTCTAATGTACATGTTACCCAGGAGTATGAATCAATACCCAACCTTTTATTAATCTGGCTGTTTCAGGATTAATTCTTCCAACCTTCCTCACAAAGAGTAGTATCTTCTGCTACAAGCATACTGACTGCACTTCGGTAGGAGTGCTCTTTGGGTGAGGAATTATTCAGTGTGAAAGTAGTAGATGTAGTTTCCTATCTGGAACACCAAGAGGCAATGAAGCTGCTTAATGCATGAGTTTGCAAATGTTTCTTTCTATAATACATTTATTGAAACTATTATATTTCATGGGCTTTTCACATTCTCATTTAATTTATGCTAATGATTCAAACATTTTTCACCAAGCTGAGATAACTAAGCATTTTAGTCTTTTCTGCACCTTGCTTAGATTACAAAAATGAAACCCATTTCTCATTAGTGTAAATTCGATCAGCTTCATTATTCCAACTACTGTCACTCATTCTCCTATCTGGAATAGAGCAGCATAGATTTCCAAAAGATTTGTTTTTTTGTTTGTTTCTTTTAAGGAACACATTGCCCTTGTTTAGGTTGGTGGGTGGAAATAAAGGGTCATGCCACCAGACCTAAAAATCATGGCATTTCCTTCTCGTAGTTGTTAAAAGCTTCATGAATGAGCAGGATTCCTCACCATAAAGCACCTTCATGCTTAATTAAGTTTCTGCACACACATTCATAGAAGACCTATGTCTCTGTGATGTTGTGACTCAGTCTCCGGGATAAATACAGTAAGGAAATTTGCTTGTTGGACTTGGAATGCTTTCACTTGAAGCTAACCTCTGCAAATAAGTATTTTTTTCTTTTACTACCGTTATTTGTTTACAGAAGCAAAAATGTCTGTCTACACTCCAATATCCTTTAAGGCATTAAGAAAATAACCTACCATGTCGAATGAAATCTGCTGGTACTAAGGAAAAATTGATAAAAAGTAAAAAGTTGATGGAAAACTCCTTCCCTCAGTGGCACCCTCTAGTGACTTCTGTAGCCCATGGAGGTATGGAAGGAGAAGGATTTCTGGTTCAAGCAGCAGTAAATCTCTAAGTAGATTTTCCCTCTGAAATCCTCCTGGCCCACCTACAAAATAGCATTTTGTACTTAGTGGCTGATTCCTACTCTACTTTTACTAAAGGGAGAGCCTTTGCTTTTATCAGCAAGCCATGGGAAACCCATGTTGTACACTGCCTGTGCAGTTCAATTACACCACATTTTGCCACTCACATTTTACTTGTCATCCATTGTTTCAATTATAAGCTCACGTCAAAAGAAGGAGGACCTTTTTTTAGAAATTGAGATACTGTTACAAAGGTCCCTAGCAGAAGTATTATCATTTAAAATAAAAAAAATAATCAAGACAAAATATGGCACATATGTTAACAAATTCTGGCATATCTATGGCTGGTAACATAGACCCACCCTCATCCCCCATTCAACTCTTCAAAGATACTAGTCTCACTTGCAAAAGTAGCTTGAGCCTGTTCAGGTATTGTGTTTGAGAGGATTACTATGTGCATCCTCAAAGGCGCTGGACACCTGCTAAGAACCTTCATGGAGCACTCTTTGTGCATGATAAAATGTACGGTGGCATTGTGCTCATGGTTTGGTACAGGTGGCAGTACCTAAATGAGCATGCAGCCCCACAACCTCTGACCTCTTGTCCGGAGTCTGTTCTGTTTGTCCAAAGGCCTGCCTACTGGGGAATCTGTGAAATACTCCATATCTGCAGGAACAGCCTCTTCCTCTGTATGCAACAGCTGCAGGATTTTTGTGCTCTTTTTATACCATGTCCATTTTGAATGGTTAGCTGAATTTAACCCAAAATGTTTTTCAAAGCTTGTCATGAGATGTCAGATCCTATTGAAGTGTGTTCTTTGAAAAAAAGTATTATGTATGCATTCAAATATTTATCCAGTTTTAATAAGAAGTCCTGTAGGAAGACAAATGCTGCCATAAGCATCTACCATATAATGTTTAAAGATACAGAAAAAATGAGAATCACTTTGGCTTATAAACTCCCCAGGTCATTCCATGGCTTCCACTATAAGCTTTAAAGAAAAACAGAACATTTATTGTTTTCAGAGCTTTGAATATTTTAAAAAGAAAATGCATAGATTTTTGGCAGCTGGAAATAGCAGCCTTTCAATTCAAACAAAAGAATTATTGTTTCTGGTAATGGCCCAAAGGATTAAACATGATGTAAAAAGTAATGTACTCCTGTGTATCTAAACTACAGAAAAACTAAGGACTGTATTAAAATCTTGTCTTCCTTTACATTTACATGGTTTCTTACTTTCTTTGTTTCCACTGTCCTATCTCCAGTACCACAAAAAAGCAGTTTGTATGTTATCTTGTCCTCATTTGTCCAGGAACTAACATTTAAGCAAAATATGGGCAGATGAATAAATTAGACTAATCTTCATATTTTAAGCATGATCTAATAAACTAAGTAGACATACTGTATATCTCAAAAACCATTCCAAGAGAAAAAAATGCTCTTTCTTTTGGAGTTCAGTATACAGAATAAACCATGCACTGAGTACATCCCAATACAGAACATTTCCCTTCAGCAGTAACAGAGACAAGAAGCTTGCCTTTACTTATTTGCCATCCCCTGTCCCTTATCTACTGCATATCCTTCCTTTCCCCTATTTCCCAAAAAAACACACATGAGCATCTTTATGATTCAAGGCTTGCCCTTGGTTTAGTAGTTTGTTGTGGATTTTCCTATTTTTATTCTCTCTCCAAAAATCCCCTCACGCTGACCAGAATTAGATATGAAGATCCCCTGCCCTAGAACAAAAGAACCATGAGTGCCTTTCCTCTTGCCAATCAAAACAAAAAAGCCATTGTTATTGGTGAAGTGGGCATTCTTGACATTATCTTTGTTTAACCCCACAAATTATGACCATTAAAAATATTTTAAAAGAATATAGCTTTGGAAAACATATATTAGGGGGAAAACTATTTTTAAGAACTACATTTCCATCCAAAGAAAGTTTTTAGTGTTACAAGTGTTTAAGGCCAAGTATTTTGGTCAGCTTGTTGCATTTGAATGATACGATTTAGTGTAAATGTGACTGGGTGAATAATATATGTGGCTGCATATAAGTGTGCAGAGTCTAGTTAGGGGAATGGTATGATACTGCCAAATGGCTGGATACATTTTTGTTGTTGTCAGCAATATGCTGACAGTCTAAAGCTAGGCTGATCTCCGCTCCTTGGGAAGTATCCAGGAATACAAATGTCCCCTTCATATCATTGTGATGCAGAACTACATTTTGCCATTTTCTTATTTAAATAATTTTGGTAACTGTATGTTGGATGGACTTGTGGGATGTAATCTGAGAATCTTGGAGTCTAGACAAAAGAATATTGTTCTAGATGAATACATTGAGTTGGTAGTCTTCTACAGAATAGTCCTAGTCATCTGCATCTGATGATAAATGAAACCATAAGAATAAACCTGGATGCCAAAGAATAAGATGGAAAGGGAGGAAAAGAGTAATTACAAATTACTTCTCTGCAATAGCAGTGGCAGAGCATTGGCAGTGCCCTGGTTTCCCCTTCTTTTTGATATATTGTAATGTGTTTTTGGTGTTATGATTTTGTACCTCATATTTGTGTGAGAATTTAAAATGACAAGTTTTGGGGAGTGCTTTTGTGTAAGTGGTTACCTATTCGTACATGGAACTGGAATCTGTAGCCCAGTCCTATAGCCCTGTGAATAGAGCAAGCAAGAAAGCAAGCAAGCTGAAAGGGGAGGAGCTAGGGAAGGAAAGGAGAACCAGTTGGGCACAGCCAAAAAAGAAAAGAGAAAGATCATGATTGTAAATAAAGTGTACAAACAGCAGATAAACCCAGGGAGGCGAAGATGGGAAAGAAAGCAGTTGGAACCACAGTTCACCCCCTGCAATCTCCTACCAGAAGCTCTACAAGGAGAAGAATGAGCTAGTCGAGTTCAGTGCCCTGCCCCTGGCCCGCAGTCTGGGCCCACTAGAAGGGGTAAAGTTAAGCTTTGGCTGCAACTAATAAAGTCCACTTCCAGAAGCAAGCTGAGGGATTTTGGTAGTGCCCACCATCCAGCTGCCTTATGACAGCTGTTGCAGTTCTCATAAGAGGTTAGGCCATTAGCCACAGTGCTCCAGGCTATTTCTGTCTTCCCTGCACACCCATAACTCTCTCTAAAAACAAGACAAACTTGCACACATGCAAAGCTGAGTTCTCAGAGCACATTTTAATACCTGAAAATTATTTCTTTTTCTCAGGCTTTATTTTATTAAGACTTTGTCTTCCAATTTATTTGCTTTAATTTAAAGTTAATGTTTATATCGAGTGCTGGTAAACTTCAGACCTAATAAGGGTTAAAGTGCATGTCTAAAACTATAGAAAGATTTGCACCACTAATATATGTTCTGCCCTGATGAGTATGAACAACAGTATAATCCCTTGACTTCATAACATAGCTGATGTTATATCTGCTGGTATAGAAATACCATAGAACTTATTTCAATTAAGTGCCTTTAGGGAAAGAACTGTAACTAGTATATCAAATATTACCATATGGTAAGAAGCAATTAATCATCACAGTAAATACTGCAGTTCACAGACATAGACTAAATTTTCATAAAAATAATGTTACTTAAAGATCCACATATTTTAAGGCATTAAAAATATTTGGGGGGGGGAGGGGTTGCCTTTACCTTGCAGATATTAAACATTTCACAAACCATATAATTTGTAATCAAGTATATTGTAAAGCCACTAAGTAACACCTATGCATATAAGGATGAATTTATTTTTCCATGCCATATATCTAGTTTACAACCTACATTCCATAATAGGTACTGACTCTACATATAAGAATAAAGGGTGTTTTATAAGCATAAATCTATGCCATTTTCTTCAAATTATGTTGGAAAAATATTTACAATTTTTAGGTTTATAAAAATGATTTTCCTCTTGTCTCAAATAAAAAGCTAAAATACCTGAATAGGGCTACTACTGAGAGTACTCAAAAATCTGTGTTTGAGTGAAATCCTTGTCCCAATCAAGCCTGCTCTAGGTCCAGGAGTTGATTCTTTGCCCTTCATGTCCTGATGCATTCACTGATTTTTACGATCCTCCCTACAGTTTATATTCTGTCCCATATTTGTAATCAACATGCAATGAGTGAAATTTAGAGCTGTTCTTTTCTACACAGGTTTTCATACCAGGTACAACAATGTGGCATGTGGGTGACAAGACACCAAAAAAAGGGGTTGTGGCTAAAGTGTAAAATTCATCTCTAAGTACCTCTGAAATAGCTTTAATGGAGGGAAATAGAATAATGTGGCAAGGAATTAAGGGACATGGCCTATATGAAAGAACTGAGGATGAAATGAAATTATGACAGCCACAGTACTAGTGAAAAAGTGTCTGATAGCTTGCATTCAATAACACTATGGTTCATGTAACTCGCCCTAAGATTACATCAGACATTCCAATCTTTGACAAGGAAATAGAAACATACAGAAAAAGCATCAAAGGATCTAGAATGTTTCTTTGACAAATAGTGAAGTTCCAAAAAAAAAATGCTACCTCAGATTAGGTCATAAATACAATACCCACTAGATCCCACAGTAGTTATTGGCTCTATGTACTGATAGACATGACGACATTTTTAAATATGTATATGTGATTGAAAGGTAATTACAATTTTAGGATTATAAAACCTCTCTCTCCAATAAGCTTATTGGTAAGCTTGCTGCATAGATGTAGATGACCATGTGAGCAAGTCCCAGTGACTACTGTAGGGAGCAGAGCAGAATTCTGCTTTATTGAACTGATTGAGATATTTACAAGGTGTGACAAGCCATATTTGATGCAGAAGTTATGTTCCTGACAAGTACCTGCATGTAAGAATGTATTTAAAGAGAATGAATTGTACCTGTATATAACCTATGGGATTTGACTAGAAATTATATTTCCTTGTTATTGTGTCATAGTATAAACAGTAAAGAAAAATACTGCTTACAAAGCCTCATTTATAAGGTGAAAAGGGCAAAAGGTCTGGTACACAAAGAAAGATGAGCTACAACAGACGTTTCACACTTATGAGGTGAATATAGATACATTCCATACTTTATTATGATCAATAGACAATGATAAAAATTTAAACTATGTATAGCCCTCCATCACCATCTGTGGAACACCTACTAAATTTATGACCTTTAGTAGTAACTAAACTTCAAGATATCATTATTTGTTTAGGACTCACGTGATATTCAGCATCACTTGGAGGATATATGTTCACCTGTACAACTGCATATATTTCTATTCTTTGATTTTCTTTTTTTTCCCTCAGTCTCCTTTATGTCTTTTTCTCCTTCCCTGCCTGCACATGCATCTTCTCTTTCTTCTGTATCACCAAAGAGAAACATTTTTTTATAACCTTTTCTTTGCAAATAGCAAAATAAATTTGATTGATAAGCATTTGGGCTTCACTAAGGAATTGTGGGGATAGCATTTGAAACTTATCTGACTAACCAGTCTGGGAGCAAAAGCTGTTAGTTAAATCTAGCACAAATGTCAGTCTGACATGCACGTTATCAAGAAAAACACAATATTTTTTAATTATATTTTCCACTGCATCCAAAGGGGCGATTTTTACTTTCTAAAAATTCAAAAAATTCAAGCTGTAAAGGAAATGCCCAAAGTGCTTTGTTGTTATTTTTAATTATAGTGTTTCTGCCAATAATGAAGTTCTCAATGGACAAAATAGTATTTTTTTTCCACTTGCTTCTCCCAAAAATGTGCATGTGTACGCAGTGTGTGCCTACCAGGCTTTATTCACCCCCGACGGTACGGCCCTCCTGTTGTCGCCAAGCCTTAGGGCCCTTGAGGGCAATGCGGTTGTTCTTTCCCTGCGTCACCACCCCCACTCTCGCCTGCCACGTCTTGGTGTACCGTCAATGGGGGGGGTCACCTAGCGGGTCCCTCGCTGCCTGGGTCCGACCGGCGGAGGTACACGGGGCTCCACCACCCCTGCACCCTGGCCTCACGCCACCTTCTTGAGCCAACCCAGTGGAGTCACGTGGCCCGTCTCACCCGTCCACCTTCTTCCCTTGCCCCTATCCCTTATACATATTGGGTCGAGCCCCTCTGAGTACAGAGTCGGCTCCCGACCCTGATCCCTGGGTCTCTAAGCCAAATCTATCTCAGTGCCCATGGTCCCGGCAGCAACCCCACCCCAATCACGACCCTCCTTTGGGATCCTCGTCACCCTTCCGAGCCAGGCATTCACCTGGTCCCAGCGCGTCCTCTGCAACTGGTCCTCCTCACCGCCATCCCATTCGGGCCCCTCTCACCCGTCACCGGCTCCTGGAGTCTGCCACTGGCTCCCTCTCTCTGGCTCTCCTCATTCCTGCTCCTTGCTCTCCTCTGGATGCTGTCGGACCCCACACTTCTTCTCCGCCACCAACGGATTCCCCACTCCGGGACCATCCGCCCCTTCCGCTGCAGCCACTGCCGTTTTTATCTTCACCGGCCGGCATCTGGTGCTGACGTCACTGGCCGGCCACAGCTGTATGTAGAGCCAGCTCACAAGCTGTATGGGTTTCCCGGGAGCATCGTCCCCTGCCGCAGGGGAGTTGCCGGCATCATCCTGGTCTCCAGAACACAGTGGTATTTCTGACATGTTGAGATTAATTTTTACATATATGTCTGGTATTGTTTATAAGTTTATACATCTAATTTCTATGGAGAGTGGACAACTTCCTATATTATAGGCTTTACTGCAATCAACATATACTTTGCACACTTTTTTCGGTTAGCACACTAATTAGTGTTTTTTACTTTACGATCAGAGGTCAGCAGTGCTTTCAAAGAAGTATAATATTTGACATAATTACACACCATATTAAATATATTAAAGTTTCAAAATCAGGCACTCCGGAAATCCTGGAGTTAAAGTTGCCACTGGAGATAACCAAGTAATTGTAGGTGGTCTCTGTGGAACAGCACAAGAAAAGGATGATAAACTTTTTTCCTGTGAGTTTTATCATTATTTGAATATTAGAGAGCTAGAAATCTGGGGTTTCATTCCTAGCTGTAGATGAATGCATGCTCAAGAATGCATAGACTTTTCTACTTTTTTCCCCTCAGAATTTGCCCCTTCTTTCCTGTCCTGGTCACATCTCTTACCTGCCCTATTCTCCTACTCTAGAAAGCATCAATCACTGCTTTTTAGGCTTTTAATCCTAATCTGTTTGCCCAGTCATATTCTTCTTTATTACAGCCTCACCCCATCACAGTTCTGTTTGCTACTGGTGCCAGTCCCAGTATCTTTGCACAGCTAGTCTCAGTACTGTCTCTAACCTCATTGCTTAACATCTATGTCCACCCCACATCCTACTTATTCCCATTATCCTTGCAAAGTAACCCCAGTCTCCTCCCTACCCCCATGCTAAATTCTCAGTCCCCAGTGCAGCAGTGGCAGCAGTTCCTTAACATGAGGATGACAGCCTTCCAGAATATAGGGAAATCATCAGTGAGGAGGCAGACCTGAGATCCTCATGTTTGATTATAGACGTGGCAAATAGTTCCAGGAGGTAGGAGTAGATTCTGGCAATACCAGATCACAGCTCTTTCCCTTTGTCTCTCTCATCTATTTGCCTCCATGGTGAAACAAGTTTGTTCAAAACGATCGATGCTTTGCACATCATGGGACCATAGACGATGATTCAGTCCTTGAGTCTCCCAGGTATTAATATTAACATAACATAAAATCAGATTTACCTTCAAGGTGTCCTTGACTCTCTTCTTTTGCCCACATCTAGAGCAGTGATCATCGGTGAGTTGAAAGTAAAGGACCTATTTTTGGAGATGGTTGTCAGGCATCCTTAGGTCATGCATCCTATTTAATGGAGCTGGTGCCATATAGCTGATGGCTTCAGTACTGATGAAGTTTGCTTGAGCCAGAATGCTGGAGTGCATTCTTCTGCTCTTCCAACTGATAAATGGATTTTCTGAAGGCACTGATGGTGACATTTTATAGCTTTCAGGTCTTTCTGATATGTCATCCAAGTGTCATGACAATACAGTAGGGTAGGAATGACAAGAATGTTTGGTTTGTTTCCTGATGTCATTATGACTATCAAAGACGCAAGGAAAACAGTCCCACTACCACAACTGGCTTCCAGCCCTTCCCCTTGCATCATTCCTTGGCTGCCTGTCCTTTAGTGAAATTTGGGTGGATTTTATGAAGCTGGGAAAAAGCACATCCCTGACACAGAAGCCACCTGCCTGCCCAATTTCAAGTTCCTGTTCCAAATTTGGATGTGCTATAAATAGCTCCTCAAACAAAAGGACACCACGGTTGGGGGGGGGGGTTTAAACATGGGCAAAATAACATTTATTTACTAGCCTCATTCTCAGAAATTACTCAACTGTTTGGCCTGAAATTTGCCTCCCCCTTGCAAATAAATCAGCCCAAGACTGGAAAATTTCAGCCTTAATGGTTAAAGTCTGGAAAAGTTATGAGCAGTTGAAAACAGAATCTAATGAAAAGAGATTTCAGGCAACCCAGATAAAGTATCAGTCCTTCCTATGCTAATTATCAGTAATCTACAGCTCTCAGATGGAGGTCTGAAAGCATTTTACAATGATACTATGAGTTAGCTAAGTATTACTAATCCTTACTTTTCATATTGGGGGGACAATCAATTTGCTCAAACAAAAAGTCTTTGTTACAGCCCATTAGGGAACCCTAAGTGTTAAGACCATCCTCCTTCCCTATGTTGTCCTGTAACTATGCTACTTTCATTCTGCAGTGTAATTTTCTTTATCAGATATATTTGTACCACCAAATTAAGCATAAATACCAGAATTCTAACTGTTACTCATATGTACCTGCAAGTACATATTGGCCTATAATTAGATGATAATATAAGCCACAATTATAGGTTGGTGTCTTCTCACAACGTGGAGGAGGAGGAGTGATACTGTCCTCCAGCTTAATTACAGTACCTTGAACAAGCTGGGTTGGACTTTAGCAGAGCATAAAATGGAGCTAATTTATTTCTTATAATTTGCACTATGGTTTGTGACTTTTTCACAATGTCTTACAGCGTGTTTGCGTCCGTCCCTGCCCTGCCCTGGGGGAATTGTTCTTTATTCTAATACAACATCCCACTTATGATACTCTGGCTTTATTTCCACCCCCAATATAAAGAAGCTGGAGCAGAGGCAATGACTCTTTATGATTTAGGACTTGATGCTGTAGAGTCTAACTCACAGAGATTGTGATTAAGGGCTGTTTACATGAATAAGGCTTTGAGGGGGAGCCCTTAAAGCTTTCATAACAAGTCAGAATTCTTTAACTGAGTCACAAATCTTGACTCACTAGTAAAGACACTATCAACTTCAGAGTGGGTCATTTAAATTAAAAAAGCCACATAGAAAAGTAATTTCAGACAATCCATCTTCTCTACTCCCTTTTTTTGGTTGTTCTTTTACAATCATATTTTTACATTTTAAAATGTTTTCACTCTTATTTTTGTATGAAAAATAAATAGGACCATGAGGAAAACCTCACTAAGAAAGCGTGAAATTTTCCTGAGGTACAGAGGGCCTCATTAACACTTATATCCTTATGTGGGGCTGAAGGCAGAAAAGAAAATGCAGGTGCACAGAAACCCCCAGCATCTGCTCTTAAGGCCAGATAAACATGTTACACTTCTACTGATAAGTGATTGGAAATCTTCTATACACATAACAGAACAGAATTTCAGTACACAGACTGGTTTAAAAATGGTGGAACCCAGTCTAAGAATGCAGACAGAAGTGGCAGTTTCTACCCAGTCTGGCCACAGAAAGCAGTCTATAGCCGTGACCAAACACAAATGCATGGCTGCAAATAGCTTCCAAAATGGGTGATTGGGTGAAAATCTGACCCCTCATTGCAAAGACATTTCAAAATGTAGCATCTTCTGTAACTTGTGTTTGCCAAGTTATCAGTACAGCTGTGCAAAGCTTTGGGTGCTGATTTGATTTGGAGGAGATCCGGCCCGATGCGGTGTCTGAATCTTCAGATCAAACCAGGAACAAATCAAAAGGTTTGAATCAATTTGAATCTCTCTGAATCAATTCATTGAATCATAGAAGTAGGGTCGGAAGGGACCTTGCAGATCTTCAAGTCCGACCCCCCACTTGGGCGGGAGAAAAGACTGGACTCAAATGAGTCCAGCCAGGTAGGCATCAAGCCTCTTCTTAAAGACCCCCAGGGTAGAAGCCAGCACTACTTCCCTTGGAAGTTGGTTCCAGCTCCTAGCTGCCCTAACTGTGAAGTAGTTCTTACAGATGTCTAATCTAAATCTACTGTCTAATAACTTGTGTCTATTGTTCCTTGTCATGCCAGGGGGCACTAGGGGAAACAGTGTCTCCCCTAA
>NW_017728886.1:213655167-213660820 GCF_001723895.1 Crocodylus porosus | reverse complement strand
GTGTTCGTGGCTTTTTTTTTTTTTTTTAAACAGCTGGAAGCTGAGATGGGCAGAGCAGTTATGCAGGGGGCTGTGAGAGTGGGCAGGGGTCAGGTGGCTCATTCCAGAGCTCCCCATGTTACTTGGGGCAGCGGGGATTCCCCTTGCCTAGCAGCAGCCAGTGAATGCTGGGTGTCACGGAGTGGGGCCTAGGGGCGCCGTGATCCCTCTAGCGCCCCCTACCGTGTCAAGTAGGCGATTCAGCACCCTCTTTTCTCGCCTGCCACGTCTTGTTGGTATATGGTTCTAAAAGGGAGGCTGCCTTTTGTCTCCCTGGACACTGTGCTATGCTTACACTGTCCCCCATTCCATATGGAGTGACCTCGTGCACCCCAGCCTTATGGGCTATGCGTGCCTTCTACCTCCCCTTTAGTATGCCCCAAGCCTCGCAGCTCTTCCGGATGTTATCAGGTCCTTTTCTGCGCCCTGCCTGGTGCCCCTGGGCTTGTCACACACCCGGCGCCCCTCTATCCGTTAGCCCTCTTGGGTTTACTGACAGTACTCTTCCCAGCTGAGCTCAGGTGGCCTGAGCCTTACCTGGCCCCTTTGACCCTTTGGGGTCCCCACCACTGTGGAGCCCCTCTGGGATCCTTCTCAGTCCGCACTCCTCCTGGGGTTTCTATCAATAGTATACACCCCCTCCTGGGGCTTCACTCAATACTTGCCCTCACCGGGGCTTCTCTTTGTACCTGCCCTCTCGTGGGGCTTCCTTCAAGTACGTGCCCACTCCTGGGGCTTCTCTCTGTCCTCTCCGGGCTCTCTGTAATCACGGACTCGCCCTCTCTGGGCTTGTCTCTCTAGTAGCACCCACCCTGGGCTTCTCTTCGTATGGCTCTCCCCTTGGAGCCTAACACAAGCCCCTGCAGGCTTCTCACTGGTGCTCCTTGCCAGTGGGGCTCAGGTGGCCTCAGCCATGCCTGGCCCCAAAATCCTCTTTGCCCTTCTCAGTGCTGGGGTATTATACCCCAACTACGGTGCCCTCACCGGCACTGTGCCCCTCCCCAGGGCTGGGGTAGTACACCCCACAATATAGCACCACACTCTGGTGCTGGGAGCACCCCCACTCTACTGGGGCACTCCTAAATGAGGCCTCCTCCATCCCCTTATAGCCTCACCCAGTCCTCCAGTACCAACAGTAACGAAACAGAACCATAAGCCAAACGGCTGTAACACAACAATAAGCCTCCTGGCTATAACATAGGATCTAAGCTCACTTGGCTCTCTAGCAATGGCCTCCCTATCAGGGTTCTTTCCACCCTTACCATGCTGTAGCCGCTTGGGTGGTCAGGCTGCAACAATCAGCTCAGCTCTGCCTGGCTTGGCTCTACTGCAGAGCTCCCACACCTCAGGCTGCCAGAAGGGAACTGCTAACTAGGCTCCAGCCTAGGCTGTTTATAAAGCCAGGCCCAGCCCCTTTCTGCTCACGTGACCAGCCTAGTTGCCCTGGCAACTAACACCTGTGCTGTCTTCAGGAGTTTCAGCTACCCTCATTCCTTCATAGGCACAGGGCACCTGCATGACCCTGTGACACTGGGCTTTTTTCTTTTTTTTCAAAAAGGCGGAAGCAGGGGCTGGGTAGGAGTTGGGGGCTTGTGACAGAGCCCCACACACAGTGCAAGGCAGTGGGGGGCAGCGGGGATTACCCTCCCCCATCTGGCAGCAGCTGGTAAGCGCTGGCCTTTTTTTTTTTAAAGAGCCAGGAGGCTGGGGCCCGGCAGGGCAGCCATTGATGGGTCTGGGAGAGTGGGCGGGGTATGGGGCCACTACTGAATTGGCCAAATCTCTGAATCAGATTCAGCCAAATTAATTCAAGACAGTGATTTGAATCACCGAATCGAGTCACTGTTCCCCAAATTGGCCAAATCCGAGTCCAAAGTGAATACTAGCTGCTTCACACAGACCTAGCTCCCAGCCTGTTGCTTTTTTAAGTATGGGAGGGGAGAAAGGGAATTCAGTCTGGGGGGTTTTCAGCCTTCTCTCCCCCACCCCCATGAGGGTGGGGCAGGTGTACTGGAGCCCTCCCAAGGTGGGAGAGAGGCCCAATTTACCCAACCTACCCTTCAGCACCAGCTGGGGAGCCCCAAGAATGAGTTCCCTCTGCTGCCTTTCCCCGCTCCTTTTCCAAAAACAGCAAGCATTGGCAGAGAGCTTGGCCACTGCTATGGGAACCTTGCTGCAGCCAGCTGCTTCCCCCCCCCCAGATTTCTTTCTCCCCTGGAACCAACAGTGAACTTCTGTTTGGTCTGGGGTAATATTGTATCTTGGAACACTTCGCAGCAAATGTTCTGAGTTACAGCTAGGAGCTGCACTTCTGTCTGTATCCTAAGTTTTGTCCCCCTCCCCACCAAAAGGCAAATCTGTGCTCTATTTGCTACTGATCCAAACAATGCCACTTACAGAAAACCACATAACTTAGATTGATTCTGCCTCAGGCTTTTCAAATGTCTGTACCTAGCCTTAGGCTCTGGTGTGGAGTTCTGTGGCATAGTATGGATGTCACATGATTTTGCGAGCATTATGAAAAACGTAGACTACCTAGAAAGAGTAGGGGCTTTCATAAGAAAATATATAAAGTTTAAGAGCACAAGCACTCATCTGCTATGAGAAAGTACACATTAAAAATTGAACTAATTTGGACAAGAATTGACAGCTGAGTAAACTGAAATAATGTTCCAATTAAAGCATCAAAAAGAAATTTCTATTCCATGAAATATTTGGAAATTTAAACTTTTTGTCCTAATTTGAGATGAAAACAAATGATGAACTACTAGAATTTCCCAGTGGATGAAAATCATGAATTTTGCTCAACTATAATCCTCACTGATTTAACAGGGCAAACAATGAAACTGTATTGATTCAAATGCTGTCAAATAAAGTAAATAAATGGTAAAAGACAGAGGAAAGATTTTTCCCTTTTGATATACTGTTAGTAGAAACCTAACGTGTTAGATATACTAATACATTGTAACAATAAAATTAAAAATAATCAAATTAAGAGTGTGTGTTAAAATTGATAATGTCCCTTTATAATGTTTTTGAAATTGGAGAAAAACTGAACTAGTATGAAAGAAAAAACATAACAATGAACAAAACTGTACAAAGATGAAAGGCGGGGGTGGGGGGAGAGGAGTGTAAGTTCATTGCTGTTTGCCAAATAATAGGTAAAAGACTGTGTAATTTCAATAATTAACTCTTTGGCAGGAAGATGTATGCCCTCTTGTTATTAAAATAAGTCCGAACAAAAATCTAATACATCTGAATTTGTTAAAAGCACTTTATGTTGATAAAAGAAAGCATGCTCCATGTTGTGAGTATATAAACCAAACTATATACAGATTTTTAGATCACAGAATGTTAGCAATCAGTGAAGATTACCGAAATTTGACTGGCAGCCATAATAGTGTGACAGTTATCAGATCTAATCCTGCGTTATTATGCTACAAATCCTAATTCATTGACTCAGTAGAATAAAGAGAAAGAGAAAGCCATAATTGATATTTCAAGTGGAATTATGTGGCATGGAAGTGCTAAAATGAGCATTTTTCCAAATGTTTGTTGGCAAGTTAAAATAGCGTGTGTGTTTTTTCATTCACATCTGTAAAATGAAAGAGCTCACTCTAGGATCCATTATTTAAAACTATGTTTTCTCTGTAAACTTTGCCTTTATGAAAAGTACCGTGAACTTGTTGATTATCATTTTAAATTGGCAAAGTTTGGGTTTTCTTTGACTGTGAAGTGGTGCCAGAGCATACTCAGTGAATTTTGCCTGCGTTAGAAAGATTTTAAATTAAAAGAAAATATATAAAGTTTAAGAACACAAACACACCAGTAAATTATAATTAATCCAGACAATGCACGATAGAAACTGTATCATACGATTTTAATGTTGTTGAGACTCTAATTCTTTTTATTAGTGAATCCACTCTAAGAGTGTTATCTTTGAATGTATACTTTGAACGTTCTGATTTAAAATTTCAAAATGCTTTCCCATGGCAATGACAATCTTAATAGAGTCCAATTAGTTCCACAAGGCACTTTCTGATGCACAGGCCTCTGGCTTGATTGCGGTGAATGGTGGGTATTTCCTGTGTTTAAGTCCACATATGGATTGAGTAAGGCAGTGGCAGAGAGACTACTGTTTTCCTTCACTACATCTTCATTTCTTTTTCACAGGCTAAGCCTTTTTTGTTTTTCCTGGCTCTGTTGTCAAAATACTGACCAGAGTTTTGGCTCATAGTATTGGAATACCAGGCCAAAACAATCCTTTGGAAACCAGTGTGGCAAAATGTATTTTAATCTATACATTCACCATTCAACCATGTGAATAACCACACCCATTGCCCCACTCTGTGGCTTAAAATCAACATGGGTTTGCCCCCAGAACTGTTTGATTTATCTGACAAGCTTTTTCAAGCTGGATATATCAACATTTAAGCTTGGTTTCTTACATCACATGCACAGCAAATATTAAAATATACTGTAATCTTTTTCTATCCCTGTTAAATCAGACAAGGTAAATGGGTTGTACATTTCTGTGGGATTTCTTTGAAAAACTGTCACTCTCTTCTATGATAGGTGGGGTACTTCGAAATATTCCCTCCCACCAGGAAACACAAAATTAGGATGTTTTAATTAAGTTTTTTTGCTAGACCCTCTTTGAAAAACGTAACATTAGGAACTAAGCAAGGAAATACAGCATTAATAAAACAATTCAAAGTTAATACACCAGCTTGTGAAAAAAAATCACTTTAAAGCAATTAAAGATAATATGTTTTAAGGGCTTCCTCTTCAAAAAAATAGTAATATACAGAGCACCATTTCAGCTGTATAATTTTAAAGGATACATTAAAATGTATTTCTTCTTTGTCAGGTTTATTAAGCAGTTTGGCTTTATTCAATACTAAGTAGAAATATGCTTGTAAACTTCAAGTAAGAGACTATCTTTAACATTAGTGCAAGACTGAGTATATAATATACAATCAGGAAATGTGAATCAGATATTATCTAATAGACTGTGTGGTTCCAGTAGGGATCTGAATGAGTTAAGTCTCATGCACATTATTCCACAGCTCCAGGAACCCTCCATTTCCAGTTCTTTTACTCCTGCTTTACACTGTGCGCCCATGAGATTGAGTGATCCCCTTTAATTTAGGTCTCACTGATAGAATACATATACAGAAATAGACTAGACATTTCTGTGGAGAAAATACCTGCTGCAGGAGCACTCCATAAATTATCTCTATTTAGAAGAACTGACTGTGTTAGGTTTGGACCAAATTTAAATGTCCCACCTGGATTTGCTCCCAAATTGCACAGCATGAACTAGAAAACAGTCCAGAAAATGCCTTTCACCATTAAATAAAACATAAACTTTCAGGCAAGCCTGTTTCATGGTATGTGCTGCAGAAAGCTTTACAAGGGGGAAAAAATGTTTGTAAATGTAATGACACGTTTTTTACAATTCCTCTTTCATCTTCTGCAGTGCCAGGCTCCCCTGCGTAATTTTACATTGCCAGTAAAAAACTACCAGGTCATGGCTGGAGAAAGGCTGCCGCCCTGATTGAAGATAAAGTACACTCATCATCAGCTCAGGAGGGGACTGCTATCCGCTCCC